>NW_024412441.1:8459113-8623879 GCF_014898765.1 Herpailurus yagouaroundi
GGACTTCTGGCTTCAAATGGTTAAATGAATTCATTTTCCTCTAGGTAATTTTTAAGCAAAGAGAGTAAATGTGAATGGAAGAAATAGAGACACTTTACCTTTCTCTACATGGTAAAAAAGAGCTCACTGGGGCTTACTGGGGAATGTTTTATCCATGCTATAGAACAGTAATATATTCTTGAAAAAGACAGAATGGCGACATTTGCATTTTAAAATGTTGATTCTTGGGGCGCCTGGGTGGCGCAGTCGGTTAAGCGTCCGACTTCAGCCAGGTCACGATCTCGCGGTCCGGGAGTTCGAGCCCCGCGTCAGGCTCTGGGCTGATGGCTCGGAGCCTGGAGCCTGTTTCCGATTCTGTGTCTCCCTCTCTCTCTGCCCCTCCCCTGTTCATGCTGTGTCTCTCTCTGTCCCAAAAATAAATAAAAAACGTTGAAAAAAAATTTAAAAAAAAATAAATAAAAAATAAAATGTTGATTCTTATCCTATGCAGGATGAATGTAGTATGTCCTACAAAGTAAGAAGATTCTGGATATGGTCTTGGTAATGGGAAGCAAGTGGAGAATCCAAGAGATCGATCTCAGGAAGATACAATGGGATTTGGTAGTAGATTACCTGGGGGAGTAAAAGAGGATGGCATAATTAAACATGAGTTTTCTATTTTGAAAATCTAAAGGAATGTGCGTGTCACTATTAGAAATTAGGAGATGACAGACAAGAGAATTCACATCTCCACCCATGGCAGTCCATAGCAGGGAAGATCTTAATGCTTGATTCCTCAGGGTAGTATGGAAATATTATTTAGTTATGAGTACTTGAAATTTGGAGAAAGGGTGTGAGACTATTTTCAAGAATCTGAAGTTTATCCATTCTAGAATGGAAAGTAAAAATTATAGTGTTCTTGTTCATAAAAACTCTGACTTTAAGAATTTCATCTGTAAGCCCTGGAAGCATGTGAAAGTGAAGTTTATCTAGAAGAAACACAATCACTTTCTTATCAAAAGTTCAACACTCTGCTGTACACACTCTGCTATAACTTCATAAGGTGAGGACTTTGAATTCAATCAATAAAAGAAACCAATCTGAACCAGTCAGGGGCCTAACCCTTTCTTCCTAATTAGCAATTTTAGCTTGCCCTCACTTACCTAGATAAATATTCAGGTCAACTGCTTGACTTAGGTTAGGTTTAGGAAGTAACAAACCCACCCATTTTTGTTTGCCCTTTTTTAATTCATACTGCTGGAAGGTTGACTATAAAGTCGTGATTTCAATCATATTTGAATCACATTAGATGAAAGGAAAAGAAAGGAAAAAAATCAGATGTCCAGTTAGGCCATCCCTCAGATACATTAAATCAGAATCTCTACTGATGACATCGGGACTTGGGAATTTAAAAATGCTCCCCAGGTGATAATGATCTATAGCCAGGGTAGAAAACCAGTGCTTTAAGAAACTGCCCTTCTGGAAAAATATTCTTCAGACTCTTTAATCTCTCCTTGTAAACACTCATGACTATGAGTTTATTCATTTTCATTTACATTTCATTTGGGCCACCATGTTTTGCTTGAGAAATATTTAACATGGAGTTTTATGTTTTGCAGAACTGAATCTGCAGTGTGGATCCATCAGCAGGCTGCCCTCACCTCCTGGGGTTTGATTGGCAGGAACATGTTTTCCTGTGGAGCTCTGCCAATAGCATTTGTGTACAACAAACAAGGCCAAGGCTCAGGAAAGGTTTGGGCTGGATAACATGACAGACACTTTGGCAGAAGCTTTCATTATTTAGCACAGTATTGTGAATTATTAATAAAATTGTATTGTGAGGACCTAGAAAGTTGAAATGGTACCATGAGTCTCGCAAATGAGTAGGTTCGATATATTATTAATTAGATCATTAAAGAATATAATATGCAAATATTGTATTGGAACCAGTTAGCTAAGGCCAACTGTGGCAAACTTTACTTGATAATTTGCATGTTATACACTAGGTGTAGAAAGTAATAGTTCAGGAATAGTTGGCTTTGCTGCAGGGGAGAAGATTTCAGGAATCGAAGCCCTAGGAAAACAACAGGTATTACTCCTAAAGCTTCAGAATGATTTCATAGGGAACCCTTCTTAAAAGGCATCATAGTAGGCTGATATGCCAAAATGGACTTCTTATATACTAAATATGTTTTCTGATTTTCCTCATTTCTCCTTTAAAATTTTGTTTAACATTTATTCATTTTTGAGAGACAAGACTGTGAGTGGAGGAGGGGCAGAGAGAGGGGGAGACACAGAATCTGAAGCAAGCTCCAGGCTCTGCGCTGTCAGCACAGAGCCCAGCACAGGGCTCCAACTCAGGGACTGGGAGATCATGACCTGAGCTGAAGTTGGTCTCAACCGACTGAGCCACCCAGGCACCACCCTCATTTCTCCTTTTTACAGCCAAGGAAAAAAAATATGTCCCATCTGAAGGTTTCCTTTCCTTCCATGGTAATATTTTCATTCAGTCCTCTGTTCCAACTTCACCCCAGACCTTTAAAAAGCATTAAGCTGAAAGTCTAATGACCTAAGGTTTTGCCAGTAACAAAGTCTAATAACTTGAGCCTCCATTTTCTTATGTGAATAAATAGATACATTACTTTTTCCCGCTGCCTATTATACACTGTAGTTAAGTATAATAGGAGCCAAAATGTACAAACATGCTACTCTTAGAGTATGTATGAACATAATTCATAGTTATGATTCCTCATGCCACTTCCAGACTACTGCTCTCCTGTATACTCACCAGAATTCCCTCATTGGTATTAAGACATGCTCAATCATCCTGACCTAAATACACACATTTTTATACATCCCAATACTTCCTCAGAAGCTACAGCCTCCTATCTCTTTGACCTTAACTCCCTCATCCCCATTTATAGTCAAATTTCTTAGAAGTTGGCAATATGTATTGAATCCTCACCTCCACTCCACTTTGGCTTCTGCTTCCATAACTTTGTTGACATAAATCTTACTAGCATCACTAATGATTTTTATGTCATTAAATGTAAGGGTTTGGGGAGGGGGAGCAGTTCTTGTCTTAATTCTTAGGAGATTTTAATACTAATGATCACATTTTTCTTCTTGATACTCTCTCTTCCTTTAGATTCACTTTCTGATTTCTTCTTGTGGAAAGATCACTATTTTCATTCTAATTTGTAGGCTCATCCACCTTTACCTGGCTATTAGCTATTGACATAGTGGCAAATTTAGAACTCTTGTATTTTCTTTACTATAACATATTGTCATATATGGCATATATCATATATATTGCCAATCTTCCCACCCTAATCTCTAATCATGAAATTAATTCATTATATGCTTCTGACTTTCAGATATATATCCTCAGCAAAGATATTCCCTCTATGGTTCATACCCACTTAACTAATCAAAAATGATCCACAAAATCATCATGTCAATTTAGACTCATTACTATTCTCCCTAGATCTTTGCATCATCTCCTATCTCAATAAATAGAACCCTATCCATCCAATTCTGTGGATTAAAAATTGCAGTCATCTCTGCTACTCTTGTTTCTTTTATACTCTGTATTTAATTTATTATGTTTCTTTTTAACCTCTTAAATCTCTAGTTTTCATCCACTTCACTGTATTTTCACTGTCTATGCCCTAGTTCAAGATACTATTCTTTATCATCTGGACTATTAAAACAGTTTACAAAATATTCCCTCATAACCACTGTGCTATCCTGTTATTGGTTCTCCATACTGTAGTAAGACTGATTTTATCCAGATGTGATGCTGTTCATTTTATTTTCCTCTTTGCTTAAAATCTCTTAATGTTTTCACATTATGCCAAAGATAAAGATGAAAATTCTTAACATGATGTAAGAGGCCTATATAATCTGATCAACTACTGTCTCTCTAGTGTCATGTGACACCACCCTCATCTTCATTTACTGCCCAGACACCAGCTTCCATTCTGTTTTTTTAAGACTTTATTTTTTAGAGAAGTTTTGGGTTCACAACAAAATTAAGCCAAAGGTACAGACATTTCCCATATATTATCTGCTGCCACACATACATAGCCTACCCCATTATCGACATCCCCAAGAGAGGGATATATTCGGTCCAATCAATAAACCTACATCCACTTATCATAATCACCAAAGTCAATAGTTTATATTAGGGATGACTCTTTTACATACGGGTTTGGGCAAATGTATAATGATATGTATCCACACTTATAGCATCATAAAGAATAGTTTCACTGACCTAAAAAAACTTCTGTGCTCAGTCTATTCATCTTCACTTTCTCCTAACCTCTGGCAACTTTGATCTTTTTACTGTCTTCCTGGTTTGTCTTTTCCAGAATGTAATATAGTTGGAAACATACAATATTGTAGCCTTTTCTGCGGAGCTTATTTCATTTAGTAATATGCATTTAAAGTTTCTCCATGTTTTTTCATAGTCTGATAATCCATTTCCTTTTTTTTATTTCTTTAAGTTTTTATTTTATTATTCTTTTTCAGAAGAGAGAGAGAGCATGTGAGAACATGAGCATGAGTGGGGGACAGGTAGAGGAAGAAGGAGAGAGAATCCCAAGCAGGCTCTGTGCTGTGTTGTCAGCACAGAGCCTGAGTAAGGGCTCAATCCCACAAATGGTGAGATCATGACCCGAGCCAAAGTCAAGAGCTGGACATGCAACAGCCTGAGGCAACCAGGGGCCCCAACAACTCATGTCTTTATGTCTTTTTAGCACTGAATAATATCCCATTGGCTGGATATAGTTTTTTTTTATTATTTTTTAATAACAAATTTATTGTCAAATTAGTTTCCATACAACACCCAGTGCTCACCCCAACAGGTGCCCTCCTCAATGCCCATCACCTACTTTTCCCTCCCTCCCACCCCACCATCAACCCTCAGTTTATTCTCAGTTTTTAAGAGTCTCTTATGGTTTGGCTCCCTCCCTAACTTTTTTTTTTTCCTTCTCCTCCCCCATGGTCTTCTGTTAAGTTTCTCAGGTTCCACATAAGAGTGAAAACATATGGTATCTGTCTTTCTCTGTATGACTTATTTCACTTAGCATAACACTCTCCAGTTCCATCCATGTTGCTACAAAAGGCCATGGATATAGATAGTTTACATATCCATTCACCGACTGAAGGACACCTTGGTAGCTTCCAAGTTTTGGCAATCACAAATGAAGCCGGTATCTGTTCGCAGGTTTTGTGTAGACATAAGTTTTCACCTCACTTGGATAAATATTAAGGACTGTAATTGCTGTACAAAATGGTAAGAATATGTTTAGTTTTAAAGGAAAATAGTGTCTTCCAAAGTGGCTGTACTTTGTGTTTTGCTTTTTGCATTCCCACCAGTAATGAATGAGAGCTTCTTTTGTTCCATGTCCTTGCCAGCATTAGGTGATGCCAATGTATAGGAATTTGATCACTCAAATAAATGTATAGTGATATATTGTTGTTGTTTTAATCCCCTTAGTTTTAATTCCCTAGTTCCATAGTTTAGTTTGCCTTTTCCAGAATGTCATATAGTTTGCATCTTACAGTGTGTGGCCACATAATCAGGATGGGATTCAGCAGAACTTTGGGAAGATTGCCTGTGTCCAATCTTAAAGTCCTTAAAGAAATGAGTTAAATAATAGAATCTTATTCTAAATAGGCATAAAAAATGTATTGAGGAACCAAACATAGCATAGAATAACAGACATCCTGACCCTTGGCAAAAGAATGTAACATATAACTGAATAATTACAAATATAAGAAGGGATCCACTTCCCCCTGGACCACTACAAAAGAATTTTGTTAGACAAAGCAAGTATGGCAGGGAGAAAGGGAGTAAGCTGGAACCAAGATTGTTAAGTGGGTATAATAAATTCCTAATTTGCAAATGGTGGACAAGATTGAAGACTTGCATAACTATATATCTTTGTTTACTTTAGAAGGACCTGAAAATTAAGGAAGCAAATTATTTATACTGAAAACTACTATTTAATTTTTAGTTATTAAAAACAATTAATAGGTTTTGTTTTTTAGAGAAGTTTTAGCTCACAGCAAATTGCTAATCAAAATAGCAAATCAGAAATTGTCAAAAATATATTCTTGATCATGTGTCAAGAGCTTATTACTAAAATAACCTCTATTAGTTACATGTATTACTCAAACACCTAGTACAGTATCTGAAACTTGCTAAGCAAATGTTTAGCTAAACAAATCATTGCTAAACAAATGTCAGTAGAAATTTAAATTACAGGAATCCTAATTGTCTACACATCAATAACACCAGCTTTTTTCAGAGAAGAGAATTAGACAATTTGAATCCCCTTAGCTTTAAATCCTTTCTGAGTTTTCTTTTCCTTCAATGAAAAGAAATAATTTTAAATAATTTTTAATTATTGAAAAAAATATTTAATGTTTATTTATTTTTGAGAGAGAGACATACAGAGCATGAGCAGGGAGGGGCAGGGAAAGAGGGAGACACAATCTGAAGTAGGCTCCAGTCTCTGAGCTGTCAGCACAGAGCCAAACGCAGGGCTCAAAACCAGGAACTGTGAGATGATGACCTGAGCCAAAGTTGGATGCTTAACCCACTGAGCCACCCAGGTGCCCCAATAATTTTTAATTATCTTAAATAATTTTTTTTTGTTCTTGGTGCTTCAAATATCAAAACAAAAACAAAAACAAAAACCTAAGGCATTTTATGGTGTGTATATCCTACTATAAAATCTGTGCTTTTCAGAATTTTACCAAGCAGAAATGTAAAAAAAGCAAGGTCTTGATAGGGTGAAAAATGTAATCATCTAGTGTAAATTTTGAAACAAGTGGCTAAATGGAAAGCAAATCTGATAAAAGCAGGATAACAGGATTTTATTTTTCCCTTTAATTCCTTGCAACCAAAAAAAAAGAGAACACCGTAATGTCAAACACAACTAGGCTCTGCACCTCTTATGTTGGTTTTTAATACATGACAGGGCTTTATTTCATCACAAAAGTCATAAACATTATTTCAAATGACTTACAATATACTTATTAGCTTTTCAGAAGTTCCCACCCTTTCCATTTCTCTTTCTACTTTTTCTATATGTTGACCTCATTATTTCCAGTTGGCATTTCAGTACCTAGAAGTAAGACTACAAACATCTCGATACTTAAAGTTTTATATCACCAGAGAGGAAATGATCCTTTACTTCCAGGTCAAATTAGAAAATCCTAAAGAAGGACACCAACTTGCCAATAGTGGTTTGTGTGCCCACAAGTTGCACAAATCACTGTGGCCAAGGCAAGGTTTCTATTGTTTGTTTGGCTCTGGTCAAGTACCTATTCTTCATCCAGTCCGATGGTGACAGACAGCCAGGGAGGTGGGTCCCTTTGATAGGCCATCTGCATTTGGAACATGTATTTAGTGAGGGAAAAGAAAGCAAATTGTTGCCCCCAAAAAGAGTTTAGTAAAGCACAACAACTTCGGAAAGATCAGAGGAACAGAAAACCAATCCACTTAAGTCCATAATAGTTTCTAAGAACGTAAAGCAAGTGTCTTTCCATTTCTGCACAATTAACTTATTATATCTAAAAATATGCCACATATGGAGAAGATGTATTGCTTTTACTTAAGTTTACTCATACTTCACAGTACACAAAAATCTGATCTGATGTAGGTTTTGACTAAATCTATATATTAAATTAGGCTGCCCAGTTGTGTACTTTTGAACATCCAGCTGATTGCCTTTTCCCCATCTCACAGTTTGGCTCTTAAATCTTCCCACCTCCAGCGTGTATCATGTGCATTTTCAGAATGCCCTATGGATGTTCCTAACCAACTGCCACAATATTCTACATACAGAGAGTATAATTTAGCTTTCTTTCCTCCAGTAATCCGTTAATGGATTGTTTTTATTTAACTCCATATATGGAGGCACCGTCTTTTCTGCACAGTGGAAGAAAAATAGGAAAGCAAAATAAATGCTTGATTTTGATTGTATTCTTTGCACCATTCCCATAGAGATATAAGTAGCCCCTGGGGCGGGGAAATACTGAGCAAGGAAATGAGTGAGCAGCAAAAAGAACTGCTAGATTGGGAGCAAGACTTTATTCTCCACTCCTCTGGATAGAAGCAGGCCAACCAAGATTCCTTTGTCTTAAAAGAAGCAAACATCTCTTCTCTGGTCCTATAATCACAGTGGTCTCCAGTGTTCTACTTTCCCAGTGAGGATATGGACAAAGTTAACCAAATGAGTTCCTTTATACTTTTAAAACTGGAAGAATTTTAAAGATGTAACTACAGTTGAAGGAAAACCCCACTGTGCACTGAGAGAGCACCCAGTTAAGTGCCCTAGTCACTCTCCTGAGGCTCATTTTGACAGAACAAGGGACATTCCTTTAGGCTAAGAACTTGAGGATTTCAGCTGCAGATGTTCGAGAATAAATCTCAGTATTCTTATCCTGTTTCAGACTTGCTTCATGTGGAATTCAAAGAGAATGTGTCGCTCCACTGATATATTTTTATTACTAAGGAGGGAATAAAAGCACACAAAAATGAAGGAAAAAAAGTGATCATTTTGGCCAAATCGACATAAACAATATTGACAATGTTTTGGATCATTTAAATGAAAAATGTTTTTCTCTTGTAGCCATTAAAACTATGTTTTCGGGACACCTCAGTGGTTCAGTCAGGTAAGTGTCTGATTCTTGGTTTCAGCTCAGGTCATGATCTCACGATTTGTGGGAATGAGCCCTGCATGGGATTCTTTCTCTCTCCCCATGTGTCTCTGCCCCTATCTCCATTGGACGTTGTGTCTGTTTAAATAAGTAAATAGACAGACTGATAGATAGATGATAGATAGATAGAAAAAGTTTTTAAAGACCATTTAATGATATAGGAAATATTCACTATATTTTTTGAAACGGAGAGAAACTATGTTAAAACTCCATTACTGTGGGTCTGATTTTGAGAGATATACACAAGCATAAATAAAGACAAGAAGAAAAACCACCAGCATGTTACAACTGTAGTATTTTGGTGTCAGATTTACTGGTGATTTTAATTACATTCTTTCTAATTATCTAGATCTTCTAAATATCCTGCATCAAACTGGTCTTTCAGTATAATGATTAAAAGCTTGGGTTCTGGAGTTAGAGTGACTGTGTTTGAATTCTAATTGACTCTTACTAGGTGGCTAACACTAAGCAAGTTACATTTTCCTCACTTTTCCAATGGCACTGTTACTTGTAACAATGAAAGAGCATACCTGTGAGAAACTGAAACAATGTATACAAAGCACTTACAATGCCAGCCCACAGTAAATTTAATAATGTTAGCTATTTCCTTGTAACTGCTGATAAGAAAGCTATTTTTCAAGTGGTATTTTTCACCAATGAATAAACAAATATATGTACATTGCTCAATCTAAAACATATCACTCTGTCTTAAATTTGTGGGAGGGGAACCTGGGGGGCTCAGTCAGCTAAGTGTCCTACTCTGGGTTTTGACTCAGGTCATGATCTCACAGTTCATGAGTTCAAGTCCTACATTAGGCTCCATGTTAACAGTACGAGCCTATTCGAGGTTCTCTCCCCACCCCACCCCCCAAAAATAAATATTTTTTTCAAAAAAAAATCATGGGAAATTAGGCCATTCAATATTGATTAAGATCCAAGTACACGGCTAAGGGTTCAAATGAATGCAGAAATTCCATTCCTGTGTAAAGTATAGCTGGAGCCTTAGATTTAATGGGTGATATTTATGATGGGTTCTTACTGGTCACTGTAAAAGAAACATCTGACTGGAAGTTATATTTATAAGGAGTAACATGCCCTGTGAAGATGGTGTTCAGGGTTCCCACTTGTTTCAAAAAGAGAAAAATAAGACACTCATTACATTCCTAAAAGAACATGAGGTAGCTTGACAATCTTCTATGTAATAAATCCCACATTTGCAAGACACAATGTCTGAAAGAAGGAAAAGGGAAAAGTTAGGGAGAACCTGAGTTCTGGAGCTGTGAATAATTCATATTGCTTTAATGCTCACACATCTGAAGTTGGGCAAGGCCTGAGTGATTTTAAATCTTGTGAGTCAAAATGTCTGGGGAGAAAATATTGATTAATTCTTACTGGTAGGCCATATGCCAAAGTTTTACCATTGCTATGTTCTGATTTCAATTCCAATAATTAAATAGAGTTCTGATAAAGACCTTATTTAATAAACAATTTTTAAATCTTATTTTTTTATGAAGGTAAAATTGTTCCTACATGCTGGATGCTTATTCCTTGTGGGACTGTGGGAAGAAAACTAATATTTTTTTAAATATCTTTGATTAAAGATTTTAAAGAAGATGAAATTGCTCTTTTTTATTTCCTTATTTTGTGTAACTATTATAGAATATTGGAAAAAGACAAACATTTATCTGGTATTGGGTCAAATATCATGAACAAGTCAAAATGATGTGGTAATTTGCTATCATAATTAATTTCCTTTTATATTTCTGATTAAATGGCTTTCATCCTTTTTTTTTATGATTCAACAGATACCATATTGATCAGATGTATTGTTTCACTTTATTTTCTCATCAGTGGATTACATAGATGTTGTGAACTATTAAACTGTGTCTACAAAATACTGTGTACAGCTATTTTGATCAAAATAATCCACTCATTACTATTTGCCTTTTAATATGCCTTGTGATTTTTGTTGAATGTCGGATATGATATATTAGGTAAAAGGAACTCCTATAAACAGACCTTTAATGGTATGGTGCTAAGGTTGTGCAGGGGAGGGAAACGTTCTTATTGTCCTAAAACTAGGTCTCTGTCTTTTAGGGAGTCTGTCTTAGGGACTGTGAACTTGACACATGATTCTCAGACCTCTCCCTGCTCTCCCCACCCTTAGGTGGGACAAGATGGCTAGAGTGGGCTAGAGTTGGTATGTTCCTTCCCTCATGTTGGTCAGGCTTTGATAAAACTCTTATGGGTCAGACTCCGGTTAACTAGATTCTCCTGGGGATAGGTATTATTAAGAAGAACAGAATGTTCTGGCATATTTCAAAATGATTACCTCCCCCTGCTGACAGCACTAGGAGAATTTTCTTTGATCTTCCCTGTGAGAAACCGCTGGAGCTCCTGGAGGTAAAAATAAAAAAGAGTGGGCTCCCCTCCCCTTAAGACTGGTTCCCACACTGGAGTTTTTCACTCTCTGGCTTGTCCACACTGAGCCTCCAGCAATTTTTTGGTTACAGTGTAGGTGTTCCTAAACTCATTCTAGTTCCTGCAGAGGCTTCAGTTCATGGGTTTCCGCCCCAGTTACTTGTGGTCTCTATATTCATTGCCTACCTGTCTCTCCAATTTGGGGACAGTGTTTTGCCTTGTGATCTTACTTCTCTGACAGATGTAAAAAGAGTTTTGATTTTTCAGGTTTTTAGGATTTTTCGTTCTTGTTAGAACAGAAGGATGACTTTCAAGCTCCCTACATGCCAAACCAGATGCTGGAAGTCCATACTCACCACTCTTTAAAAATCAAAGTATACACACACACACACACATACACACACACACACCCACCCACACACGTTTACAGAGTCAAATGAAGCTCAAAGTCTTAAAATGCAAACCAGCAGCCACCTCTCCCTGACCTGCATCTGAATCCACCAGATCTTCAATTCCCTGAGAAGATAACTTCCCACTCTTGAAGGTGTTTCTTCTTGAATTTACCTCCATTCTTTTGAGTTATTTCCTTGAACTTATTTTTTCTTTTTTGAAATGAACTCTATGCCCAGAGTGGGGCTCAGGCTCACAACCCTGGGATCAAGAGTTGCATGCTCCACTGACTAGGTCAGCCAGGCACCCCTTTTTATTTATTTATTTTTAATGTTTATTTATTTTTGAGAGAAAGACAGAGCACAGGTCGGGGGAGGGGCAAAGAGAGGGAGATACAGAATCTGAAGCAGGCTCCAGGCTGAGCTGTCAGCATAGAGGCTGTTACCGCCTTGAACCCTCGAACTGAGACCATGACTGGATCTGAAGTTGGATGCTTAACCAACTGAGCCACCCAGGTGTCCTTGCTTTTTTTTTTTTTTTTTTTTTTTTTTTTTTTTTTTTTTTTTTAGTTTAGGTGATCTCTATTGAATTTGGAAGATTTAAGATACTGGCTGTGGAAAAAAAAAAAAAAAAGATCTGGCTCTCACTCCCCCAGCACTGTCAAATTTTCAAACCCTCCCCTCACTCCTTAGGAGTTAATATATAGTTCCATAATCTAATTTGGCCCAATTCATTATCTTTAGTCTCTTGTAATTTTGTAGATGTGGTTCAGAGCAGGGCCACATAGTAAAATAAACTATGATTGTGTTTCCTTTTCTTTTCCTTTTTTTTTTTTCTTTTTTTGACAAACTCTTTTTCTCTTCCAGAGTTACAAAGTTACCTCATTTTTCCTTAATTATTTACTTACTTAGTTTCTGTCCAAGTATTTCTTCTCCAAACTCTGTGACAGAGTTGTGCCTACACTCTCAACACAGGTAAACACATCTATTTTATTATTTTGTTAACCAACTTGCGTGGACTGTACCTTTCTACTGGTGCAAGGCAAATTGACTTAACACTATTTGCCGACTACACATCTTGGGTACTTCCTCAATTCTGCGCCAATCTTCCTGCTTGCCTTAAATGTATTCTTGGGTCTTTGTGAGCTATTGTTGCTGGTGATCTTGGGATGTCAACTCACACTGAAGAGTGAAGCATGAAGAGCTGATGAGGAGTTCTAGATGAAGGGGTTGGCTGTTGGATTCCAGACTTTATTGTAGAGTGATTAAATAGAACTCTGGTCTCTTGTGGCTCACCCTCCAGTTTTAATCTCTACGGATTTTTTTTTTTTCCTCTTGGTCTAGTTTCTTCTGAGAAAATTTGGCAGTTGGTGTTTTAAGACACAAATGGTGGGATGTGCTTGAGAAGCTTACAGTTTAACATTTGCACTTTCATGCAAACTGTTTCCAGGAAAATGCCTTGCCTTTTTCACCCTTGCTGTTCACTGTGTCTCATATCTTGGAGTTTTTCTTTCTGGTAAGTTATTTACCTGGCTTTTGTCTCCCCTCACCACCACCACCATCCCACCCTCAGTGGTTTAAAATTATCCAAATAACTTGATTGTGTTTTATTCTTTCTTCCTGCCTCCCCCTTCCCTTTCTTTCTTTATATATCTAAATATTTTTAATTTTTTTTTTTTTTTACCATTTATTTATTTTTGAGAGACTGACAGAGACAGAGCATGAGCAGGGGAGGGGCAGAGAGAGAGAGGGAGACACAGAATCCAAAGCAGGCTCCAGGCTCTGAGCTGTCAGCACAGAGCCTGACACAGGGCTCGGACCCACCAATCGTGAGATCATGACCTTAGCCACCCAGGCGCCCCATCTTTATATATATTTCTAAATGTAATTTTTTCATATTTTGTCATCAAACGGTTAAAACTCCAAGACAAATTAAGGGCGTTAGTTAGTTTGAAAATATCTCAGAGTAAAAGTAGTTTGTGCTGATCGTGTTATTCAAACGCAATAGTATTGATAAAAGATCCAAGAATTCTCCTTTGAAAAATAATGAAACCTCCATGAATGCAGCAATTTTAATTTTAGATTTCTAATTAACTCTTAATTCTAAAGGTGGTGAAGTGCCTAAAGCTTCAAAGAGTAGGGATGCTGTAACTGTATTTTTTTGAAAATGCAATAATTAAGTTTTAATTCATTAAAGCATTTCTGTAGCAGAGCTATTCTACTTGGTATTCAGAATATTCCCAGAATATTTTCTTTTCAAACAAAAGAAATAATATTTTGCCACAAATAAATCAATGCCATATGTTTTATTTTAAATTTTAGTTGTAACCTAGTTCATGATATTACAATAATGTTCTCACTGGGTGATTTCATGAGTTAAATTTGTATTTCAATTTCCTTAGAATTTGAAATATTTGACTGCTTCTTTTAAAGTAGAAAACTTAAGTTCCATTTTCACTGTTCTATGGCTAATTAAATCCTGAATATTAACGAAGAAGCTATTTTTTAATGTCAGCCACTTCTTTAATACATTTTTGTTTGTTCTCAGACTTAGTTTGTCATTAGAAACCAAGATAATATTCCTCAGTCAGGAGGAAGTACCACTGAAGGAGTAGGTATTGATTGCAATGTCCCTTGGCAAAATTTCTGTATTGAAACATTTTTTGGCACTCACTCCCAGGTCCCTGGAATTGTGGGCCTCTGTCCTTAGACCCCATTCCTTCATGTTCCCAATAGATCTAGGTCTTAAAAATATCTGGTACCTAAGTCTTACTGTCAGAGGTTGCCCATTTCTCCTTAACAGCATCCTTTTTACTATCCCTTCTTCTCTGGACCTCCGGCCTGGCCTTGCCTTAGGTTCCTGTTGTGAATCTCCTCATCTTACTTTCTAACTCTATCCCTTTCATCTCGAAATCAATCCTGCATTTGTTTGCCTTAGGATCTTTCTGAAGAATGCTTCTATTAAACCACTTTTTCTTAAAAATTTAAGTTTCTTATTTCATTCCTTATCCATCACATATTAGGTCTAAGCATCTCTGTGTGACTTTTAATATTCCTTTTCTGTTATAGCCACACTGATATCCCCCCACCATTCAAACACCATATGTATTACTTCGCTATTTGTTTTTTCTTTCTTGTTTACTTTCCTTTAGAAAACCCCTTCCACTTCCCTTGAATCTTTCAAGTCATACCCAAGTGTCAAATCCAGATCAATTTCTCTCTATCTCTCTCTCTCTCTCTGTCTCTATGTGTGTATAGCTACATGCTAGCTGTAGTTAAAAGTATCTCATATGTATCAAGTTACATGTTACAAGTATTTCCAAAACTATCTGTGAGATTTACTATTTTTTCCAATTTTATATAAAGGTATGGTGTCCAAGAAATATTAAATAATTTTCTCATGGTCATTATAGGTAGGAAGAGGAAAAGATGGGATCTGACCTTGCTAACACCAAATCTTGATCCAAAACCCTTGGCTACTGTGCTGTACTATGCAATAAGTACATTAAAACCTTTCCCATACCCATGGAACCAAGCCACACAGACAATTACCTACTCCACGTGCAACTCCACATCAGGAAATGGATCTAATCTACAAACAAAACACTGAAGTAAAGAAGTTTTACAGAATCACCTCAGGATATAGCAAGATGAATGTTGAGAAAGTAAAACAGGAATTTAATAGTTATTTTGGGGAGAAAGAAAAAAATATTAGGGAGAATTTTTATGGAGACATTTTTTAGGTTTTCATTTCTGTTTAATAAACATGACACCTTAGATGACAGTTTAGTTGGTTTGAGGGTTGCAGGAGTTCAGAACATGCCACCCCAAAATACACTGCTTGGTACATTGGTTATTTTGAGCTGAAGGCACTTGAAAACGAGCACATGCAGAGAAAGGCTTTTTCTGAATTCCCTGTATTTGCCTAAAGACAGATGCTCCAAAAGGAACTCAATTGCTATAAATCCCTCTTTAGGAGCCTCATTAACCAGGGAAAATTGATTCCTATCACAGAAGAGGAGACTGGAAGTCAACACCACACCCAGACAAACATGGTCATAAACTATCATATCTGCCATCTATTTTATTAAGGGCCCATTTATCTTTCCAAAAAAATTTTTTTTACCCTACCCTAATTTGGCTGCATATGCCCTAGTAGCTATAAGCTCTCAAACCTCCCTGCTTTTTGGGTATTCACTTTTTTTTCTTGTGATGCTCCCCCATGCATGTAATCCCAAAAATTAATAAACTCATATATCTCTTCTCCTGTTAATGTACCTGTTATCAGTTTTGTTTTTGTTTTTGTTTTTTGATAAGTCCAGCAATTAAACCTAGTAGGATAGAGAGAAAATCTTTCCTTCCCTACAGGACCATGCTATTGGCCCCTATAGGACCTTAGATACTCAAACATCTTCTGTTCTTTCAAATTACAAATTTCTGTTAAGAACTGATACATTCATAGGGGCTACTGAACTTAGAACCTGGGCATCTTGGAACAAGGTTGTCATTCCTTAGATTCCCATTGTTTGCTTTTTAAGCAAACTGTGTGGTGCTTCCTGGCTAAAGGGAAGCATTCAGCAATATTTTTTTTTTTTTTTAAGATTTTATTTTTAAGTAACCTGTACATCCATCTTGGAGCTCGAACTTACAATCCCATGAGCAAAAGTTGCATGCTCTACTGAATGAGCCAGACAGCTAACCCCCATTTGTTTTTTCATTTCTAAAGTATGAATATCAGGATGCAGCCAGCTTTTGCAAATAGTCAACATTCTGGTCCTAAAATCATTTTTTGTACATGATGTCAATCACTCCATTTGATATGGACAGTTGACCTGCTCTCTGCTATAGGAAATGGGTCCTATAGAACTGGATCACACAAATGGCTATTTTAATTTAAATATTCATTAATTAAAATTAAAATTAAATTAAACATTTAGTTCCTCATCTGAACAAGCCACAGAATCAAGTGCTCAATAGTCATAAGAAGTTAGGAGCCATTGTATCGACAGCAAAGATACAGAACATTTCCATCATTATACGTCATGAAAAAAATTTTGATAGTGCTATTCCAGAGCTATGTTTCTACCTGGGTGGGAAGTTTTTAAAAATACAGATGTTCTGTTACTACCTCAGACGGATATAACAGAATGTCTCAGGGTGGAGTTGAGGTATTGGAAACTTTTGAAAGTGCTCCACATTTAGTGATTTCAGGGAGCCAGGGTTGAGATTCAGTTCTATAAAGTAAAATTTATCTTTCCAGAATCAACAGCTCCCTTTTAAAATGCCTTTTTAATCAGCATTTAAGTATGGTAAAAATCTTTCTTCTTTTATTTTTTTTAATTATTTTTTTAATTTTTTTTTAACGTTTATTTATTTTTGAGACAGAGAGAGACAGAGCATGAACGGGGGGGCGGGGGGCGCAGAGAGAGAGGGAGACAAAGAATCGGAAGCAGGCTCCAGGCTCTGAGCCATCAGCCCAGAGCCTGACGCGGGGCTCGAACTCACGGACTGCGAGATGGTGACCTGAGCCGAAGTCGGACGCTCAACCAACTGAGCCACCCAGGCGCCCCTCTTTGTTCTTTTAAAAACAAAATCCTACCCCAAAATAGCAATAACTATAACAGCAGCAACAATAACACCTCCTCTTAGTCCCAGATCCCACTTTCTCCCTCACTTAGCTTTCTTATTATTTGCAAGGTCAAAATTTTTAAATGCGTGCCTTAATCCAGGGTGTCAATTTTCTCACTTCCAAATAGCCTGGCTTCTATCTCCACTACACCCCCAAAATGACTCCTGGTAAGTAGACCAATGACTACCACGTCACTCAGTGTAGGCAACATTTTTCAATGTTCGTTTTAGCTGATGCTCAGGAGTCCTTGAGATTTTTGGCAATTTTGTCCTTGATCCACTCTCTGCTTTGCCTCCTCTGATGCATTGTCTCCTCTTCTACTCTGTCTCTGAAGTTTCCTCTGTTCTCCTTTATTCAACAGTTTCTCAAAGTTTCATTATAGGTTCTCTTTACTTCTTGTTATAGTCTCTCTCCTTAGTAAAATCATAGTTACATAGTATTTTACAATCTATAAAATAATTAATCTTGAATTAACTTTTAGCCAACATCTTTTCTCTAAGCCAATATCTAACTGAGCAGGATGTCTACTGGGATGTTTTAAATAAATGCAAAGTTCGTGTGTCAAGAACACATTGTATACTCCATTTCAAATGGGTTCTGCTTCTTGTATTCTCTATCTCAGTTTAAGCCACCAAAATTCTCCCACTGTGTAAACCAAGATGCTAAAGTGTCTTTGAAATCTCATACCAATATCTACTGTATCTTCAGTGGACAACCTCAGAAATGTCTCTCAAATAGTATGTTTCTTTCCCTTTCTGCTACCTCTGTTTTAAGCCAAGCTACCACAATCTATTTCTTCTAAGTGACTTACTTACATTAATGATAGACACCTCCAACCCCCAACCTATCCAACTACAGAGATCTAAAATGCAAGAAATGTTATGTTCCTCACCTACAGAAATTATTTCAATAATTTTTGCTTTTAGAATATAGACCCAAACCTATTATTTATACTTGCAAAAATTTTCTGATCAGCCACTTCTTACCTCCCTAGCCATGAAGTATTCCTTTCTTCCTCACTCTAAGTACCTTAACCAAGTTGACTTTTTTTGAGTTTTTCTTACAAACATCTTTACATATGATATTTCCTTCTGGGAAGGCTTTCCATTTTACCAATTAAATACTACTTACATTTTAAATTCCAGCTCAAATAATGCATTCTCTCTTGATTTGGTAAATAGTTTAGGCTGTTCTATCATTCACTCTCATTACCCCAATAAGTTTATTCAGCATAATTAATCATAGTTTTAAAAATATGTTAATTTGCATGGTCATTTAATGTCTGCCTCCTCTGGTCAGTAAGTTTCTGGACATCAGAAACTGTATCTACCCTACTCAAGATTTTATGTCCAGGGGCTCCTGGGTGGCTCAGTCGGTTGAGCATCCAACTTCGGCTCAGGACACAATCTTGCAGTCTGTGCGTTCGAGCCCCACGTCAGGCTCTGTGCTGACAGCTCAGAGCCTGGAGCTTGCTTCAGATTCTGTGTCTCCCTCTCTCTCTGCCCCTCCCCCACTCATGCTCTCTCTCCCTCTGTCAAAAGTAAAAATAAGCATTAAAAAAAATTAAACAAAAAAGGCTTTATGTCTAGCACTCTGGCATAGTACATGACTCACAGTAGGTATACAGTAAATATTTATTAAATAAATTTAAAAACAATAACTGAGAACAATATACAACTTTGTTCTTAAACAGTAAGAAAAGAAGTTGTATAATGAGGAAATACTAGATACATGGACCTTCTGACATTCCTGGAAAAATAATGATCCTTTATCAAAGGTCCCTTTTTAAATTTTTAAATGACATGATCATTCTGATTAAAAAGTGAATAATTCAGTTTCATTCTTACAAATCCACTCTCTTTATTTAGGATGAAAATGAAGGGAGTACAGCACAGTATCCCTACAAAGTATGTGCTGGAGGAGAATATGATGCAGAAGGGAAACGATGAACATGATCCTTTTTTATATGGATCAATTACCTGAATATTCAAAGCATTTCTCTCTTATCCAGTCTGTCCATGTAGAGAGAACTGACACCAATTTAATCCCAAGTAGATTAAAAATAATCTAAATGCACAGCGTGGTAAATTCTTTTTCTGATTTCCAAGAGCATGTACAGAATTATTTAGGACAGTGAATTCTTCTTGCAACAAAAACAATCAAACAAAAACACAATGAGGAAAGAACTGAAATCCTGCTTTGAAAAATGTCATTGTTTTAAATATGAACATTTGTTTAGTACACAAAAAAGATGAATGAATTCTGAAGCTTTTTAAAAGTCATTAAAATAATAATAAAAATGCTCACTCCCTGCTCTGAGAGCCTCTTTTGGCAATAGGGTACTGACAGTGTTCTCTTGGCAGAGGCAATAAATAGATGAATAACAACATGTGGCCTGAGGTGTTGGAGGTAGGAAAAGTCAAGCATGATTTCAGAGACATACTAGGACTTTATTAAATTCATTTATATATCAGGGGATTTTTTGATGCTTCCTTGGTTTAAAAATGCCCATGAATTCTTGCTTGGATGAAGTCATGGGAGAAATATGGACCAGTCCTAAAGTAATCTAATGCCAGGGGATAAGTAAAAAGTATTTCTATATCAGCGTCTGGTACTAAATTTCAGATATGTAAGTAACAACAGAATTCTATTTCTTAATGACTTCTTTGAACAGATGTTTGCCTACATTTCTGAATGAGCCATGAAGATCAAGGTTATATGAAATGAATTCTTGTTACAAAAGTCAGTTAAGAAGTCGGTAGCATTTGCATATGGACACCAATTCCTTTAGGTCATTTTTTTACCCCATGAAGAGAGAGGCTTACATGAATGTAAATAGATATCCTTAAAACAGCCCTAACGTAGGGCCAGCTGGTTTATTATACAGTAAAGAAATTTTAGTTCGCAGAGTACTTTTCTTCTTTCAATACTTTCAAAGAAATGAAACTTGTGTCCTGAGAGAAATATACTGACATAACTGTTCAAGTTTTTTGTTTCCAGGTACACTGAAAATATATTTATTTTCCTTTAAAAAATAACTTCCATCTATACAAGTATTTTGTAGTGAATCCCAATAAAGTTAATGTCCTAAGAAGGGTTTATCTTAACTATCAAAGAATGTGAAACAGTTTCTTTACCCTAAGGGATATGATATTTTATTTTATTTTATTTTATTTTATTTTATTTTTTTAATTTTTTTTTCAACGTTTATTTATTTTTGGGACAGAGAGAGACAGAGCATGAACGGGGGAGGGGCAGAGAGAGAGGGAGACACAGAATCGGAAACAGGCTCCAGGCTCCGAGCCATCAGCCCAGAGCCTGACGCGGGGCTCGAACTCACAGACCGCGAGATCGTGATCTGGCTGAAGTCGGACGCTTAACCGACTGCGCCACCCAGGCGCCCCAAGGGATATGATATTTTAAAATAAATACAGTATATCCTACTTTGTATCTTTTCATGAAGGGCCACTTGACAGTATTTATAAAACTATCTCTGTAAATAATATGCTCTGTGTTAAAGTGTAATGAGATTTTCAGTTTAAACCACTTGATGATAATTCTTTGAACATTCCCTGGAAATAGATTAGAGTCTCCGAAGATTGGACTACAGGAGTGGTCAACTCTATGTCTCAGCCTTCCAAGAAATTTTACTGAGGAAAGTTTTTCCTTGACTTTAACCAAAAGTGTTGTTGAGATGAGGTAGGTAGAAAAAACAGGGAAAGGGACAAGCTAGAGGCATTGGAATAATAAGACGGAAAGCCCAGAAGAAAATGAAACAACTGTGGATTTGTATTCATCCAGTGATAGTATCTTTAAAAGCTGTCATGAAGGAAGCCAATTAAAAAGAATAATTTACCCATTCAGAAAGAGCACAGAAAGAACATAAGAATGTTATTTTTTGTAAGAGTGTTAGTGCAACATGAACCAGCAGATGAAAATGTTCTTTCGATATCTGGTGGTGATTGCTCACTATACCTCATCAACAACATTTATTTTCACTTCATGTTCCATTTTTACTGAGCACCAGTGCTGGGAAAAGCCCAAATTTTAACTCATTAATTTTGAAGGAGATGAGAATATCTATAGCAAAATAGGACTGAATCAAAGAAAAAAGTCTCTACAGCATTCCTCACAATTTGACCCTGGGTTCTAATTCCAGCTATTCCACTCTACATGGAATATGTCCTCAAGTAAATCACTTGAGCTCTCTCTGCACTAATTCTCTTATGTGCAAAATAAGTGAGCAATTCCAGTGAGATTCAGAATACCTTCCAGCTTTGGCTCTTTAGTACTGAATAGCCCTTCTCCTAGTATCTCACCAGCAACCACAGTGATGGATGCAGCTTTCACCATTTTAGTTTTGGCTCATTAGACCATCATATTAATGCTCCACTTCATATTTATATTCAGTAGGGATTTGTGTCTACTCAGACTCAGACCATAGCCTAAACAATGTTAGAGAGATAACTAAAATATCCCTCCATGCATATATATATAGAGAGGCAAGAACACAACATATTACTACTAAGCATTAACTGGCCTATGTACATGTAAGAAAGCACAACAATGATTATGAAGTTAAGACAAAATGTCACACTTGATATACAGCCATGAGGAAAAAAAGAAAAAAGAATCACTATCTCCTTGAGAGATTAGAGGCTGCACCTCCTGACCATCTCTGACTATCTTCTACATATCCCATGATGAACTCCTGAGCTAGCTCTGGAGGTCTATTTTAACATATCTAGAGGTTATTTGGTGTAGAAATTTAGAGATATCTCTACATTGTAAAATCTGGACAGTAGGCTTACTCCCTATAGAGATTTATCCCAATTTCAAAGATTATCATGAAGACTCAAGTTTACTATGTTTCTAAGGAAAACACTAAATAAAGGGAATGGGAAAACTGATCTATTTGCCCTTTATAACAGATAGAATTATTTTAATCACTCTTTAAAGAACCTCACATGAGTTTAATTACTTGAGCCTTAAAAAACAACAAAGACAAAAACAAAAACAAAAACAAAAATAAAACCTGGATAACATAGATTCCTGTTTTGAGGCTGGGATTTTAGTAGAAACAGTATGTATAATTACAAAGAGTAAAGTACAAAGAGAAAAATAACTTAATCTTAAAGAGTAACTTCCACATAGGAATCTGTTGTAGACATGGTATAACTTTGCCACTGATTACCACTCACCATATTTCATCCTCTAAATTTTTTAAAATTACATTTGCCAAAGATCTCCCAGGTCTTATCATTATCCACCGCATCACCCAGTGATATCCAACTAAAAATGTAAACTTCATGTGGAATTTCAATTTTCTAGTAGCTATATATAAAAAGTAAAAAGAAGCATGTAACATTAATTTTAATAATACATTTTATACTTAATTCAACATACTTAAATATTGCCATGTTAACATGTAATCA
This sequence comes from Herpailurus yagouaroundi, assembly GCF_014898765.1. NCBI lineage: Eukaryota > Metazoa > Chordata > Mammalia > Carnivora > Felidae > Herpailurus > Herpailurus yagouaroundi. Next base: position 8,481,703 of record NW_024412441.1, read on the forward strand.
TATAAAAATTGTTAAGATATTTTACTTTTTTTAATGAAGTCATTATAATCTAGTGTGCATGTTACATTTACAACACCTCTCAATCCAGGCCACTCACATTTCAAGTGCTCAGCTGCCATATTGGACAGCATATTTCTATCCAAATTCATAAGATGCATGCTCTCTATGATGATGGTACACATATAATCTTATACTGAGATTTTATGTCACAGACCAATGGCATTACTTTTTCTAATTTCTATTGTTGTGGTTTGTGGGTAATAATTGCAAACATCCCTTTCTAGCCCTCTGAGTTCCAAAATGATTAAGAACCAGGCACAAGTTTCATGTAGATATAGATAAAAATATCAGCTTCATTTTTTTTGAAACAGATATAATGTGGTTTACATCTGTGTCTACACTATACCTCTTAATCCTGTTCTCTAGGTCTAACTTTGGGCTGCCTGACTATATGGGGATATATAGAATAGACTGAACTCTTACCCAAGTGTGCCTTCCATAGAGAAGAAGCTGAGTGAACTAGATTCTACTGTTATGCACAAAGAACTTGGAAAGAGGTTGTTTTGTTTTGTTTTGTTTTTCCAACAATCTGAAAAACATTTTTTTTTCTTTTTCGGAGGAAGAGGGAGGGAGTTTGGAAAAATTCTTCTCAGTAGTATTTCACCTTGGGGAACAGAATGGGCAGTGGAACAGTAAGTCTGTACAGCTACTCCTAAATTCCTAAGAGGGATAAGATTTTAATTATACTAAGGAAAACTATATAGCCGTATATTAGAAGGAGGTACATTAAAAAGCTTTTAACTAGAATTATGGGTGATTTTACTTGCAGACGTAAAAAAAAACTTGCAGATCTATGTTAGGAAGAGATATGCTAAAAAGCTTTTAACCAAAATTATGGGTGAGTTTATTTGAAGATTTACCATACTATGCCAATTAAAAAACAACAAGGACATGCAAATAGCCTATCTTTCTTACCCAACTTTCTAGGTCTCGGTTACCCACAACCTTCAGGAATCTGTGAGAACCTGAGTGATGAGACTCTGAAAATAAATGCCCTGGGCCAGATGTATGCAGTTGGGGTGACTTATCTATTGTTGATTACAGCTCAGTGAAAAATGGTGACATTTCATGCCCCAGAGTATAGAAGTGACCTTATTCAAGCTTGTTTATTTATTGACATATTTGTTTGTTTATTTACAATACTGAACAGTCATTGAAAAATGGGATGACTTAACAAAGATTGGTTTCTCCATTTGATCTCAAATATTTTATATTTGAACTCCCTATATTTGACCGCTTTCTATCTATCTATCTCTCTATCTATATCTATCTAACTATCTATCTACACACACATACATAAAGCAGCCTTCTAAATCTAAGTTTGGCTTTGCATAATATTCCCCCAAAATCATAATAAATAATTTTCAGGTACTGTCACCAAAAAACCTGAAGTGGGAAGAAAAGAGATGCATTTCTTTACTCTTTACTATTTTTCTTTGGTTTCCAAGCTTCACTCCTTAAAAAACAAAAACAAAAACAAAACACTTTTTTTTTAGTTTTTATTGTCCCTGAAATGGGAATAAAAATGCCAACTGCTATATATGACTGTCTGAAATAAATGGTAGTGAGCTTTCTATAGCTGAGAAAACATAGTGATCTTCAAAGAAAGGGGATTAGAGCACCAAAATACTAACAGGGGATCAGTCTTGTCTCACCATTTAATCCCGATTTCATAAGTAAGCACTGCATTGAGGTTTTTCTTTCTTAAACACACACTAGAGACAGAGATCACTGTGACACTCATGAAATATTTAGACATAATTTTTAAGGATACTGAACTATTTTAACAGCCATTTTTGCATCCTTACTATGTGACATACACTGCTAGAGGCATTAGTGATATCAATAGAAAATATTCAGTCCTGACCTCCAGGATCTCAAATTGTATCAGGTAGACTATAATCGATATCTGGATATAATGTTCTGTTAACACAAATGAAAGGGGTTATTCTTCTCACAAAATATCTTCAGAAACTTCCTTTGGAAACTAGGAGAGAATATTTTACTACCTTCAGTGTGGCACACACAGAAGAAATGAAATTAAGTCCAAAGTAAATCTCTGGAATGAAAAGGACCAATTGGAGGCTTCAGGTGTTTCCTTATACAATCTGCTTAAATATTTGATTAATTTAATGAAAAAAGTCCATTCCTGTCTGTTCTTTGGCTTGTGATAGACAAAGCTTAAATATCTGATAAACTCGGTGTCTACAAATTGTCTGATGCCTAACAAATCAACAAAAAATATATTCCAATATTTGAATCATGGAAAATATCCCTGGACAGATTCTTTGAGTGGGCCAGTGGAGGAGTTATTAGGGAGAGGAGTGGGGTTCAGGAGGACAGGAATATAAGAGAAAGAAACATAATAAAACAACATTTGTATTACACTAGTCCAGAAGAGTGGTTCAGATATCAGTGTTTTAGTGGGGAAGTAGTGAGTCTTTCGCTATTTCTACTGTGGTATTCTAAGAGCACTCCAGCAGGTCTTAAGGGTTAACTTGCTTCAAGTTAACACACTCCTGGCTTGCTTACACAAGGCTCCTGATCTGCAACAGAACTAATTTACTTTCTTTGAGATTTGCAGACGACTGGCCTTGGGGAATGAAGGATCAGAATTTCCCCCAGGCCATAGAAGCCAGAAAGTCTGTTTGAAGCTGCCTAGGCTTTCCATCAGCCCAGCACATTTTTTTTAGCAAAATGTTTTCCTTTTTTAAGGTCACACAAGTGACTTTACTGACCTCCCTTTGTGTACCTGTAGACCTTGCCCTCCTTTGAAGAAAGAATACAGTACTCTTGCAAAACCCCAGGGTATCAGACTTTCTTGCAAATTCACCTCTGGGTATCAAGGAAACCAACCTTGTTGCACACCCACCCCATCCTGACACCAAGGAACTAGAACTTCTTGCACAACCTCCAAGCCCTGAGATAGCTCTGTAAGCTGTCATCATGGAGTCTGCACGTAATGAAGAAATGTCACAGACCACGCTACTGCCTTAACTGATTAAATCCTTTTAAAAATCTCTAGGCCAGGAAGAAAGCTCAGAGTTGGCCTATGGAGAAAAGTCCACCTTCTCCCTAGGTTGCTAGACTCATGTTCCTTCCCAATCAAACCTCGTCTGTTGAGTACTGGCCTTTCCAGCAACTGGCAGTAGAACTTGGGTTTCTGTAATAGTATAGCTACTGTAACAGTATAGTACAGTAACTCACATCAGAAATTCCTTTCCAGGAAACTAACATGAAAGATAAGCAAACTATGCTGAGTAATTTTCACACTTACCCCCTGCTTTATACATTTTTTTATAGTATCCCTGGCTATATCACAGTGGAATGAAACTCTTCAAGCAGAACTTAACATAATAGAAGTATACTGGATTAAACATTCAAAAAAATTTTTAGCCCAAATTAGTTGCAGATACTGGATGTTAGGTCTTCACATTCATTCAGGGACAAGTTACTACAAAGGCATTAACTCATTTTTGCAAAGATGACTATAATTTAATTGTTCCCAATATACAACTTCAGACATAACTGTAATGCCACAGCCTATTTAATTTTTGCTTGCTCGTTCTTTCTTTAAACACAAGTGCACCTACATATGAAATGAGACCCTCATAGAGGCATTAGACAGCTCACATTAAATGGACATATCATCATGGAGAAGGGCACTTACCACTCGCCTGTAAAGGCAACAATATCTAACTGCTGGATTGTGGCTAGTTTTTGAGCATATGCAAGTTCTTACAGCAAGATCTTTTCATTGTTTCTTTAATTTTTCTGAGGAGTAGGCACCAACCACACATGAGCTTATTTCTATTCCCCATGGTTTTAGAATGTGACCTTCCATCAGACAGTATCAGAACTCTGTATTACCTTCTAATACACCATAAATGACTTGTTTTTTAATCAATCACTATTTCTCCCTCACTGCTAGAATGCAAGCTTCACAGAGCAGGAACGTGTCTGTTTATTCCCTGATTTATTTGAAGTTTCTAGTAGTAGTGCTCAATAAATATTTATTGATCAGCTATAGAAAACTGACATCTGAGCAAGGACATAAATGTGATAAAGGATTAAATTATGCAGATATCTGAAGAGACCTTGTTCCGGAAGGGGGAACAGAAAGTGCAAAGAGTCAAGATGGGAGTGAAAAGCACCAAGGATGCCGTGTGGCTAGGAAGAGGTAGTGATGGGGAAAGTATAAAAAAATAAATGCATACAGCTGGTAAGTGATAGAACCTAAATTTAAACCCAAACACTCTGGCTCAGAGACTGTGCTCTTAACCATTAAACTTATATTAATATGCAACTTCATCACTTACTAGCTACATGATTTGGACCAAGATTCATGAATACCCCCCACTAGAGATAGAAGGGTAACCCATTCATAGAAGTATTACAGGAATTAGGGGAAATACTTTATTGCAAAATGCCTTACAAATGAATTAGTGAATGAATTAGACCTCCTCCCACTCCACTTCCATTCCCTGACTTACTGGTTATACCTATTTGTTAGGGTGAGAGAAGAACTCAAAAGAAAAAAAAAAAAAGAAAAAAAAAAGCCCACCAGTCTCAAAATCTAAATCTAAGAAGCATTAGCAAATCTAATCCACCAAGCTGATGTCAAATAATACTCAGAAGGATTAGGAGGCAGGAATAAATTCTCAAGAAAATTCAGGTCAAAACCAGCTGGCACTCAATCAATTGTCTAATCAGGAAATTACCCAGGGATGGACAATGAATTTTGAGTAATGACTTAGCTTGCTGTTGGCCTCCAGATAGCTGAGTTTCCCATTTAAGAAGAGTCTGTGGTGAGAGATAAGCACCCAAGACAAAGATAATCCTAATTACAATCCCAGGCAGGGGACCTCCACTTTTATACTGAGGAGTTGAAGCCAGCTATGTTCCTTGGGCCTCTTTTTAACTCACATGGAAGAAATTAGTGAGCATTTCCATACTGTGCTGGAGATTAACTTTGCCATGTAGAGTATGAACCCAACAACTTCAAGATTTAAAGGATTACAGGTCTTTATAAGAAATTCTGACTTCCAATAACTCAGAATATTTCCATATTGTAGTAATAATCCATGATTGTGGTCAACATGAAAGGTATTTAAAGTCTCACATATGGGGGGAGATCACATGTAAATATTATCTACAAGGCTAGCTATTCAGAATTGTCTTAAATTGCTTTCCATACACAAGTCTTGCTCTCCAACTAGAAAGCAAACTCATTAAGTGCACTTTCCTGCCAAAGCTGCTTGTCCCTCCCCAACACTTACGACTTTTGACACACATTCACAGTCTAGATAGGTTGAAAAAATGTGCTATTTGATTGACTCTGGGAGGGGAAAAAAACCACAAAACTCTTATTTTAGGTAAAAATCCAGAAGAAGAATTGTAGTCAGGTAATAATAATCAGGTCTGACATCCATTAGGCAAGGCAAGGTAAACTATACCAAGAGTCCACAAAGCGCTTTTAGGAGCCCAGAAAAAAATGTTTAAACTTCTTTTAAAATCAGAAAGAACAGTATATTTAGGATAAAGGAAATGTTTTAATATGTAGTATTAATATATTCTTTATACCAAAGTGATTATAAAATATAATCTTTATATTTTTTATGGAGGAAGGAGCCCACAAAGGCAAACATGTCTAGGGCCCATGTAAATCATAATGTGACTCTGAACTCAAAATATATTTTATGTTGGGAATATAAACAGCCAAGAGTCATCTTGTTTTAATGTACCTCTCCTCTTTTATAGCCCATTAAGGCAGGCAGTCACATGCCTAAGGATTCAAGTTGGAGGTAGGGTCGTATCAGCAAAAACCACCAGCACAGGAAGCCAGAGACCCTCTTCTCTCTGTCTCAGCTGTGGCTCTGCCATCTTAATCCTAGCCTGTTCTGGTTTGGGCATCTAGGCTCTATCACTTCCTTTCTGTTCCTAAACTGGGTTCAGTAGTCTGGCTCTTCCATGCCGAGTTGTTTTTGTGTTTTGGTTTTGTGTTTGTTTTACCTCTCTTTAATTTACTGGCTTTGCTTCACTCCAAATTTGTACTTTTAATTCAGAGATGTGGTCTTCGGGCTGGAACGCAAACCTCTATCGGTTTTGCAGGAATGGGTCATGTTTCAAGTCCTGAGTATAAGGGAAAATATTGTCCCTTCAGACTGATGTAACTCTAAAACAAGCTACGTCTCTGCTACGATCTCCAAAACTCACCAAATTTCTATTCATCCCTCATCAGAGATAAGGATGTGATGTTATTTATAATTTTTAATGTTTTAATTACTATTATTTCAAAATCCTAGCCTTCGCTCTGCAGCAGGTAAGTGAAGGATGACATATAGTATTTGCATAATATGTTTTCTTATAATGGACATAAGAAATCAGGCCTGAAAAGGCTAATTCTAAGAAGTGTGCCTTTTTATTTCATTATTTCATTCATTGACTCATTCATTCAGGTATTTTGTGAAAAAAAAATCAATATATATTCTATGCAAGTATTACTCACCTTCTGTGTGGTATTTATTTTGCACTATTTTGGTCCTATACCTAAAGTACTCATTTCCTTTGGATAACTGATATTTTACATCATAACTTTGAACATACCTAATATCAAGAAGTTTAGTTTACATGAGTCTGAGGAAGGAGCTTCTTGGACTTGATGGATGTTATAATTAGGATCTTAGACTTTAATATGTTACTCCTTCCCCGATATTCTGAGATGGAGCTAGGACACGTGTGATAGTCTATCCTAAGGAATCAATATTTGGCCTGTGGATCCAGGCCAGTAAGGGAAGATTCAAAGAAGAAAATTCAAGATACTACATATAAGTCAGAAAAATAGAAGGCAAACATTACATAAGTTGGAGCTTTTTCAATCCTTTGAAAATCTATGAATATTTTAAGGCATGCAAGGAAGGGACAACAATTAGTAAATAATATTACTTATTGCATTTTCCAGAATAGGAAATGTTATAAAACCTCTGTGTTGGTCATGGAAGAGGAAGAGACTGGAAAATTGGGAAAGGCTTTTTAGAGTCTGTCTGGAGGTGACACTCTATTTCTATTCACATTTAATTGCCCAGATCTAGCCACCTGCCCTGTTAGTTTCTGGGGCTAGGGAGTGTCTCACTCCTATATCTGGAGTAGGGTTGCCAGATTTAGCATATGGGCATAGGGACATCCAGTTGAATTTGAATTTTAGATAGACAACAGTAATCGACTTACACTAAAAATGGTCCTCATTCATCTGAAATTCAAATTTAACTGAGTACCCTGTATGCTTGCGCTAAGCAAAGGGACATTTGTAGGCATTTGCTTTTGTCTGGAGTAACATTTCTCTTTCCTTGGGGAATTCTTTTGGCAACCCTCAAAGTATGCTCTGTTAGTCCTGTCTTGGGTGATTGAAGAAAGCTATTTATTATTTTGATTCCTTAACTTCTTTCTGTTCTTCTTTTCTAATAATAGAGTTTTTGTGTTCTGTAAAAATCATGGTTTACAAACTACTACTGATATGGTAGTAGACTGAATTTAGCTTGCTAAAGTATGTCCTGAGGTGTCTGCAGATAGTACCTATTGACTTTTGTTGAAGGGCAAAGTTTGACTCACAGAAATAGCACAACTTGCCCCTAAGGCTATATTCCATGAACAGAGCAAAGTTTAGAATGGATGAACAGCTTTAAAGTTGTACTGGAACAGAGGCAATAGTCCAGGGAATCAAACTTTTAGAAACTAGCTTAAAAAGTTGGTCCGAGGAGCTGTGCATGAATGTGAATTTTAAGAGAAATAATTTATACAGAGAAAGAAATGTCTGGGGGAAAGAGGTGAAGGGACAGGTCATGCATTCAGGAAAGTGCATACCAAGACCATTTCTGTGGTTTGGGGAGAGATTAATTCCTAAAACCCAATAATTAGATGAAAGACAAAATGAACAAAATGAGTAAGACAAATGGAACAAAGGATCTGGTGTGCAACATTAATTGAGATACTGTGTACAACCGGCTTAGACCAGTTCCTGACTTAAAAGGCTTATATAGGCTTAATAATTATTAGCCATTATTATTCCCTTTCATAGATTTCTAGGTAGAGTTTTTCCACAAGTAAATCTTTTTAAATTCAAGTGTACTTAAAACTATAAAGTCTTAAAATTTTCTGCTGCCAGGTGGTAGTTCTGACCTAGGGGTGTAAAAACCCTCCATTGACAACTTTGGTAAGATCAGAAATTACAAAAAAATGTCTATGACATAAAACACACACACACACACACACACACACACACACACACACAAACGGCATTATTAAATGGAACATTGCTAGATTACTTGCAAGAAATACAATAGTGTAGAGGGGGCAAGTAAAAAATAAATAAAATGTCCACATGTTGATCCAAGCAATGTTCACACAATGATTCGATCTTAGTCCCTCTCTCAAAGTTTCCACTTCTTTGGGGAAAGAGCAGATGAGCAGTAAAATGGATAGGAGGCAGACAATTAAAGTGTGGGACCAAGAATTCCAAAACCCTGGAAAATGAGATAGTGTATACTAAGAGTTGACTGTTTTTCCTTGTGCTCCAGCACTCCTGACCATTTCAATTAAACTAACTGTAGTAACAATATTTTTAGTAACCGCATAGTTTGAGGTGATTATAGAAAAGGGTTATTGGGCGCCTGGGTGGCTCAGTCAGTTAAGCGTCCTACTTCGGCTCAGGTCATGATCTCACAGTCCGTGAGTTGCAGCCCCGCATGGCGCTCTGTGCTGACAGCTCAGAGCCTGGAGCCTGCTTCGGATTCTGTATCTCCCTGTCTCTCTGCCCCTCCCCTGCTCAGGCTCTGTCTCTCTGTCTCAAAATAAATAAAAACATCAAATAAAATAAAATAAAATAAAATAAAATAAAATAAAATAAAGTAAAGGGTTATTGTGCAATATAGTTGAGGTAATGCATGTAAAGCACCAAGAATGTGGTTTGCCACAGCATGAGGAGCTGTTATTATTATTTTATTCATTTATTATATCACTATTATTTTCATATAATGGCTCCCCTAATCTATTCTCATGGAATCAATACAAATATTTACTTTATTTCTTTCTGTCACACCCTACCAATCTGCACAAACCCCTTTAGGCAAACTTCTAGTCATTATACCTGATGGTTCGATTTGCATTTTTACCTCTTCTTCCTTTAATTGGGCCCATCTCTATTCTTTTCACCAAATTAGGTTTTATCTACACTTGGAGTGGAATCCAAATTTCACAATTTCTGAGCATCCATCCTGAGGGTCCCCCAGAGATCTCTCTCTTCTCAAATCTCATTTGACACATATTGTCTAGACAGATTTCAATTCTAACTCCGTGTATTACTAACTAAAAGAATTGCATTTTTTCTCATCTATAAAATGGGGATAATAATCATACCTATCTTAAGAAGTTGTAAAAAAAATAAAAATAAAAATAAAGAAGTTGTAAAGATTGAATTATAATATAAATATGCTTGATGCATAAAGATACTTATTAAATGTTAATTCTCCCCAGAAGTCTCGGTGCCATGAACAGCCAACATATTCTTCTATATGTATGTTCCCATTTTGGTCCCTAGTACTGTGCTTTTCATTTAATATGTTAAGCCAATAGTTGTAAGACCTGCTGATCTGGAGATTTTAACTGCATTGAATGGCCAGGGGTCTTCGAGGTGATGGAAATTTCTGTATCTTGCCTGTGTCAATAACAATATCCTTGTTGTGATATTGTACTATCATTTTGTAAGATAATACCATTGCAGAAAACTGGTAAAAGGTATTCAGGATCTCCTGGATTATTTCTAACAATTCTATGTGAATCTACAATTATCTCCAAATAAAGTTTAATTTAAAAATATGTTGCAGGTTGACTACAGTTGTGTGCTTTTTTTTTTTTTTCCTTTGGCTGTGGCAATATCCTGCTTTTATTTTACATAAATTGAGGGGTTAAATATAAAATTATCTTTAATAAAATATACCTAAAAATAATAAAGTAAAAAAACGATTTAAGTACTGACCCATATAAGTACATTTGCCTCTTATTGTAAACTGTGAAAACCATTTAAGTCATTTAAGATTGTTGGGCACCTGGGAGTTGTATATATTCAGAGGCTCCAGTTAGTTTGTGTGTTTTAATTTTCACTTCCTTTGCCAATTTAATGCCTTATTTGCCATTGCCGGCTCCTCTCCTCGGGAGTCATTTCACCTTCCCAAGCATTTTATCACCTCGCACACAACCCATCTGTGTGGTTTCAGGCCAACTTTAGCAGAAGAGAGCCATGCCAAGCCCTCTGTGGATTCAGGCACCTTCCTCTGCCCTTGAACACCTGGGCCTTTGGAAATGACTTTATTTGCCTTTTTTTTTTTTTTTTTTTTCTGAATTAAATGCAAAGTAGTTTTAATCATCCAGTGTTGAAGAGCTGAACAAAAGAAGCCAGAGTGATTAGGAAACCATTTTACCAGGATCTCAACTGTCACTTCAGACAGCCAGTGGGGAGGACTCTAATTGAAGCTCAAACATGGGAGATATACCTCTGGGGATGCTGTGTCCAGGAACTGGGGTCAGGTTCCATGATCCCAACTCAAATTCCATGGCATTTCTGGTATTCTTTTGTATTATTATCTAAAGTAAGTGCACCCACAACATCCAGGAGAAATTCGATCACTAGCTCTATGTGTTTGGCTATATATGCAGGGACTGGTGATTTTATATTGTCGCTTCAGGTACAAGTGTTTTACTAAAAAGTGTTCTTTTAAAAATAAATTCGGAATTGTAACAGGATTGTGAGCTGTATTTTTGGAGAATAGTACTCCTGTAGTAGTAGTAGTGATGTGGGACACAAAGGCAGAAGGAAATGGCAGATAAAATTAAATTTCCTTATAACCTGCTGCCCATTGACAAATAGTTGAGGCTGACAGAGTAAAATATTTCTCCAGGAACTCCTTACTGTCTTTGCTAGAGGGGAAAAACAACTTTAGCTTGACAATAGCTAGGCCTCCACTATCCTACGGGTCTTCTTCAGTATATGAAAATCCCATTGGAAACTTCCCCTTGACTTTACCTCCCCAAAGCCACAGTATATAACCATTCTCTCCACAGGGTCCAGGACAGCTCTTTTGACCCATGGGTCCTATCCCTGTGCTTTAATAAAATCGCCTTTTTTGCACCAAAGACATCTTTAAGAATTCTTTGTCGGCCGTTGGCTCCAGACCTCCCAAACCCCCCATCACCCCTCAAAACTTCATCAGTAGTAATAGTAGTAATACCAAATATCCAAAGAGACAGCAAGCATTACCATACATGATCTATTTTGGAAGCTTTTTCTTCCAAGGAGGTTCCGAATTGAGATAGTCTCTTGACTTTCTGAAAGCTACCCTACTAGAAATTTTGTTAAAACAGGAAAACAGGAAAAGGAGAAGGAAGAAAGAATTGCATATGTCAACCTCCCTCCTTTCCACTTCAACCACTCTTACCATTGGGAAAATAAAACATTACACACCTTACTCTCACACTGCAAACTATAGAGCAACCTTCTGTAGCTTATTTTCTTCTTCAATGAACTGTGTGTTATGTTTCACTTAAATAAACTTGGATAAAATAAGGAATGTGGCTCAGTGCACAATTTGAATTGCCCCAGGCTGATCTTTCTTTAGGTGACCTGGATAATGGAAAGAATATTAGAGTGGATATATAGAGGGTGTTTTGAGCATAGAAGGATATGTGGAAGGATATACCCAGTTGGATAATTTTATAGAGTAGGAGAATGAAAATTGAGGAAGGAAATTAAAGGATTTTTACCATTTATTTAATTATAGAAGAAAATAATTAGGTGTTATTTTGAGAAAAAAAATTAAATGAAAGATATTTCCAAGGCAGTCTTACTCTGATATGCCATACTTGTACCCAGACTGTAGGTGGATAATCCCAGAGTGTACTTCCACAGAGGTGTGCACATAGGAAATACTAATGGTGGGGTTAAGAGATCACCTTCATCATTTTTTTCCTCAGATCCCAGGTCCTAGCAGTGATTCAGTCCTGCTTGAAGATATTTAGACAAATGAGTTGATAAAGGCAATTGATTATTGCCATTTAATTCTCTGTTTGGTGGTCTTTGCATGTTTTTGTGATGGCCTCTTTCTTTCTGTTTGGTTAATCCTACTGTTGTTTCCAAACTGAACAGACTTCATCTATAAATATAAATGAGTATGTCCGTGAGAGTCAGGACTTCTACTACTACATTATAATAAAATGACTATAAGATTGTCAAAGGCAAGAACAGCTATGGTTGTTATGGGGCAATTTATTATCTGAAAAGGTATTCTTTTAACTGCTTCTAAAATCTTTTGAGAGATAAAATAATATACAGTGACCAAAAGAAAAGAGATAGGAAATTTGGGACTTAAGCTCATCAATTTAATTTAAGCTGATCAAATAGAAAAGTTTAAAATTAAAATATGGAAAATTTTAAGAATATATCATAAAAATTTCATAATTTTCTACTTGTATTTTCTTATGTTTCCCAAATGCTTTGATCCTTTTTGCCTGTGATGCAAGACCATCTAAAATATTCTGATTAAATTGTGAATTTTTCTAAGACGACTTTAAAAATTACCTTGATTTTTCACCTGTTTTTGCCACTTCTTTAAGTATAGCCATGATACAGAGAATGGAGGCAAATATTATGCTTCCTTTTATTGTTTTTATTTTAGATGTTGTTATTTATGACTGTCGTTTTTACTTTCTAAAATACCTGAATGATTCACAGCAAAAGACATATAGGTGTAGAAGAGAGGAGAACACACAATGACTCAACTTCTCTTTTCCCTTACATAGTTACTAAACTCAAGAGTATTGCCTAATAAAGCCTCCTATATACCTATTTCTGTCTCAATCTTTGTGTACTTCCTGAGGAACTCAATCTGTAAAATACCTTAAGCAATGTCAAAAGAAAACAATCTGGAAGATGATATTTATAACATTTATCACAGATAAAAGACTAATATGTTAAAGAAATCTTTTTAAATGTTGGAGACAAAAGCAAACCCAAATTTAAAAACAAAACAAAACAGGAAACAGATATAAATTGACTATTCACATAAAATATACAGAAGTGGCCTTTAACAACTATTGCAAGATGTTCATTACTCATGATTTTAAAAATGCAATTTAAAACTGTAGCAAGATATCATTTCTAAGCTACCGTACTGACACAAACTAAAAAGCTTAACGATACATTCTAATGGTGAGACTGTGGGAAAACAGATATTGTTGGTGAGAATGCAAATCAGTACAACCATTATGGAAAGGAGTTTGAAGTATCTATGTAAAGCTACGTGTGTATTTACTTTTTGAGCCAGAAATCCTATTTCCAGGAATTTACCATGAAGATACAACTCTAACAATATAAAAATGCATAGGCAGAAGGTTATTTTTCCTATCATTGTTTGTCACTGCAAAATATTGTAGATGACCTACATGCCCGAATATAAAATATTGGTTAAACAAAATATAGCATGTTCACACAGTTAGTATAATGCATTCATTAGGAAAGATGAGGGGGAAGATCTTAAGTGATATGGAGCGATTTCTTAATATGTATTAAGTACAAAAAGCAAAGTATATATAGTATGCTACTTTTTGTGTAGGAAAGAAGAGGACATAAGAAAATATGTATGTATTCGCTCATATTTGTAAACAGAAACACCAGAAGCATGAAGCAGATATAACAAAATTATTTAACTACAGGGATGAGTAGGAATAAAGTTGAAAGATTTAGGCGGGTAGGGTTACATTTCTTTGCATAAAACTTTGTACATAACATTGACTTTAGAATTCACTGATGTTTTGTATACTCGACAATCAACAAGTAAAAGGGAACAAAATAGAACGTAAACAGAAATAAATGAACTTGATTCTATTTCAAGTGAATATACAACCACACTAAGGGGAAGTGAGAATTAACTAACTTGAACACAGTTTTGATGATTGTCGGGGAAATATAACTGAAAACAAAATCTTTTCCTCACCCCCCCAAAACCTCCATGAAGGTAGTGGAGAAAAAAGAACAGTTTTATTATTGAATAAGCGTTAAATCAGAGTGTAAGGTGTACCATAGGCAATCCCCTAGACATCACCAAGACAGAAAGAGATTTTACCTTTTTAAATTACCAAGCAGACACAACCCATTCCATACATGTTCTCCAGATAAAAAGTAACTAGTCCTCAAGTAAGAGTACTTGACTGCACAGTTTATTACATATAGTTCATCTTACATTTACCTGGTAATTGGGATAACCATCATTGTTAGTTAAGTGACCTCATACAAAAGAAGAATAAATTTCTTCTATCTCTATGAAAGCAGATAAATTTGCCATTTAGAGCCAGGTGCCCGCTGAAGTTAGGATCCTGCCCTTCCATGGAAACTGCCTTTCCATGGAGTATAAAAGCATTTTTTCAATTCCTATTTGTTTATAGTCCCAGGACCTTAAGAAAAATGTTCCTAGATTGTGAAACTGACAAGAATCTTAAAAAAAAAAAAACAGATTTACACACATTTATAACAATTTTACAAAAGAAAACATCCTAAGAAAAGGGAGAAGTGGGTTGTTTCTGTCCTTTTTTTTTTCTTTCTTTTTTAAGTTTATTTATTTTGAGAGAGAGAGAGAGAGAGAGAAAGGGAACACGCAAGCAAGGGAGGGGCAGAGAGAGAGAGAGGGAGAGAGAGAATCCCAAGCAGTCTCTACAATGTCAGCACCGAGCCCAATGTGGGGCTGGAAGCCATGAACTGTGAGATCATGACCTGAGCTGAAATCAAAGGTCATGCTTAACTGACGGAGCCACCCAGGTGCTGCTGACCATTTTTTTTTTAATCATGGAGAATTAAGCCTCTTATTTTAAAATTTTTGTCTTTACAATATACACTATCAGTCTAAAGACAAAAAGAGCTATAAACCAATACTGAGCTATGGTTAAGTAGGTTTTTTTTTCACAGTGGTATGGAAGAGCAGTTCTGAAACTATTTTCTGTGTTTTGTATTGCTGGGAGAATAATCACATATAGTAAGGAAAATGGGAACCAAGTTTCTCACTATTTGGGAAATGAGTTAAAAATATGAAAAGGCGAAAAGCTAAAATGCACCCTATGGTGTTGGATGGAATTGGAGATATCAGTATCAACTCATGGTTTTAGTATATAAAGGTAGATATAAAGGAATAGATACATGCTTACATCTGTCTTCATAAACACACACCTCCCTAGCTCTGCCACTGAGAGGGCCTAGATGAAATAATGGTCCAGTAATAATGACTTATAGCTCTGGTCCTGACTATAAAATATCATTTTGCCTTAAAAGGAGTCTGGTCTCCTTGGAAAAATTGCTTATCTCAGGGATGAAATGGGAACACGCAGGATAAGGCAGAAACATCTTTTTGATTCAGAACAAAAGGGAATGCTCACAGAATGTGAGAACAAGAAGCCAACTTGAAGAGATCCGCACTGGCTAAATTTTAGATAACATGAGAATCAAAATTAATACCAAGCGTAATGGATTAAACTCATTGAATAAAATAATATTCTACATGTCCATATTGATATAAATATATAAATGAAAGATCAGATAAATACATAGAAAATGGAAATCTCTTCAGGAAAGATAGAAGGAATAACTGAGATTGTGATAAGAAAATCATAATTTGGCAATTATCAGAATAGTTATTTATCCTGGCAAGAATAATCAATGGATGTTAATGGGGAAAACTAATACAGGAAGGCTTTGTGAGAAATGAGAGTTCTCAAACTATTTTCCCACAAATCTCTTATTAAATACAGGAAAAAATTAGCAACTGTAAAGTGAAAAAACCTGTCAGACAAATTACCATAGTAATCAAAATTAACATAATCAATAATGGGACATACTGACCACTATCACGAACCTCTGAGAAGATACACTAAAGAGGGAATAGCATCAATTCTGTGGTTTTACTGGCAAAATTGTATAACAGTCTAATCATATATGGCATTCTACAAAATAAATGATATTTACTCTTCGAAATGTCCATGTCATTAAAAAAAAAATTGAAAAAACAAAGAAGAGCTAAAGTATAGTTCCAAATTAATGGAGACCATAGAGGTTCTTAGACTGGGGTGTGAGGCTCTCGAAAACAGTATGCAGGTGCCTCAAAAAATTAAAAATGAACTACCCTACAAACCAGCAATTATACTACTAGGTGTTTATCCAAGGGATACAGGTGTGCTGTTTCCAAGGGACACATGCACCCCAATGTTTATAGAAGCACTATCAACAATAGCCAAAGTATGGAAAGAGCCCAAATGTCCATCAATGGATGAATGGATAAAGAAGATGTGAGATATCTGTATCTATATCTATATATCTATCTATATCATATCATATCATACCATATCATATCATATATAGAGATACACAGAAACACATATATATATATATATATATATATATATATATATATATATATATATACACACACACAGTGGAGTATTCCTCAGCCATCAAAAAGAATGAAATCTTGCCATTTGCAACTACGTGGATGGAACTAGAGGGTATTATGCTAAGTGAAATTAGTCAGAGAAAGACAAATATCATATGACTTCACTCATATGAGGACTTTAAGATACAAAACAGATGAACATAAGGGAAGGGAAGCAAAAATAATATAAAAACAGGGAGCGGGACAAAACATAAGAGACTCTTTAATGTGGAGAACAAACAAAGGGTTACAGGAGGGGTTGTGGGAGGGGGGATGGGCTAAATGGGTAAGGGGCATTAAGGAATCTACTCCTGAAATCATTGTTGCACTATATGCTAACTAACTTAGATGTGAGATTTAAAAAAATCAAAAAAGAAGAAGACTGGGGGCGTGAGGGGTGGATCAAAATAAAAACTACAATTACATACCAGGACAATAGATACAATTTGAATATTGAGTATGGATTAGATAATAGAATTGTATAAATAATAATCCACTTGATTTTAATTATATTTTGGTTCTGTAAGAGAATATTCAGATTCCTAGGAAATACACATTATATCTTTTTAAGTAATGCACCACAATGTATACAAATTACTCTCAAAAGGTTTAGGAAATGTGTGTATAAATATTATATAAGTATTTTCTAAATTATTATTAATAAATATATATAACTAATAATTATATAAAAATAATGTATTATATGTCATTCTCTGAAAAATGTATATTCACAGATGCAAAGACAGAAAGAGAAAGAATCATGGGGTGCCTGGGTGGGTCAGTCAGTTAAGCGTCCAACTCTTGGTTTCAGCTCAGGTCATGATCTCATAGTTTATGAATTCAAGCCCTGCATCGGGCTCAACACTGACAGCACGGAGCTTACCTGGGATTCTCTCTCTCCCTCTGTCTCTGCCTCTCCTCTGCTCTCTCTGTCTCTCAAAACAAATACACTTAAAAGAAAATTAAAAAAAAAAAAGTGAAAGTATCATAACAGCAAAATACACATAACTGGTCAATCTGAGTAGAGTACATATGATAGTCCTTGGTACTTCTCTTGTCAATTAACTATACATTTGAAATTATATTAAAATGAAAAGTTACAAGATTTGTGTTGTGATAAATGGAATGTGGTTAATATTCCAAAGCCTGTGTTTTCTAGTATGTATGTATGCATGTACGTGTGTGTGTGTGTGTGTGTGTGTGTGTGTATATATATATATATATATATGTTTAGTAACAAATGAGGTGATACTGTGGTATTTGTCTGTTCCTGGGAGCCATTAAAAATAAAAATAATAACAAACATGTACTGAACATTTACTACATACCAGTCACAATTCTCTCTTTATTTGCCTTGTATAATTCCCACAACAATCTTTCGATACAGATCGTATCTTCCTATTACAGAACAGGTTTAAAAGAAGTTAAATAATTTTCCATAGGTCACTGAACCAGATTGACAGAAAGATTTTAATTCTAAGACCGATTAGTTCATAATTATAATGCTTCATCTTTTGCTTCTTTCTAGAATTGATTTATTTTTCTTTCTAGGGTAGAATCTGTTTCTTTGAACACAACAAAAATAATGTATAGATCAAAAAGATAAAGGGGTGTGATTAGGTGAGATATATTTTTTTAATAGTTTATCTTGGAATTCTGCTGAGGAAATTTGGAAAGCCTAAGGATCTAGACATATTTAGATGGTAGCAGACTAATGGTTATGTTCTGAATACTTACTTTTATTCTTTGTCAAAAAAGAAAAGCAGATTACCTACGTCCAAGGTATCCAAATGGCAAAGTTTCAAGGAGGTATCTATGCAAATTTACCCAGGTATCTTAAGGTACCTAGAAAACTATCCTTCTAACCCTGGACAAATGAGATGTGTCAGAATTTGTGTCTTCCATTTTTCCTGCTACGTAGCCTATGACCTGTGTTCTGCTACGGGGTAAAGTAATCCCACACCTGGACACAGGGTCATTATTTAGATCTAGAAAAGTATTCTAACAGCGGAAACATAACTCCAATACAAAAACAAAGTTGTATGTATTGGCAGAAAGATCCATTTAATCAGGAATGAGAGGTCAGAGGGGAAGGCCAGTGTCCACATATGTTAGTGACAATTATATGTGCTTGTACCATATTTTGGATTTTTTAAAAAATTATTGTTACAAAATTACCTTATAATGGCATTAAGAGTCACTTCACTCATTCATTATTAACTCCTTTACTCACTGTGCTTTGAATGCTTACCATGTCTACTTTTCTCCTTTGAGAAAGTTCTATCAAAACACAGAGAAAAAACAAACTTTCAGAATTATCCTATAGGGTTCTTTGTATTTTTCTAAGCCTCCCAAATGCTTTTGTACAATGTTTTCCTCCTCTATTTGCAACTCAAGTTCACCTGACGTTGCCTGACAGCATTTCATGATCAAAGGCAAAGAGTGAATCCTGAAGACCTCCTGATGTAGTTGGGAATGTTCATACCTAGACATATATTATGACATTATATTAAATGGGCTTGCTTTGATTTAGAAGTGTAGTGATAAAGTTTGGAGAAGAGGGAATAACCCTGCTGTGACTATGATGTTTGGGTCTGGGCTTAATGTTGAGTGGCATTCAAGAGATGGATGGAGAAAGAGAATTCCAGGAGAAAGGACTCCTGTCCTGAGGGACCCAGTTAACTTTTAAATAGGATTCCAATTCAAGGATGCAGGAAGAGACCTTAGGAGGTCTGAGTCTCCCATCCAAGTACTAGCCAGGCCCGACCCTGCTTAGCTTCCGAGATCAGACAAGATCAGGCGGATTCAGGGTGGTATGGCCGTAGACAGGAGGTCTGAGTCTCAACAATAATCACATTTGGATACAAATCAGACAGTTAACCAGGGCAGCAAGCTGGATGTTAATTGAGAAGGACAAAATAGAATATTCACCTCAGATGACAGAGATGTCCAAGTAGAAGCATCTAGTTGCTAGAGTCTACAGAGAAGAGAGAAATCCTAATATTAAATATGCCACCCAGATCCTCACAGTCTTTGCATGATGAGGGCTTTGCCACCTCTCAGAGATTGCAGCCCTGAGTTTAAAGCTACACCACTGTAATTCCAAATCCCATCTATTAATAACTGAGACTTAATCAATTAAGTCCCAATACTTTTTTAGGCATACAATGTGCCAACATGGCAGTGATATGTTAGAAAGGATTAAAAAGAAAGGGCAAAGGTTCATTTTAAATTCTGTGTTCAAATATATGAACTAGCTGCAAATTTTGATCAACATGCCAAAATGTTTCTCAAAATACAAATGAAGGAAAATTCTCATAGAAAAGGTAAGTCCTAGAGATCAGTAGTGTGCTTGCCACTAAGTAAGTGGCAGTATTTTTTAATGTTTATTTTTAACATTTATTAACAGGGAGACTCCACACTGTCAGCACAGAGCGCCATATGGGACTCAAATCACAAACGTGATGTCCTGACCTTAGCTAAAATCAGAGTCAGACACTTAATCAACTCAGCTATCCAGGTGCCCCCACGGTACAGTAAATTTACTGCAAAAAATATTGTATTTTGAAAAAAACAAACATCAGAATGGAACACTTATCAATTTGCAATCACATTCTTATTCACGTATAAGTAAACTGAGTATCTTGAAGAAATTTAGTATCTTGAAAAATAAATTTCTATTAAATGTAATATTTTTAGAATGGGAAAAATTAAATTCACTTTCTTCAGCCCTGTACAGCATGTTATGACTTTTGTTATGACAATGAATGTTTTTGGTGCAATTACTTTAAATTATTATTATTATTTTTTATTTATTTATTTATTTTTTTTTTGGTGCACCGTTCCTGGAAGTAATGCAATACCAGGTCGATGCGTGGAGTGGATGGAGCAAGCTCCTATTCCATCTCCTAATTCCAAAAATCCATTTAATATATTGTCCTCGGATAGAGGACGTATCAGATATTAAACTGATAAGAACAGATACTACACTTGATCTTAGCCAAAAGGCCGAGAAGCGATTAAATTATTTTTTTAATGTTTGTTTATTTTTGAGAGAGAGAGAGACAACATGAGCAGGGGAGGGGCAGAGAGGGGAGACACAGAATGCGAAGCAGGCTCTACAGAGCCTGACACAGGGCTCGAACTCAAAGACCATGAGATCATGATCCGAGCTGAAGTTGGATGCTTAACTGACTGAGCTGCCCAGGCACCCCACTAATCCAATCACTTTAAATTTGTTAGTTTTATTTTCATCTGTAACTCTTGAAACTTAAGGCCAATTCAGTTAGGGGGCTAGGAGAATTGAGTACAAAATGGCTCAAATGATAAATGGTCTAAAGCAAAATACTTTACTGATATGAGAAACCACATAAGACAGCAAAATTAACTTTTTAAATATGCCCTTTTTGTTTTGAAAAAAAGGTTCTAAAATGTTTCGGCGTATCATATTGAAATAATGACATAATTATAACTCTTCTAGCACTTACAATGACAAATTTATTTCTAGTTAATTCATTTGTTTTTATGTAGGGACTTCCATTGGATTGTGCTTTAATTCAGTATTAACCAGGCTATTATTCGAAAGTGTTTCTAACTCGGCAATAAATGTTGGTGATTTAGTTATAATTAAATAGAAATGAGTATATGAAAGCCTAATGAAGTTCAGAGAAATATTCATTATGTTTCAATACATTTATATTATCTACTCGCCCAATAAATTGTCATACCTCTATTGTAATTAACTGGGAATTAGCTCATTTAATTTAAAAAAAAAAAACTATTTCTGGTCTCAGAATTCTTACTTTGTTATATATCCATTGAAAACCTAATTGAGAGTGCAGGAAACATATCTTGTAATGAGTCAAAACAAACAAAACAAAAACAGTTTCGCATTGCAAGTGAATTGTAATTGAAGGCAACTGCTTACAGAATCATGATGGATCTGTAGCATCCAACATTTTTCTGCATTGAATGTCTCTGATACTAAATGTCTTTCCATATTTTAGAGTTCAATGCTTTATCAAATACTGTACATTCTATTATTTTTCTCCTGTCTTTTGTTATCAGATATGAAGGCTTTATCACATGAGCTCTTGTCGGTGAGTCATTTTCAGTTTCTAAAGGATGAGGTCTTTTCCTTGTTTCATGTTGCTGTGCTTTAACGCATTTGCCTAGCTGGGCAGGGCGTGTCTTTCCTTCTCTGCACCCCACCATCTCAGCACCAAAATCTGGAAGATGTTAGGAATTAACTGGGTGGCTACAGATTTTTTCTTTCGTCATTATGATCTTCTCCTTCCCCTCCTCCTCTTCCTCCTTCTACTTCTCATTCTTCCTCAGCAGCTTTATTGAGATATAATGCACATACCCTACAATTCATTCATTTAAGTTACTTTATTCAACGCTTTCTAATGTATTCACAGATGTGTGCAACCATCACCACAGTCAGATTTAGTTCATTTTCAAACAAACAACCCATACTTGTCGCTATCACTTCCCCTATCTCTCCCTTCTTCAGCCCTAAGTAACCACTAGGATACTTTCTGTCTATGGATTTCTCTATTCTGGACATTTTCTATGAATGGCATAGCATATCATATGTGATCTTTTATGAGTGGCTTCTTTCACTTCTAATGTTTTCAAGGTTCATCCATACTGTAACATACATTAGTACTTCATTCCTTTTTATGGCCAAATATTATAGCATTATCATTATATGGATATGCCATATTTTCTTTATTCACTTGTTAGTTGATGGACATTTATTTGGTTTCTATCTTTTGACTATTGTGAATAATGCTGATTATATACATTTATATGCAAGTTTTTGTGTTTCATTTCTCTTTGATATATGAATAGGAGTATAATTGTTGGATCATATGATAACTCTATATTTAACATTTTGAGGAAACGCCAGCCTGTTTTCCAAAGTGATTGACTCATTTTACATCCCCACCAGCATGGTATGAGGGTTCCAAACTTTCCACATCTTTAACATTTGTTACTATATAACTTGTTGATAATAGTCATCCTAATGGGTGTGAAATGGTATTTCATTATGTTTCTGAGCTTCATTTTCTTGGTGACTAATGGTGTCAGGTGTTTTTTATGTGCTTACTGGCTATTTGTATATCTTCCTTGTAAATATGTCTATTCAGATCATTTGTATATTTTTAAATTGTTTATTCTCCTTTTATTACTTAGTTGTAAGGATTTTATATATTTTAAATACAAGTCCCTCAGCAGATATATGATTTCCGAATAACTGAAAGGCTATAGATTATTCTTATTCATCAACAACTAGCAGATAGTGCCAGGATTAGTTGTGATAAATGGCTACAGTCCTCTAGTGACACTTCAGTAAATATTCTGAACTCAGTTACTAAATGAATTCAGTCTTCATTTGGCATTTATTTCTTGTGTCTGCAATAAATTTTAGAATACATTTGTAAACAACAGCCAGTCCTTCTTAGCCTAATATACGGCAGTTTAAAAGTCCTAACTCTAATATTAAGTCCCTGGCACTTTGTATAATCCACTGAAGAGAATAGAATACTTGGAGAATTACAGTCTCCAAAAATGGATTTTCTTCTTTACTGTTTCTTGAGAGATCTCCTGCTGACCCTCACCAAAGTAGGGACTTGAAATATTACAAGAAAAAGAAATATTCCATATCTCATAGCAATCATGTAGACCTCACAGTTATTTCTCACATCTAACTGAATTTATACATATACATATTACTTCAATATATTCATTCACAAGTACATATTCTACTTAAAATCTCTTCTTTGTAAAATAAAAAGGGGGAGGGTTCAGCAGTTGGATCTGGAGATAGTTTCTGAAGAAGGCTGATGAGTTTACATCAGTCCATTCATATGTCTTTATTTTGTTTCCTATCTTTCCATAGGATTCAGTGGATAGAAATGGAGCCCGTATCTCTATGACACAGCAGTAGAGCTTGGGTGACACTGCTTTTTCTCCCATTGCCTCTCTGGCATCAACAGATACCATGTCTGTTGTTTTCATACTGGTCAGTTGGTTCAACCTAATCACAGATCCTTTGCTAATGATTATTCTGAAGGCATCCCTCAACCATTATAGTTTAGAAAGTTTCAGTATATTTTTGTCATTCTTCATGAGGCTTTATTTTGCCACCATTACATAGCTTACGTGAAGCTTTCATGGATATGTTTCAATGGCCCGTTACGTCTTTTAGATGTGGTCAAACTAGGCCTCATGTTAATCAACAAGTAACTCTCCTTAGTCCACATGGAACTCTCACTTGCTCATCTCTACATTACCACCCTTTACCTTATTGGGTAGTCCCAGTGTTTGTTTCATCCATCTGTACTCATGGTTGCATATGCTTATGGAAACAACTTCCTTCGCTTGTACACTTTCTCTAGTGACAAGAAATCTTTGACCCTTGACCTTGTTTACTGGTTTTGCTTTTTAAAAAATTGATATCTCAAGTTCGGGTTTAAATTAGACAGATTGGAATAAGAGTCTAGTCAAGATGATACATGCATCCTCTTACAAAATGAAATCCCACGAGTGGAAACTTAGTATACCAACTGTAATATTAGGTGTATGTATTATTATATATAAGGAATAATATTATGAGCAAGACAAAAAAGACCAGTGTCTTTCTCTTTTAGGATGTTGTAGTATCATTGTGGAAAATAAGCACTGACATTCAAAATATTTTCTGAAATTTTCGTGAGCTTGTTTACTTTGCAACTCGTCACTGCAGCTACTATACCTTCTGAACAGAAAGATCTTCCGAAGGTCCTCTGCTGACTAAATAGCCTTTCTGCAATGTTATTGATTTTGCAATGCTGCATTTTAGTTTCCTTCAGGCCATTTCCTCCAGGCTACCCTTTACTTCCTAAGGCAATAACCATTTTAAATCTTGCCAACCAAGCAAGAGATGGCTTGCTGACAAGAACCCAGCTGCCAAGCCCCTAGCACTCTCTCAGTTCTTTAAATGCGCTCAAAGAAAAATGTGACAGATCAGCAGCAAACTTCTTGTTTGTTTTCAGATTGACCTGCTACTCATATTTCAGGGAAAGAGAAATATGTTCATATTTGAAAAGATGGAGTATGGAAACTTTGCCTTAGATAATTTAAGTTGCTTCCCCGGGAGTCAAGTATTCCAAACCATTCATTTCTCTCTCTCAAACTTTTTCTTTTTCAATTCTCACCACCTGTGTGTCCTTATGCTTTTTCTAACAGTAAAGGTTGGAATGGTCTAGCTATAGGTTGATAGTTGGTGTTTCCCCAAAATTCATAAGTTGAAAACCTAATGCCCAAGATGATGGTATTAGGAGCTGGGGCCTTTGGAAAGTGATTAGGTCATGAGTACAGAGTCCTTATGATTATAATTAGTGCCCTTATAAAGGAGATCCCAGAGAGATCATCACTTCTTCCACCATTTGAGAACATAGTGAGAAGTGGGAAGTTTGAAGGCCAGAAGAGGGCCTTCTACTAGAACCTAACCATTCCAGCACCTTGATCTTGGACTTTCAGCTTCCAACATTGTGTTATAAGCACCCAGTCTCAGATATTTTATTATAGCAGCCCAAACATACTGAGATAGGTCCTCAGAAATATGATTACTCTCCTTTTCAGATAAGAAAAGAGGTCCCAAATTGAGAATTTTTTTTGAAGTGAAACAATCCATAGAGATTACCATGTTTATAGTTTTAAAAACATGAATTTAAAAATGAGAACAAAGTGTTACTCCATTATATTAAAATATTTTGATGTTAAAATAATTTCTCACACAACATTGGGTAATATTTGCTGGAAGAATTGAGAGACTGTAAGTATCTCATAAATAATAAGAATATAATAAAGATATTCTATTAGGATTTAATAAAGACAGCAAAGCAATTCATTTGAATTGCAGCTTATGATGCAATCAGATATTTTTAAAAAATTGATTTTGAAATACTTATAGATTCATAGGAAGTTTCAAAGAAACATGTAGTGTAGTCCCTTGCATCCTTTTCCATGCATCTCCCAATATTAAAATCTAATATGATTAATATAATATAATAAATATAATATAATATAATATAATATAATATAATATAATACAATATAATACAACAACCAGGTAATTGGCATTAGTAGTATCCACAGAGCCTAATCTTATTTTACCAGTTATAAATGCACTGATGTGAGTGTATGTATACACTTTTACGCAAATTTAACACACGTGTAACTTCCTACAACTACCACATGTTCCCCACTCTAAAACCTAGCAATCACTACGTATACAATTCTGTAATCTGCAAATAGACAGTTTTATTTTTTCTTTTCCAATTATATGCCTTTTCTTGCCTTGCTGTGCTGCCTAGAGCTTGCAGTGCTATGATAAGTATGAATGGTACTAGCAGAAGTCCACGCCTTCTTCTCAAGTTGAGACATAAAGAAGTCTATCACCATTAGGTAAGATGAAGCTAACTGTAGGTTTTTGGTAGGTAATCTCTCAGTTGAGTGAGTTCTCCTTTACTGATAGTTTGCTGAAAATTTAAAACATGAGTAGGTATTGGATTTTGCCAAATGATTTTTCTGCATTATATGATATCATCACAGAAGTTTTCTTCTTTAGTCTGCTGTTATGGTGAACCACGCTGACTGATTTTCAAAAAAAAAAAAGGAACTATCCTTGTATACCTGAGATCAACCGCCATGGATCCAGGTACTTAATTCTTTATACATCGGTGGATTCAATTTACTGATATTTTGTTCAGAATTCTGGCATCTAAATTCACGGGAGATATTGGTCTGTAGTTTCCTTTTTTTGTACCATATTTGTGTGGTTTTGGTATTAGGTAATATCGGCCTCAACGTGAGTAGGAAGTGTTCCCTCTTCTTCTATTTACTGAGCTAGTGTAAATTTGTGTTAATTCTTTAAATTCTCCAGTGAAAACATGTAAGCCTACAGGGGTTTTGTTTTTGTTGTTGTTATTAATTTTTGTTTTTGTTTTGGTGAGGAAAGAGCTTTATAACTACAAATTAAATTTGTTTAATGATAACAGCACCAGTCAAGTTAATTATTGCTTTTTCCTCAAGTTTACTAATTTTATCCTATGTAGTGTTTACTGTGCTTTGAGATAATCCAGTGAGGTCTTTACTTGTTTATTATATTTTTCACTTCTAAAATTTCCATTTGTTTCTTCTTTTAACAAATTTCTTTTCTAAGATTTTCTCCTAATTTTTTAATTTGTTTCAAGAAGATTTATAACTGCTTAAAGCATTTTTATGATTGTTATAAAATTCTTGTTACATACTTCCAACATGTGAATAATCTCAGTGTTGATGCCCATTGATTGGTTTTATCTTTCCAGCTGTGTTTTTGTTCATTGTACTGTAAGAGATTTTTTGTCATCTTTGACATTTTTCACATTATCATAGGAGACAAGTGATCCCAATTAAAATGCCTGGGTTAGCAGGTATTCACACTATTAGGCACTGTATGTAGCTCTTTGACTACTTTTGTTAGCTGTAATTCCAATGAGGTTAGTTTCCAGAGCCCTGGCAATGGTTATTCTGTGTGTTTTGTTCTGTGCTACTTACGGTTGCCGGTTGGGTTTCCCAGTAGGGATGAGCTGGGGATAAAACTCCACCCAAACTCTGCTGATGCTGCCACTGTGGCTTGGCTAACCTGCTGTCTCTGGTATGTGACAGTCAACCTGCTGATGTGGATACTGCAGCAGACCAGGACTGTCATCCTAGGCATGCAACCTGCCAGGCAGGGATTCTGCTGCTGCTGCTGCTGCTGCTGCTGCTGCTGCTGCTGAGACAGACTGAGCTGTCACTGTCATGGGTGTAGGCCAGGAGAGTTCACTTTGCCATCGTGCACAGGCTCTCAGAAGATGTGGTGTGGGGAGTGGGTTTGCTTGCTCGGCTCTGCCATTGTTCTCAACGTGGATACATCAGCCTGTACTTCTGGTGGATGAATGAATAGTGGGGATTATTAATATAGTAGGTTAATACTGTAGACTTTATTTACTTATTAGTAAGGAAGTTTCACTTTTCTTAAATATGTTCTGCAAAGGTCTACTGCTACTTACTTCATTTTCCTAAATGTACGGTGATACACTTTATCTAATGCTCCAATATCTGCCTCTGTCTATCTATTTTATTTAGTAATGGGGGTGGGGGCTGTTTGGTGTGGGAAGTAACTTTCTGGTTATGGTCCAAAATTTACTCTCTCTTGTGAACAGAAATCTATCTGTCCTTGTCTTTTATCTTTTATCACTGTCAACTATCTTATGGAAGACATTTAACAGTGGAACCATTGTATACACAATGAGAAATAGGCTTGATAAACACATATATGTCTAACTATGTAGCCAGATAGATATGACTGTTAGTCAATGTTCATTTTGCATTATTTTGCTTCCTTCTACCTTTTCTAAACATGACTGTTCAAGATTTACTTCAAGTGTTTATGTTTCTAAATTCACCAAACACCAATTAAAGTGATGAGAGCTAATTTCATTTATTTTACTTTCTGCTCCAGTACTGTCAATTAGTACTTTTATCCAATTTAATATTAAATGTATCTCAGATTGTTCTATATTTAACCATTTATTTGACTCACTAAGCCTACAGTATTTTTTTTATTAGTAATTCAGGAGAAACGTTATTCCAGTCCACTGTACAAAATGACACAGATAATTAAACCATGAATCAACTCAATTATTTTCCTAAAAATAGGAGAAATTTTATAATCATTTTTTGCTTGTTCCATAATGCTATTTTCCAAACTGCCTGGTCAATCCAGGAGTTAACGTAGGAGACCTTGAGGAGTCAATACTATTAGGAAGTTTTATTTTCATTTTTTAAAATCTATAAGAAGATACATTTTGGAGGAAAGTTGGTATTGAATACATTAAAAAGTGATTGATGTTTCAGTTTACACATATCAAATCAGGAAAATGCCAAATCTCTGTGTTTAAAAAAAAAATTATTAAAAAGAAAAGATCCAAATGAATTGAAGAACAAAGCAGAGTCTTTGTTATCCTTGTTGGTACTGTTTCCTTCTCTTCAGCAATAACTGTATGATATATTATGACTTCCCCCACTTTTGCACCTCTGTTTTACACCTGTACCTGGTCTGAAATGGCCTTTTGAGACTCAGCTAAAACACTTTGAACAGAAGGAGACTTCTCTGTTCAGCCCAATGGAATATGAACTCTCTCTCTCACTGAATCATTTATTATCTGCTTCTCTTTAATTTGACCCTTCATTGAAGGCCTACATCATTGTAGTTGTTTGTTGCTTACCTTTGTAAAATGGAAATGATAACACTTAAATTTTATTATTGTCATCAACTTTAAGAAGCATTTTACACACACACAGACACAAGTATATATGTTGCTTTGGTATGAATGAGCATACACTAACTCACCTCCTCTGATCACAAACTTCTTAGTAGTTATTTAGCATTGAGGTTGACCAAATAAACTTTGGAAATTAATGCACATTTCACAGATTTATACCAAAAGTTATAAAGAACTGTACGTGAAACATAACATAGGCACATACTATGTATTCACAAAAGTATGTGTTCGAATAATGAAAGATTTAAGTCTTGATGGTATGGCCTGGCCTTACAGGCTGGTTGTAGGATGTTGGACTATTCTCCAATAACCAGAAGTGTGGGCAAGCACTATTTGATATTTGGAAGGCTTTAACATTCCTCCTCTTTGCTGGCATGGTGTAGTAAATTTGCAGTATGTCCAAATGGTTAAGAGCATGGATGTTAAGAAGAAAGACTTCCCTTTGACTGCCAAAATTGTGCAATATTATCATATGACCTCAGCAGTTTTTTCAACCTCTCTAGGCCTTAGTGTCATCAGGGAAGACACTCAACATCACTCCTCATCAGGAAAGTGCAAATCAAAACCACAAGATAATCACCTTACATCAGTTAGAATGGCTAAAATAAAAATGACAAGAAATAACAAGAATAGGTGAAGATGTGGAGAAATAGAAACTCTTGTGCATCATTGGTGGGGATGTAAACTGGTACAGCCACTGTGGAAAACAGTATAGATATTTCTCAAAAATTAAAAATAGACTTGGGGGCGTGTGGGTGGCTCAGTCGGTTAAGCATCCAACTTTGGTTCAGGCCATGATCTCATAGTTCTTGAGTTCAAGCCCCACATCAGACTCTGTGCTGACACCTCAGAGCCTGGAGCCTGTTTCAGATTCTGTGTCTCCCTCTCTCTGTCCCTCCTCTGCTCATACTTTGTCTCTCCCTCAAAAATAAATAAACATTTAAAAAATTTTTTTAAAAAGTAGACTTACCATAAGACCCAGTAATTCCACTACTGGGTATTTACTCAAAGAAAACAAAAACACGAATCTGAAAAAATATATGCACCCCCTTGTTCAAGGCAGCATTGTTTGCAGTAGCCATGATATGGAAGCAACTTAAGTGTCCATCAGTAGATGAATGGATAAGAAAATGTGGTGTGTGTGTGTGTGTGTGTGTGTGTGTGTGTGTGTGTATGTATGTCTATGTATGTCTGTCTATCTATCTATCTATATAGACATATCTATATATCTGTATCTAATATCTATCTAATGGAATATAATGCAGCCATAAAAAGATGAGGTCAGGCCATTTGAGACAATATGGATGTATCTAAAGGGTATTATGATAAACAAAATAAGTCAAACTGAGAAAGGCAAATACCAATATGATTTCACTTATATGTAGGATCTTAAAAAAAAACAAATTAGCAAATGAATAAACTAAAAGCAGAATCAGGCATATAAATACAAAGAACATTGAGGGTTGCTAAAGGGGATGTGGGTAAGGGGCTGAGAAAACCGGGTGAAGGGAAGTGGGAGATAAAGGCTTCTAGTTATAGAATGAATTAGTCATGGGAATAAAAGGCAGAGCATAAGGAATACAGTCAATGATATTGTAATAGTGATGTAACAGCACAAATGGTAGCTACACTTGTGATTAACATATCATAATGTATAAAGTTGTCAATTCTGCATTGCACACTGGAAACTAATGCAACATTTTATGTCAACTATACTTAAACTTAAAAAGAAAACTAATGAAAAATTTGGGGCGCACGGGTGGTTCAGTTGGTTAGGCATCTGACACTTGATCTTAGCTCAGGTCATGATCTCATTGTTCTTAGGATCAAGCCCCATGTCAGGCTCTACACTGACAGCACAGAGCCTGCTTGGCATTCTCTCTCTCTCCCTCAATCTCTACCCATCCCCCACTCATGTGCACGCACACACTCTCTCTCAAAATAAATAAATTTAAAAAAACTAATGAAAATTAAAAAAAAAAAACAGTATATTAGGGGTGTCTGGGTGGCTCAGTTGGCTAAGCATCCAACTTCAGCTAAGGTCATGATCTCATGGTTCGTGGGTTCAAGCCCCATGTCAGGCTCTGTGCTGACAGCTCAGAGAATGAAGACTGCTTTGGATTCTGTGTCTCCCTCTCACTCGGCTCCTCCCCTGCTCATACTCTGTCTCTCTCTCCTCAGAATAAACATTAAAAATTTTTAAAAAGACAGTATATTAATATTACAAATTAATAAAAAAATTGTAAAAATTAAATGAAAGAAAACATGCAACATGCTTAGTATTGTTTGTTCCCATTAAAAGAACCTATTGTTATTAAGTATTAACCTTTGGATTGTTAATGTGATATCTGGGCACCCTTTATTTTACACTGCATTTTTGTTGGTTTAAAACAAAGAAGGATAAGGCACCTGGGTGGCTCAGTTGGTTAGGGTCTGACTCTTGATTTGGGGTCAGGTCATAATTTCACAGTAGTGAGCTCAAGCCCTGTGTCGGCTCCACACTGAGTGTGGAGGCTGCTTGGGATTTTCTTTCTCCCTTTCTTTCTGCTCCCCATACCCTGCTTGTGCTCTCTCTCTCAAAATAAATAAATTAACATTTAAAAAATAAAACAGAGAAGAATAAAGAGTATATTTGTTATTACTCTTGCAGATGAAACTTTCAGAGGGGTTAACAAGATGTGATTTTCTTCACCTTCTCTTCTAAGATTCATTAATCACAGATGTCATCATCTAAGTCCAACCAAATTTTTGCATATATGATTTGTAACTCTATAATCTGATTAAGACTCATGAAAAGGTAAAAGATTATAGGATTCAAATATTTTAAAATATTTATAGAACATAAAAAATAATTGTATTTAAAGCCAAGCAAAAATAATAAATAATAATATTACATGTTGAAATGGGAAAGAAATCACACAATTATAGAAATATATTATGGTTGGGCACCTAAGTGGCTCAGTTGGTTAATCATCCAACTCTTGATTTCAGCTCAGGTCACATGATCTCACGGTTCATGAGATCAAGCCTCATGTCAGGCTATGAGCTGACTGCCACAAGCCTACTTGAGATTCTCTCTCTCTCTGCCCTCCGTACTACTTATGTGTGCACACTCATGCATGCTCTCTCTCTCTCAAAATAAATAAATACGCATTTAAAAAAATAAATATATTACGGTTAATGTACATTCTTTTAACCTGCCAAGAAAACAAGTTCCTGGGATTGTTTTTCAAGTCATGTTAGCATATCCTCTCAAATGGAAAGATAAATGATTTGGGAATTTTAGACCATTTGTGAATTACAAGTGGGAAGATCTGATTTGATGATTATGCCCTTTGGATATTTCATGAACCCTTAAAAACAGATTATCCCTCTTAAAATGATCAGCTGATCCCTTATGGTAGGCTTGGGAGTAACTAAGTTTGGCAGGAGACAATTATTAAGTCATTTTTTTGTATCCCCATCTCCAGTTTACAATGCACTTTAGATTTAGTTAGAAGAAGAATTTGAAAGGTATAATATGGTAACTTATTTAACAAACATGTATAGAGTACAAGTATAAAAATTATAGGCTCATGGGATACATGGATGGTCAAGACAGACATGATCTCTGCTTTATTAAAGCTTATATTTCAGAAAATATAGAGGGAAAATAATAATTTAAAAGTCTAAATATGTAGGTAGCAACAATACAAAAAAATAGAAAGAAAAGAAAATACATGATGTGATTAAGAGTCATTGGGGAGATGATGATAATTTATATTGTACAGTCAGGGAAGACCTTGCTGGCGAGCTAAGGTCTGAATGATAAGAAGGAACAGTTGAGGATTTGTCTGGTAGGGGAACATTTGTACAGAGGAAGCAGTAAATATCAAGGTTTTAAGGTGGGCATAAGATTGCTGTGGATGGCCAATAGAAAGGTAATTGGTGGTTGATGAGATTGTAGAGAAAAAGAGACCAGGTCAGGGAAAGAATTTGAGGCCATTGTAAAAGAATGGATTTTATACTAAGTATAATGGAACACAAACAGGTGTTATCAATTTATTAATTCAATAAACATTTTAAAGCATCTAATCTATGAAAGACACTATGCCCGGTGCTGTAAGGAGATGTAGATATGAAATGAAGACATAGGAAATGTCATACAGAGATACTACATGGGAGACAATATATAAAGTAACTCCTCACATGAAAAAAACCTGTGAGCAGAATACCCAGAGAATTTAGAAAAGATATATGTAGTTGAGCATTGATGCATCTTTACTGAAGAGATAATACTTGCATTGAGTTTTTAGTATTTGTAGGACTTTGTTAAGCTGAACGAAGACAAAAGAAAGTAGAAAATACACAATTTCAGAGAGTGGATGAGACATTTTTTTTTTTGCAACAACTGTTTGTTGTTTTATTTTTTTTCCAGTTTCTTCAAAGTAAAATTGACCTAAAAACTGCATATATTTATGGTGCATAACTTGACTGTGGTGATTATTTTACAAAGGAGAGACTACTTTTACAGCAACACAAGGTAAACTTAGAAATGTAACAAGTCCAGAAAGGTAACGGAACTAGATCAGGATGGCTTTTTAAATGCCAACTTAAGATTGGGTTATGTTTCTTTCAGTTATGGAGGAGGAACATCGGTAGCTTTGAGTAGAAGACTGCATAATACAAGATATGTCTTAAAGAGGAATGATGAAAGCGACAGTTTGAAAGGGGACAGCAAGGCAGATGAGGAAGAAAAGTGACTGAGGGACGCTGTGGCGTCACAGACACAGTCAGGTGCTACCTAACCTAATTCTAAAATACCTATTGTGTCACCCTTTCATTTCCATTTCCCTTTGACCTGTATCAGAGCTTCACAACTGGAACATCATTCCTATGTGTCTCTTTACTTGGTCTTTCTCTAATCACAGTGTCACTAGAAAAGCAATCCAAAAGTAGAGGTATTTTCATAATACGCAGTAGGTAAAAAATAGTAAACTTTCTGGGACTAGCAGGATAAAGTCCTACTCTCATGCAGTTTTAAAAATCCTCTACAATCTTGTTTCTTTTTTTTTTTTTTAATTTTTAACGTTTTATTTTATTTTTGAGAGACAGAGAGACAAGCATGAGCAGGGGAGGGGCAGAGAGAGAGAGGGAGACAGACAGAGAATCTGAAGCAGGCTCCAGGCTCTGAGCCTTCAGCATAGAGCCCCACACGGAGCTCCAACTCACAAGCAGAGAGAGCCATAAGATCATGACCTGAGCAGAAGTCAGACACTTAACCAACTGAGCCACCCAGGTGCCCCTACAATCCTGTTTCTTGCAATTTCATCCACTGTCCTCACCCATCGTTTACTCGATTACTTACAATTTCATAAGCATAGTATGAGCTTTAATTCCTCTTGGTCTTTGTTTTTAATCTCTCTACAGCCTGGGATGTTCGGTACTGCTTTCTTCACCTGTTGCTAATCAGCTCATGTTTCAAAGACATGAGCTGATTTCACGTCTTCTCTGGTAATTTCTCAAACCCGTCACCAAATGCATTTGTTCCTTGCTCTTGTTACCCCAACACTGTTTATACGGCTACTATACACCAATCCATGTTGCTCTTCGAAAAATGTTACTTCGGGCCCAGACTCTCCTCAGAATATCAACAGGATTTTTGATTGGGAGGATGAAATAGTTCTGGCAACAGATAGTACTGATGGTGGCACAACACTGTGAATGTACTTCATGCTACAGAATTGTACATTTAAAAATGATTACAATGGTGGGGCGCCTGGGTGGCGCAGTAGGTTAAGCGTCCGACTTCAGCCAGGACATCTGGGAGTTTGAGCCCTGTGTCAGGCTCTGGGCTGATGGCTCAGAGCTTGGAGCCTGTTTCTGATTCTGTGTCTCCCTCTCTCTCTGCCCCTCCCCCGTTCATGCTCTGTCTCTCTCTGTCCCAAAAATAAACGTTGAAAAAAAAAAAATGATTACAATGGTAAGTCTGATGGTATAAATATTTTATCACCAAAAACAAAATAAATATCTTGCACCAAACCCAAAAAAATGGTGAAATATTATTAGCATTTTCATTAGGAACAAGAGAAGAATACCATCATTGGTACTTATCAATATTGCATCCGAAGTCTTAATGAAAGAAGGAAGCCAAGAAAAATGAATAAGAGGCTTATGGGTTAAAAAGAAAGAAATCATAATTTTCAGTAAAAATGGTTGCCCATGTATTTTAAGCAGCTAAGACATGCAACTGACATATGTAAAATCTCTTATTTAAAATTTCTTATTAAAAAAACACTGAAGGCAAAAAAGAAGCAGAATTGCAAGATATAAATGAACACAAAAATGTTCTTTTGGAAATAAGTGATTGTTATATTGTTCTGTTACTCTGTGAGTATCTTTAACTTTTACCACAAGAAGGGGAAATGGAAGTCAGTGGTTTCATGTGTAAATTGTTTCATACATTTAAAAAAAATACACATGCACTATTTAACACATTCAATAGTAAACAGAAAAAAGAAGATTCCACAAAAATTGCAAAAAAAAAAATGGCTAAGGTAGTATTTACATACCATGTTTAAAAGCCTAAATAAATTGAATTTCAGGAGTATTATGACCAAGCATTATCATTCTCGGAATTAAGTAACAATATTAAGAAATTTATTAATTTAATTCAATATACGAATAAATTAACAAACAAAAAGGTATCTTGAGAGGTATCCAAAAGAAAGAGCCAGTGGATGAAAACCTAAATTATTTCTGGCTAAATATGAAGCCCCCAAACGAGAATACTTAATGGATTTTATTTTGCTCATTATAAAAGACAATGCCTAAATTCTCAGTTTGTGGTGAAATGGCAAATTATCCCACATGAATTAGGAAGAAGCAAAAGAGTCTCTATCATTACCATTAACATTTTCTTCAAAAAGTTTCAAACAACGTGTAAAGACAAGATATCCAAATAAAAGGGATAGGTGTTCTTAGAGAGTAACTTTATCTATATTTGCTACTGATGTTATTGCATGCCTAGAATATCCAATCAAAACAACAGAGAAACTATTGCAAATAAGAACATTCAATAAGGTGACTGCCAATACAGAACAAAAAATCAAAACCATTTTTATGGTGCAAATGTAAATGGTGTAAAAGTTCTATTTTACAAAAGTAATATCAAAAAGTCAGTTTGGCAAGAAAATTATCAGACCTATGTAAGAAAATGTCTATACTATAGAACATTAAAAAAAAAAAGAAATTTTGGGGCGCCTGGGTGGCGCAGTCGGTTGGGCGTCCGACTTCAGCCAGGTCACGATCTCGCGGTCCGTGAGTTCGAGCCCGCGTCAGATTCTGGGCTGATGGCTCAGAGCCTGGAGCCTGTTTCCGATTCTGTGTCTCCCTCTCTCTCTGCCCCTCCCCCATTCATGCTCTGTCTCTCTCTGTC
Source organism: Herpailurus yagouaroundi (assembly GCF_014898765.1). Taxonomy (NCBI): domain Eukaryota; kingdom Metazoa; phylum Chordata; class Mammalia; order Carnivora; family Felidae; genus Herpailurus; species Herpailurus yagouaroundi. The sequence goes on from NW_024412441.1 coordinate 8,518,056, forward strand.
CCAAGAATAAATAAATGTTGAAAAAAAAAATTTAAAAAAAAAGAAATTTTGCCCTAAAGTTGATTAATACTGATTGAAAATTGATTGGAAATATTGATCAATTGCTCTGAATATTGTGCATTTTCACGTTAGTTATGATTTTGGAGTAGGAAATCTACAAGTAGTAGGTATGCAGTAAAAATAGGTATAACAACAACAAAAACAGAAACAAGATCCACATTATAAAATGTAAAATTTTACAGATATCTTTCTTCAATTGAAAATCCACAGCAAATAATGAAATACACTTTATCTGTCTATATAAATATCTGTTATTCATCAAATTTCAGAAGACGGTTTACTTGTGTGGCCTTTGAGTAGAACTTAACTTTAAAATAGCCTCTGGGGCACCTGGGTGGCTCAGTCAGTCAAGTGTCTGACTTCAGTTCAGGTCATGATTTCATGGCTTGTGGGTTCAAGTCCCATGTCAGGCTCTGTGCTGTCAACTCAGAGCCTGGAGCCTGCTTTCAATTCTGTGTCTCCCTCTCATTTTGCCCCTCTCCTGCTCATTCTCTCTCTCTCAAAAATAAATAAACATTAAAAAATAAAATAAAATAGCATCTGATTAAGTAACATATTTTTATTTACATCAATTCCATTTACATTTCAGGTGAATTCTTAATTATCTTATGGCAGTGCTAAATAGGGGTAATGTGATTTAAAAGATTTTATTTTCCAATAGTTTCAGTATTTGCAACTGAGGAAAGAAAAATGTGTAATCTTCTTAGAAATGATCGGCTGTTTACATGTCTTTATGTGTGGGCAGTGTTTCTACACATTTTGTTATAGTCTAAAAATATAACACTTGAAAATTCAGTTCTTTTTATGCTTATAAACTAAGTTTGCACTTTTTTTCAGAATGAAATAAGACTGTGACTTTTTGAAATCCAAGTAAATTGAACTGTGGTATAATGGGACAAGGTAAATATTCACGGAATCTAACTATAATTGAGACATCATTCTGAATTAATCCAAAAGCAGGATGTAATCAAACAACATATTCAATCCACAGGAAATGTTACTTATTGTGCATAATAGATTCTCAGTACTGTAACATTTAAAAATGATAACCAATGTTACTCCAAATATTTGTTTTTTTGGTATTTATCTATTTGCTTACCTTTCCATAATATATGTATTTATTTATGTTTTCCTTTTCATAATAGATGCACTTTATGAAAACGAGAAAAGCACTGAATAAACATTGTCGACACAATAAATATCCTACTGCTAAACATGACAATGAGGTGTATGTAAATTTTTCAGTAACAGTGGAATAGTGAACTTGTGAATTATACATTATTTTGACTCTACTCTTATGGATTTAAGGATGTTCTTATGCAATCAATGTATTCTGCTCATAATTTTTATTAGCAAACTTTTTGTCTGAACAAGTAATTTTAATATAACAACAACTGACTATTCAACAGGTTTAGGCAGAATGTAACACAAATAAGTTTAGAATGGGCATCAGAAGATCATATTGGATTCAGTTAATGAATAAGAAAGTAGAAAAAGAAGAATAGAAAAATAAAAGCCACAGGATACATCAAAACCAAAATCAAAATGGCAGATGAAATCAACCATATTAATGATAAAATTAAATGTGAGTGGATTAAATAACATAATCAACAGGCTGAGGTCATAAGACTGGATTGAAAAATAAACAAAAAAACTAGATCTGTGTATCTGTATTCCCTTTATAGGTGATACAGTTTAGATTCAAACATACGAAGTAGTTGAAAGTAAAAGGATGAAAAAATATATACCTGCTAACAGCAACCATAAGATACTAACATGGCTAAACCAATATCAGACAAAATGGTGTTTAAGATTAAAGAAAATAATAATACTCTAGGAGCCCCTGGGTGGCTTAGTTGGTTAAGCATCCGACTTCGGCTCAGGTCATGATCTCACTGCTCGGGAGTTTTAGCCCCATGTTGGGCTCTGTGCTGACAGCCCAGAGCCTGGAGCCTGCTTCAGATTCTGTGTCTCTGTCTCTCTCTGTCCCTCCCCAACTCATCTCTGTCTCTCTCTCTCTCTCTCTGTCAAAAATAAATAAACATTAAAACACATATTACTCTCAGTAAAAAGGGACATTTTACAATGATATAATGGTCAATAAATTATGAAGAGAAAATAATTATAAACATATGGACCTAAAAAAGAAGAACTCCCTAATACATAGAACAAAAGCTGACTTAACTGAAGGGAGAAAGAGATAATTTAACACTAATTGTTGAGATTTCAATACCACGCTTTTAAGCAAGGACAGAAACACTAGGTTGAAGATCAACAAGGAAACAGAATACTTCAACAGTGGTATAAGCCATTTAGATCTGGAAGACACTTATAGAACATTCCACACAATAAGAGAAGGTACATTTTCTTCTCATGTGCACATGGAACATTTTCTAAGATAAACCGTAAGTTAGACAATAAAACAAACCTCAATAAACGTAAAAGGATTAAAATTATACCAAGTATGATCTGTAGCTAAATACTACTAAACTTAGAGTAAAACTTCAGCAATATTGCAGGGTACAAGACCAAAGTAAAAAATCAATTTTATTTTTATAGGCTAGCAATAAACTGTAAATTATACAAATATAATTCCATTTTGAAACTAAGACAATTAAAATAATTTCCATAAATTAAATAAAAATAATATCATTCAAAGTAACACAAAATGGAATAAAATGCCTAAAAACAACATTAACAAAAAAGTACAAAAATTTTACCCTGAAACCTAAACAATATTGTTGAAAAACCTCAAAAAGACCTAAATAAATGGAAAGATATCCCAATGATATTCTCAAAGATATTGATGGGGAAACTTAATATTGTTAAAATGATAACATTCATCAAAAAAATTTACAGATTCAATTCAAGCCCTATCAAAATCTTACCTAATTTCTTAAAGAAATTGACAAGTTGATCCTAAAATTCATACAAAATTATGAATAGACAAATAATAGTCAAAATAATATTCAAAAAGAAAGACAAAGTTAGATGACTCAGAGATCCTGATTTCAAAACTTACTACAAATATATAATTATCAAGATAGTGTAATTCTAGCATAAGGATAACGATATAAATTAATGAAATAGAATTTGGAATCCAAACATTAACTCTCATATTTAGTGGTTAATTGATAAGAATGCCAAGGCAATTCAATAGGAAAAGAATATTTTCAATAAATGGTGCAGGGACATATGTTTACCTACATGCAAAAGAATAAATTTGTGCCCGTAATTCTTCACCCATAAATTACAAATTATTAGAAATAATTCATAGACATAATGCAAAAGCCAAATATACAATTTTAAAAGAAAGATATGGATAAATCTTCATGAACTTTGATAAGAAAATTTCTTGGATATGAGAAGTAACCAAAAGCAAAGCAACAAAAGAAAAAATACATAAATTTGCATTTCAAAGAATATCATCAAGAAAATGAAAGGGTTACCCACAGAAAAGTAGAAAATATTTGCAAATAATATACCTGATAAAAGACCAGTGTCCAGAATGTATAAAAATCTCTTACAACTCAGCAAAAAAAGACAGATAAGCTATCTACAAAATGGTTACAAGATACGAAGAGGCATTTCTCCGGGGAAATCAGCAAATGTTCATTAAGCACATGAAAAGATACTCAAAATCATTAGTCATTAGAAAAATGAAAGTCAAAACCACAATGAGATGCCACTTCACACACACTAATATGACTATAACCATAAACACATTTAATAGTGAGTGGTGGTGAGGATGTGGAGAAATTTCAACCTTATACTTCACTAGTAGGACAGTAAAAGGTGCAGCCTGGCATGCCCTTAATTGGTTCAACATAGACTCCAGTTCCAGTTCTAGGTATATATCCAAGAGAAATAAAAACATATGTCTATAAAAACACTTGTATATGAATATCAGAGAAACATTATCATAATAGCAAAAGAACTAAAATGATTCAAATGTCCATTAACATGTGAATAGATGAATAAAATATGGCATACATATAAAATGAAATGTTATTCAGCAAAACAAAAGGAATAAAGTGCTGATACCTGCTACAACATGGATGAAACTTGAAAAAGTTTGCCGAAGATGAAGAAGCTAGACTCAAAAGCCCACATACTGTATAATTCCATTTATTCAGAACGCCCAGAAGATATAAACATATACAGACAGAGTAGATTTGTGGTTGCCTAGACCTAAAGAGGTGGGGGCAGGGGTGGGTTGGGGTAATGGGAAGTCACTGCTAATGAGTATGGGGTTTCTTTTAAGAATGAAAAACAATGTTCTACACTTAACTGTAGTGATGGCTGTACAATTCTGCAAATAAACTAAAATACACTGATTTGTATACTTTAAATGAATGAATTGTATATTGTGAATTTTATTTCAATGAAGCTGTTACAGAACGAAACAAAAGATTATAATAATCAAATGCAATTCTTTTGAATCTATCCCCATCTAAACTTTCTAGTTCTGTTTCCCAGGTTTCTTAGTCATGAAATTCACTCTTGACAAACTTGGGTTTTCTCACTGCTACTTTAAGGCTGGAATCCCTCTGCCCTTATTTCCACAGTCAGATCCTACAAAGACTTGAAGCCTTTCCTGATCTTCACATCCATTTTTGAGCTCCCACATACCTCTACCCCTTCTATTGAATAATATAGTACTATATATATTCTATACATTTATGATAATTTGGAATTTCTACAAATTCTCAAGTGCAGGATTTGAGTGTTTTCCATTTATTTATTTCCTTCATTGTTAGCATAGCGCTGGGCATCTTGTAACCTTTCAACAAATGTGTGCTGAGTGAATAAACTAATATTTAGATCAACAGATCCACAGACTATAAACAATGGAGGTAGCACAGGGGCTCCTATCATAGACACAATTCTAGGATGATCCGCCAAGCTGGCATTCACCCTCATAAACAGTATCTAATTTATTCTCTGAGCTAGAAACCTAGGTAGAGCTCCCCCACCAAGCAGAATTCCCATCCGGGGCCCCGATATCAACCATTGAATATACTAGTCTACAGCCACTTGCCTTAGATGGAGGCACTCATCCCACTGAATGTTTCTGATACAGTGCTACAGTAGAGTGCAGTTACATGCTATCTAAGTGGTCATAGACTTTATTGATTAGATTCGTCTTTATATCATTTAGTGACTGGAACTGTGTTTTATACATAGGAGCCCATTAGCAATTACTTCTCAAATGACTAAAGTATACACGCCAACATGGGTACAAGGTATTTCCCCCTATCCATAGCTTCTTTTATTAGAAACAGTGCTTCGCAGGGGCGCCTGGGTGGCGCAGTCGGTTAAGCGTCCGACTTCAGCCAGGTCACGATCTCGCGGTCCGTGAGTTCGAGCCCCGCCTCAGGCTCTGGGCTGATGGCTCAGAGCCTGGAGCCTGTTTCCGATTCTGTGTCTCCCTCTCTCTCTGCCCCTCCCCCGTTCATGCTCTGTCTCTCTCTGTCCCAAAAATAAATAAACGTTGAAAAAAAAAATTAAAAAAAAAAAAAAAAAAGAAACAGTGCTTCGCAAAGATTGCTTATTACAAGAGTTCATGCAATATGGTGTATCTTTTTTTGTGAGCCTATCTTGATAAGCCCTATCAATGTGAGTATATGTGAGCTATATATATAGGTAATTTAATGTTTTATTTTACTTTGAGATAAGGGAAGGTTTCTGATTTATCCTGACTTAAATTAATAAAGAGTGTCTCTTAATCAGGAAATGCACACAATATCCAGCTTTTTGTTTTATTTTTTGGAGGAACAACAGCCTGAGTTTTATATGTTTGTTTTTAGTATGTTTTGTTTTATTTTTAAAAACATATTTATGTTATTTTCTACTTGTTTTTTACTTAACACTATTTCTCACTAATTTCTTAAACTTTTTTTGGGTAAGGTTCAAGGAGATATATGTAAACATTAATATAAAAGAGATATTTGTTTATGGTCATGTTTTATAAAAACAATCTGATTATTTTTTCATTGTCTTGAGATAACAGACTTTCTTTTTTAATGATAAAAATGACTAAATACAACTTTCTTTTATTATTTAGAGTACTAAAATGGTATTCATCCTATGTTCCCTAAAAAGAGATATTACAAGGTAGCCATCATACAATAATTTAAAACTTACAAGCTAATCAAAGCTATAAAAACTAAAGTCTATATTCTCTCCCTCGATGATGTTGAAATAATGTAATTTTTCTTTTGAAAGTGTGATGACCTAAGACTTGGTGTTGATATTTTCTAAGAGAGAGTCTACCCACTCCAGGTGTTCAAAGCTGAGGAAATCGCTTTCTAATCTGCAGACGATAAGAAATACCCCTGCTTTGCTTCTATAGGATGGTTCATGGTTCCCTTGACATATTACACTCAATTTTCTCCTGTGATTTTTGAGAAAATGAGCACAACATTCTTTGAAATATAATACATCTTTATAAATGGCCATCACAAATGACAAAGTTAAAATAAATTTTAGGTTGAACTATAATTTCTATTTATATGAATATGTATCTGTTAAGTACCAGACACTACACTCGCTACTAAATATGCATATTCTATATGAATATGATGGATATTTAACAAATATGTAATAGATGAATAAATGGGTGAAAGATACATAGATAACAGATTTTAAAAATTCCTTTTTTAATTAATCAGCACTAGAAAACTGAAACAAAGTAATTCTATTTCTTTAGTTCATCTTCTCATTACAAATAGCCCTCCACTAGGATCCTAAACTTGCTATCTTTAACTGTGGAAAGACTAAAAACAATAAAAGGTAATGTACCTTCTTAAAGCACTTGGAAACAAATTATTATTTTTTTTTTTTTACTAATTTTTGCTCTGGGTAAAATATATATTGCTTTGATGTCCTTAGAAAATAGAGCAAAAGATAAAGTAGGTACTGATCATGTTCTCTAGCACTAATACGTTCCTCAATAATCTCAAAGCAATTTAGATAGCATCACGGATTTGCAATTTTCTTCCAGAAATGAGAAAGGTTTGCCCACCTCCCACTCCCCCACCCCTCACTATAAAACCTTGTTTAGTTCTTTTTTGCCTTCAATCAACAGCAGGACTCTTTATCTCCAGGTACTTACTGCTTCCTATCTTGCCTGTAGATGGGTACAGTGAAGCTGATACGAATCTCTGACACACATAGACCTCCATCACCTCAAATTCAGGACATCCAAAGATCTAATCTGAATTCCCATCAATGAGAAAACCAACTGTTTGTTAAGCAAGTCACAAAATTCAAAAGATACGTGCTCACCAACCTTCTGTCTACAGTATCACCTGTTTTATTTTCTATCTCAATTTCATACTTTTTTGGCTAAAACCACTAGGGAAATATATTTCAATGACAATATATGATAATGCTGCTCTCTGCAGTCCATCTCATTACAGAAGCCTTGTCTTTATAAAATGGAAAATGGATTTACGTCTCTCGTATTATTTCTGCCACACACTGATCAGTGAAACAGCATTTGGGTGACTTGAAGTAAATTTAATTTTCTTTGGCTGCTTCATGAAGCGTGAGTCACTCTCACACAAATGATGGCACTTAGAAAGTGTGGGGTTTTTTTGGGATGTGATGTAAGTGTCCCATAACTTTTTTTTTTTAAACAAGGGAGCAGGTATCACATGATATTTTCAAAGATCTTAAAAGTCATTTCACTGTGTGACTCCCATTTGAGGAGTTTAAAAACATCAAGAGTATATTCTAGTATATTTCCCTGCCTTTAGTCAGGAAAGTATTTAAACCAACATAGGACACAGTCATTTCTAAAAAAACTACCCCAGTTAGAGTCAAATAGGCAAGGAAGACTTTATTTAAGCTATTGAAATAGGAGTTAAGACTATTGCAATAAGGTAGAGAGGTTGAATTCAAAAGCCCTGAGACAAAACATAGAAAATTTTTAAGCACTGAGATTAGCTAGTGGAAAAGTACTGGAGGACATTAGGTGGAGAGTTTGGTCAATGTGTTTGGGTCATCTATGTTTGCTAATAGGCACTTATCTAAGTTAGGCTCCTACCCTCCCACAGAGACTGGGAGACAGGGTGATAACTTTCTTCATGATTACATTTCAGAGGGAGAAGCCCCCAGGTCCACAGAAAGTTAATCCTGTTTTACTAAAACTGGCAAGATCTTGGAGAGAAAATCTACACTTCAAAGGAACAGAGAAAGAATTTACAATGCCAAGTTTTCTAAAGTAAATACTTTAGGACAAATGAAGTCAGGGGTCTATAGTCAAGAAGAAAACCCTTTAAACTTTAGTCAAGCTAAGGGAGTCTTAAGGCAGTCTTGGTCATTGTCCTTTATAAATTCTACGTAGTTCTTTGTATAGTGACTTTACCTATCACTTCCAAGACCAGATTTTTTTTCTTCCACTTTGTATTGATTTTTCCCACAAAAAATTGGAAAAATGAAGTGCATAAAATATTTGGGGTAAAATAGGTGCACCAGTTAATAATGTGTACAATTGAACAAATCTTCACATTTTGATCAGATTCTTAGTGTCTAAAAATGCTGTCTTAAGTAAATTTTGCTAGGAATTCCTTTTGAAGGTATAGTTTAGAGAGGACATTTTTTGTGTGTGGACCTAGAGATGTAATTAAATATATATGTTTAAATTCAGTATTGTTCAATATTTATTTACTCAATCCTTCAACAGTAACAATATGCCAAATACAATTTAAAAAAATTATTCCCCAACAATTTACATCCTTCAATTAAAAAAGTATTTATCTAAATTTTTTTAATGTTTAATTTTTTGAGAGAGAAAGAGAGAGAGAGAGAGACAGAGACAGAGAGACAGAGTACAAGCAGGAGAAGCAGAGAGAGAGAGGGAGACACAGAATCTGAAGCAGGCTCCAGGCTCTGAGCTGTCAGCACAGAGTCCAATGCGGGGCTCAAACTTATAGACCATGAGATCATAACCCATGGAAGTTGGACAGTTAACCAACTGAGCCACCCAGGCACCCCTAAAAAAATGTATTTAGATTAGTAACCTGGGTGGTTCAGTCAGTTAAGCGTCTTAATCCCTCTCAGGTCATGATTTCACGTTTCATGAGTTTGAGCCCCACCTCAGGTTCTGTGCTGACAGTGTGGAGCCTGCTTCAGATTCTCTGTCTCCCACTCTCTCTGTCTCTCTCAGAAATAAATAAATGTTTTCTAAAAAGGTTTAGATTATATAATATGGCATGAAATGTACCCAACGTAGCCCTAGAGTGTTCTACCACCTCCTTTTGTTTCATTATTCTCTGTGGAAGAAATATAATGCCTATATGATTTTTTAAAACGTACGTACAATTACATACTTCATCTTCACTGTTATAGCCCAATAAATTACACTCATTGCTACATACTACATATCTGATTTATATTGAATATTTTGGGAACTAGAAATCATCATTTATTGACTCCATATAAGAAACCGGATGTAAAATAACATTTATTGCTATATATGGTATTCTATATCAAAGATTTTGAAGTTTCACTTGTCTTATTTCAACCCTTTTAAAAATCCTATAAGGTAGATCTATTTTTCTTTTTTTTTTTTAACTGTCTAAAAAATCTAATGTAAATCTATTTGGTTAATTTAATTCTTTTATGTTCTAACAGTCTGATTATAATATAAAAACTGATCCGAACTGTTTAACAGTTTTTGAATTTTAAGAAATGAAGACATTTGGCTAGGCTAACACCAAGGATATTTAATGAACGCTAAAGGTGGATTAGGTGGGGTGATGGGCATTAAGGAGGGTACTTGGGATGAGCACTGGGTGTTATATGTGATGTGTCACTAAATTCTACTCCTGAAACCATTATCACACTATATGTTAACTAACTTGGATTTAAATAAAATTTTTAAAAAAAGAATACATGTTGAATATATATCATAAATTATATTATTATTCCCCACTTTTTTTGTGTTGTTAGAGGCATATACAATCCTATCTTTTGCCTTGTGACTTGCCATATGTTTGCTGGAGGAATCTATATCTCCATGACATTGTTAGGCTTGTCCAAGTGACTGATTTTAGACAATGAAATGTGAGTGGGTATGACATGTGCCACATCTGAGCAGGGGCTTTTAAAGTCATTGTGTTTTCTACCAGGCCACTTACTCATTTCTCTTTGCTATAAGAATATTATGTTCTAATTAGAGAATGCTCCTGAATTCCAGAATTAAAAGACACATAGGGCAGTGCTATAGCAACTGAGTCATAGCCCCTACCATTTGATAAGAATATACATAAATGTCTGACATTTGGGGATTCTTTGTCATAACAGCAAAACTAACAAATACAGTATATACCTTTGATTAAATAGATGTAGTATACTATTGATCTATCTATCCAAAATAGCAAAAAATCAAATTTTGTAATAAATTCTATGAGGTCATGGAAATTCTTAGTGTCACCAGCTGGACCTTAACACCTAACCTTTACAGCTCACCTGCCTGTACCCACTGACATTTGTCCCACATTTTCCTTATGCTCTTTGTTTCAGCTTATTCCTTAACTCAGGCAAAAGATCCTATGAGCATAGTACTCCATAATGGAAACCAAAACTACCCCCCAAGCAATAACGAATGCCTGGAGGAAGAACTCCGTGGCCCAGCCCACCCAGACCAGTTTGAGCTAAAGTCCCAACTTGCACCTGTGCAGATGGATCATGGGTGACCTCTGAAATGACCAACAATTAACTACCTCATTATAATACTGACATTCCCACTCAAGGAGGAGCACAGCCTTATCTACATAATATACAATGTATATACAGGCATGTTTCCTTAAGGCACATGTGTGATCTTATGTCCACCTCCACATACGATGACAAGGCTCTCCCCTCTAAATATCCATCCTAACCCGAAATAAAAGGAACCTTTTCACCCTTGCTCTGGGAGTCACAGCTTTGGAAATTATTCTCCATGATCTCCTACACATATAGTGTAATATTAATTTCAGGAGAACTTAGTGATTCATTACTTACATATAACACCCAGTGCTCATCACATCAAGTGCCCTCCTTAATACCCATCATACATTTATGCTATCTACCTGCCCCTGCCTGTGTCCTCAGTTTCTTAAAAAAGTAATCAGCTCAAAATATCCTTATGCCAAGAGACATATTTGGGATGGCAAACTCTGTTCCCCTTCCCTCTTTTTCCATAGGCAAGTAACACAAAAGTACTGAAGTACTGAATCTGCATCTGATTATCATTTGTACAGGTTTGAGGCTCTTAAAATCATTATTTGCCCTTTTTAGAAGGGGGGTGGCATTACTGCTTAATGTTATGCTTTATTGCCTAATATGGGCCAAGTATTATGCAAGACTGGTGATATTTTATCTCGTGTACACTTAGAAAACTCCAGACAGTAGGTGTAAATGCCAAAATAAAACTCAGACCTGATTTCCTAAAAGTCACAAACACATAGAAAAAATAGTGAAACCAGATTCTGTGTAAATGTTGTAATCTCTCTACACATCTTTTTGGATTCCACTAAATTATGTTGGGCTGGGCAGGAAGAATGCAGATGTCATAAACAATGATGCTTTATTTTTCTCCTTTGAATCTCAGGTATGAAACTGAGACCTCAGGATAATTACTTCCCTGGTTTTGTTGTTGTTGTTGTTGTTGTTGTTGTTGTTGTTGTTGTTGTTTTACTTTAAATCTGTAACACTAATTTATATGTAACTTTGAGATTGGAAAGTAAAAATAACAGTAATTTTGTGCCAGAGAAGTATCACAAAGCTACTTGATTGGATCCTAAGTGCTGATAATTACAGTTTAACCAATGTTAGAAAATATCACTCTAATTGCCTAAAACATGCCTACCCTAGCAAATGGTGTGTAAAATTCCTTCTTGTCTTTTCAGTTGTTTACCCCCATAAGCAGTCAGCAATATAATTCCTCTCAAAATGGTAATGCCATTTAAACTTTCCATAAAACACAGTTTTCCTTCTGACCTAGCTTCCAGATTTTTGTTTATACACATTCACAGATCTAGCCTTCTAAGAAATTTCTTTTTCTATTTTAACTCGTTTTCACTTCAGGTTGACAGGCTTCCTTCCCTGTGTAATACTAGCAGACTTAGCAAGCAGCTACTATCTCCACCTTATCCCCAAAATAACAGTAAACATTTACATAGTCAATAATATGTGCCAGAAACTCTTGTGCCAGTTAGAAAACTATGATATTTAAACCTCACAACAAGTCAATGATACAGTTACTTCTATGATTCCCATTTAATAGGAGAGGAAATGGAAAGACAGAAATGTTAATCAATTTGTCAAACATCATACAGTTAATAAGTGACTAAACCAGGATTTGAACTGGGACATTTGGCTGCAGAGTACATATTCTTAACTACTGTCTTAACTTGCTTTAACCCAGTAACTCTGGTAACATAACACTCACAAATATAGTAAATATTGTAAATAACTCTGATAACCCTGATGATATCTGTGTTTTCATCCACAAAATTTTTCCCATGAAATGTTTTCAATAGATGCTTGCTGAATGTTGGTCTTGTGTTATAAATGATCATTTAGGGCTTCTCGAATTGAACCTAGGCAGAACCTAAAGATAAACATTGTGTTGAAAACCTTTGTGTGCACTTTCTGTGGGTGGCTTTTGAACCTCTAAATCTATTTAGAAGTGTTCACTGGCCCTATTACTCAATGTAACAGAACATGCTGACTCCAACAATGTATAAGATTTCGGGAATTGTAAAGTGGTAAGAGCTAAAAAAAAAAACAAAAAAACAAAAAAACCTAAAAAAAGTGTTAAGATCTATCGCCAGGCATATTTCTTTTGTTTTGTTCTTAAGTATACATTGATATGCATTTTAAAAAACTATTGCCATTCTTTTTTCTCTTCCTCTACCTCTTCCCTTCTTTTGTGTTTTTTTTTTCTTTTGTTTGCCCCTCACCTCCCTTTCAAAAGCCAACAGTTTGGCTAAGCAAATTAAGCATCCATGATGTGAGAGCAGGGACAGGAACCTCCACAATCTGCCACAAGGTTTGAGACTAAACAGGATGAAGATAGCAATGTAGGGCTCCAGCCTGGGGCACTGGAGACTGAGTAAAGAGCGTGTCACCTTAGGAGGGCAGATAGAGCAAGGTGTAGAGAGTGTCACTGATGGGGTAGCAATGACAAAAGCCTGGTGCAGGATGTTCGTGTCCAAGCAGGGTGAGGAGGGCATCCACGCAAGAAGGCAGTGGTGGTGGTGGCCTGGCATTGGGTGTTGGATTCAGAATAGGATGATAAAGAAATCTTGATGGGGGGTAGAGCAGAAGTAGCAAAAGGAGACTGGTTACATGTAGGAGAATGTCAATCAAATAAGTAAATATTGAGGATAATGGATTCCAGATGTTGTCAAAGAATAGTTACAAATATGGAAGGAAGAAAACTGGAATGACACCTGTAATTTTGGATTTAGACTGTTCATAGAGTAAACAGAGAGATCAATACAGAGAAGTAGATACAGAAATAAAGATGTACATGTGAGTGTATATACATATATAGGGTACGTCTAAATGTATTTTGGTATGGGTTGACAGTATCTTCTCCAAATTTGTATGATGAAGTCCTAATCTCAATGTGATGGTACTGGAGGTGAGGCTGTTGGGAGGTAATTAGGTTTAGATTAGGTCATAAAAGTGGGACCCTCATGGTAGGATTAATGCCCTTTTACGAAAAGAGACACAAGCACATGCACTCTCTCTCTCTCTCTCTCTCCATGAGCATACGTGAAGAAAGTTCAAGTGAGCACACAGAGAGGAGGTAGCCATCTATAAACCAGGAAGTGGATTCTCACTAGGAACTGAATCTCCCGGAACATTGGTCTTGTGCTTCCCACTCTCTAGAACTGTGAGACCTAAGTGTCTGTTTTTTAAGTCACCCTGACTACAGCATTTTGTTATAGCAGTCCACGCTAAGTGATATGCATATAATAATATGAGCATGAGTACACACACATATGCACACATGAGAACACACAAGTATATGCATATTCACTAATTCTGTCCTCTGAGCCTAGGAGCTCAGATAATAGAAATCGGGATAACTATCTTCCAGATCTTGGTTTCTATATGTCATTCTCAACTTAAGGAATTATTAGGGCTTCTGGAGAAATTTTTGTTTTGTTGTTTGTTTGTTTTCTGGCAGGGATACAACAGGGATAATAAAAGGTGATCCTGGAACATTTTTTTTTTTTTTTGGATAAAGACTGCCCCAAAATGATGCAGACATATCAAAATGATACAGAATCTAGCTTGAAAAACCTCCCAGGAGCCAAATCTTAGGCAATTTGAATATCAAAGTAATTAGTTATAATAAAATAAAATAATAAAAGATAATTCATTGACTACAATTTAAGCCCTGAGTCCATATTCATATAAATAAATGTTTAAAAGAACGAAGAATAGAATATTTACATATTTTCATTAAGTTTACGCTTCAACTTACGTATTAAAAAGGATGAAGGAAGGAGTAACTTCACAGTGAAAAAACCTACAGACCCTACCTTAACCAAATGATCAAAGTTAACTTTATCAGTAATTTTACAAATTGAAGTTATCTGCTAAATGATAGGAGAAAATGAAAACCAATGTTATTTCAGTAATACTCTTGCCTTAGATGCATAATTGTAATGTCTTCATGAGGAAAGATCACAGAAAGCCAAATTGAGAGGCATTCTACAAAATCATTTTCCTGTAATCTTCAAAACTACAAGGTCATCAAAACCAAGGAAAGACTAAACAAAACTAAAATGACATGGCAACTAAATGCAATATTTGATCCTGGGCTGGTTATTTTTTCTCCAAAAGACACCATTGGGATACTTGGCAAAAACTGATGATGGCTGCAGGGTAGATGGTACCAATGTATCAATATTAATTTTCTGATTTTGGTGATTGTAATATGACTAGATAGAAGAATACACGTTTATAGGAAATACACTAAAATATTTGAAGATGATGGAACATCATGTCAGTAATTTATGCTCAAAAGGTGGAGAAAAAAAGTTTTTGTATGTTTTATGCAAAGTTTGTGACAGTTTTAAAATAAAAATGAAACAAACAAATGCCACATATTTCATGAAATAAAGAGAAATTTAAGGGCTACTTACATTCATCCAATGCCACTCAGTGACCCTTTTTATCTGAGATATGCATTGCAAGATTTGATAGTCACATTCCTTATATAAACATATACCAGATGTTAATTTTAGGCAAATGGTTACTGTTTCGTGCAGCCCTAGACTTCAACGGTTGTGAAAATTCAATTTCCACTTTGGTGAGGTATTAAGTTCATCAATGTAGATAATCGATCTGAACTTTTTAGTTTGCAGAATCCATTTTGATGCATACTGTCAAGGAAGAACATCTAATTAGTACATTTCTATTTCTGTTGACTATGACAAACTGTTGAAAAATTCTTACGTATGAACACTTGCTCTGTTTTGGCCTATAGATTTTGCATGCAAGAGTTCTGACTATTCAATCAAGGAATATTTACTGTACAAAATAAGTAGAAGCATGATAAGTGTATCATCTTATATCTGCATGTATCTGTCTTTATTATTCATAATGTCCCTTCTTCTTATGAAATCAAGAGCATAAAGGATTAGGATACAACTATAACAAAGAGTTTTGATTTTTTTGAGATACTTATTCATTTTATTATTTCATTGACATACTGTCATATATTTGCTATTCCCCTAATATCCTACACATTCTTAGATACCTAATGTGTAGTTTTTCTGGTCCTCTCAGAGTAATTACCTCTGGATGGCATAAAGCTGAATATACTTTTCAGTGGGTTAGTGGTGGGATTGTTTCAAGAAAACATAGTTTAAAGCACTTTTAAACATTTTTCTTTTTTTTAATCAATATAATGTATTGTCAAATTGGCTTACATACAACACCCAGTGCTCATCCCAATAAGTGCCCTCCTCAATGCTCATCACCCATTTTCCCTCTCTCCCATCACCCCATCCACCCTTAGTTTGTTCTCTGTATTTAATAGTCTCTTGTGGTTTGCCTCCTTCCCTTTCTATTTGGATCTATTTTTTTTCCCTTCCCTTCCCCCATAGTCTTCTGTTCAGTTTCTCAAGATCCACATGTGTGAAAACACATGATATCTGTCCTTCTCTGACTGACCTCACTCAGCATAATACCTTCTAGTTCCATCCACATTGCTGCAAATGGCATGATTTCATTCTTTCTCATTGCCAAGTAGTATTCCATTGACGATAAACCACATTTTCTTTACCCATTCATCAGTTGACGGACACTTAGGCTCTTTCTATAATTGGGCTATTGTTGAAAGCGTTGCTATAAACATTGGGATGCGTGTGCCCCTATGCATTAGCACTTCTGTATACCTTGGGTAAATTCCTCGTAGTGCTATTGTTGGGTCATAGAATAGCTCTATTTTTAATTTTTTATTAAATTAAATTTTCCACACTGTTTTCCAGAGCGGCTGCACCAGTTTGCATTCCCACCAGCAGTGCAAGATGGTTTCCGTTAAACATTTTTTTGAAGTGGACCTTGCTCAAATTTTAGAAGTGAGAATATGCTCAGTTTTGACTGTTTCCTAAACCTTGAATGAAAATGTGAGATCCTTAACCTCTATGAGTTCAAACATAGATTTGTTTGTTAGGCTATTCAGTTTTCCCATAAATATTTGCAGATTTGTTTTTTCTTTTTTTTTTTTTTTTTTTTTTTGGTTTTTACAAATCACACTTCCTTCTGTGAACCCAATCAACTTTTTAATTTTTTTTTTAACGTTTATTTATTTTTTAGACAGAGAGAGACAGAGCATGAACGGGGGAGGGTCAGAGAGAGGGAGACACAGAATCTGAAACAGGCTCCAGGCTCTGAGCTGTCAGCACAGAGCCCGACACGGGGCTCAAACTCAGGGACTGTGAGATCATGACCTGAGCCGAAGTCGGCCGCTTAACCGACTGAGCCATCCAGGTGCCACAACCCAATCAACTGTTTAATAGGCTTAAGTACTAGTTTCCACATACCTAAGAATATAAATTGATAACATGCCTTGTCAGTAAAGAAATTACTGTTTAACTACCTGTTCAAAGTTATAAATAGCTTTCACAATAACTTTCTTTTGGTTTGGTTTTGTTTCATTTTAGCTCTTTTTATGGTACAGAAAGAGTTGAGTTTTTTGTTAAAATGTGACATCCTACCACATTTTCTTTATCCATTCATCAGTTGATGGACACTTAGGCTCTGTAGGCTAAGATAGCCATGCAACAATTTACTAATAATGTAGGACCATATAAGTAAATACTAGGTCTTTTACATGTTCAGAGATTGATAAAACAACTCTGGGTAAATTTTCATAGGTGACAGATTACATTTGAACGTGGAATTTGGTTAGATGGTGATTTAAAAAAAAAAATGGGCACTTTAGGAGTAAGTAATAGCAGAAACACAGGCAATAGAGTAAAAAATGGTTCTAAATTGTTTGGCACAGGTCGCAGGTTTCACTGTAAAGCTACTAAAGAGCTACGGACTTACTTTCCAGAGTAAAAATACAATGTGTATATCATTTTACAGAGTCTGTGAGGACCCAAATGCTCATCTGTTGCCCCTATTCCCTCACCCAGATGTCCTACATACTATGTATGCAGATGTGCAAACTCCTCTAGAGAAAGTAAGTTATGCTGATTATTAGAAGCTAAGGTGGAAAAGTTAACAAGTGGGAGGGTGGCAGGCCTTGAATGTTAGGATGATAATACAGAGTTCCAACAGATGAGCTCTCTGAGGAAGCTGAAAAAGCTGCTCAAAAAGCTGAATCAGAGTATCAGCCAAAGATACAGAAAGGTTACACTCAAAAGATAAAGACTGGTCCTTAAGCTCCTTTGGCAAATCAAATGAGCAGGATATTTTTTTTCTTCCTAGCTTTATTTAGCTATAAGCTCTCCTATTCATAGACATCTAAAAATAGAGTTCACTTATTATGAATAATACGAATATTTACCTCAATGAAACTTGAATGTGACTAAAGGGGCCATGCAGATTTAATAAGGAATGATTAACATTGATTTTAGGCCACAACACATTACTATGGTTTCATCCTTAACCATAGTCTTTATTTCCAAGGCAATGCAATAATTCAGATCATCCTAAGTAGCAATTAATTCGTTCATCATTTCATATTCTAAGTCAAGAACATTGCTGATTAAGTATAGAGATGAATGAATAGGGTCTTTGTCCTTAGGGATTCATGGTCTAGTTAAGGATGCAGGTATATAAGCCAGATACAGGATGAGACCTACTGTCTTATCCTCACTTCCTGAGCATCAGTTAGTATTCTCCTTGCCTGGAAAACTTACAAATACATCTTTATCTCCAGGGAATAAAGAAGTAACCAAAGTTACTATGGGTGTGGGGCAGTGGTCTTGTTACGGCAGAACTACCCTCTAGTGAACACAAGATCTGAGGCATAAAAATACTACTTGCGTGTAAGTTCTTTTCTGTTGCCCTAAAATTACTAATTCTACCACTAGTAAATACCACTTGTCCCCATGTTCTGAACATCTGACTTATATCAATCAGGGGTTTCTAAATGTCTTAATCTGTGAATACCAGAGATCAATTTCAACAAAATATTCCAGAATTATTGGGTAGCAATAAAGCAGAGCAAGAAAGTTTTATAAAAGACATGTTAAAAATTAAACACAGTTTTAGAAGTAATAGCATGCCATTTTGAACTAAGGCAAATAATTTTACTAATGGAGAAGAGAGTGATTCTGATATGGTTGATTTTGAGAATCTAAAATCTAATATCACTTTATTTAACTTTAATTTAAAAAAGATAATAGTACTGACTTGGCAAGAGAAAGGATACCTCACACTCTTTTAACATAACTGTCATCAATCATCTTTCATGATAGAATTTCATCTTTACATCACATGCATTTAATTTAGTCTAATGTAAACTCTTGGTAAATGAATTTATCTAACGAAAGTGAAAACTTTCTGGGAGAGAAATATCTTTTTAGCTTTGAAATCCAGCTCCTTTGAATTAGTTCAGAAAAACAAGAACACCATGCATATTTTATTAATTACTGTCTTCAGTGGATGAGCTAACCTCTAAATGCTGACCAAAAGCTAAGAAAAATAGGTAATAAGAAAAGTAATGGGATCAAATAAACAGAAGCTATCAAACGCTGATCACCTAAGCAGTCAACTTTAATTCTACTTTTTTCTTGTTGCTTTGTTTTTTCTTAAAACAGTATGCACTAACATTGGAATTTTCCAAACTTTGGATAAACTAATGCATGTTTGTATGCATTCCACAATAGAAAGGTAAGACAGAAGAATACAAAGTATATCAACATATGTATCTCATTGTTTTTCTTTCTGGTACTTCTATATTTGAATTTCTGAAGATAGAGAATCATGTTGCATAAAGTATAAAATCATGCAGCCATTATTTTCTTTACTATCATGTCCCTTACAAAGTTAATATAACATTCAAACAAGATGGATTTAATTGCAAAATTATCTTTGGGATATGTTAAGGAAAATTAAAAAATTATTGTGGCTACTCCCCCAATTTTTAAAACCTATATGCATGATGATAGCATAAATAATATCTATGCAATAAAATTTAGTCAGGTATGTAGTTTACTTTTTTGGGTTAACAAAGTATCATTGATACATTTTCAGATCTATACATACAGAACTAGCTTATTCTTTCTTAATTGGTTTTCCAGTATTTCTTAGCGTGTGTGAACTACAAATTATTCAACATTTATATCAATGAATTATTTCCAACGTTTTCTATTAGAAATAGCCAAGAACATGAATATATGAGCAGCTTCCCTTCCTTAAATAGGATAGAGTCCTAGTAGTGGGTTTGTATATTCAGAAGTTATCCATTCATGTATCTTTTCACTCATTTAACAAATATTTACTGAGTGTGCAGTATGAACCAGGTACTACTATAGTTGCTGAAGATACAGCAATTAAGAAATGCTCTTTTGGACCCTACCTACTATTAGAGGGGGAAGACAGTAAATATGTATGCACATAGATAGAGAATATAATGGCATGCAGTAGTAGTATTGTGAAATTTTTAAAAAGAAAGGCAAATAAAGCAAGTAGATGATGATAGGGTATAGGATTGCTCTGTTAGATAGATAGGGAAAATCTGAGGAAATAATACTCAGGGTCCTGAGTTACTTGAGGCAAACAGCCACTATGAACAGAGAAAAAGGACTCCAGACAAAATGACAGTAAGTGTGAAGGCCAGAAAGAGGATGCTGGTTTGAGGTATAGCAAACAGGTGAGTATGTGTGGACTACAGAGAGCAAGGGCAAGAGCAGTTAACACATGAAGTCAGAGAATTACAAAGGGCTGGATCATGTAAGTTCCATGTCAAAGGCAATGAGGTCTTGCAGTTAAGTGTGAAGGGAAGATACATGGGAGTTTTAAAGGGAAGTTAGATGCAGGATCATGGTGGGTGTGGGAGGAGGTGACATGACCTGATATGGCTGCTCTGAGAACTTATCACAAGGAAAGTCATTAGATACAGGGGATTCTTGGAAAGCTACTGTATGAGTCCAAGCTAAAGGTTATGAAGTTAGACTGGTACTAAGTATCAGTAAGTATTAGTGTGCTCAGAATATATTTTAAAGATAGAGTTAGAATTTTCTTATGAATCAAGTATAAAGTGTGAGAGAAAGTGAGGAGGAAAACTTCAAATTATGCATATTTTAAATTTTAAATAATGCCTAATTATTTAGCAAAATTTTTTTATTTATGTACTCATCAACAGTGGACCAAAGAAGTCACTTAACTTCACCCTATTAGTATTGGATTTGTCAATATTTCCAACTTTTGCCAATCTAACGGCAGAAAAAAGCATTATTTTAAAATTAGTATTTTGGGGGCACCTGGGTGACTCAGTTGGTTAAGTGTCCAACTCCTGGTTTCCACTCAGGTCATGATTTCACAGTTTGTGAGATGGAGCCCTGCATTGGGCTCTGCGCTGACAGCATGGAGCCTGCTTGGGATTCTCTCTCCTCCTCTTTCTCTGCCCCTCCCCCAGGCACTCTCCCTCCTTCTCTCTCTCAAAATAAATAAATATACATTAAAATAAAATTAGTATTTTCAAAAATATTATGGGATTGGACATATTTTGTGTGGTTATTGGCATTTATTATTTTTAAGTTTCTTTTTTTTTTTTAACCTATGTTAGGGACTATTTATTGATGTTATTAACTTACAGAAAATGAATATATTATTGATGTTAACCTCTTTTCTTAAATGGTTTGTAAACATTACTTCATTGTCAATTGATATAAACCTTATAGTAACTACTGAAATAAACAAATTTTAAGTTTCCATATAACCAAACATTTTTTTCCTCATTTTCTAACTTTGGTTTTGTTTTTTGATTATTGTTTTTGTTGATTTAGTGTTTTTGTTTTTGTTTTGCTTTATTATGGAGACTTCACCCTACTACAGATTATTATTGAAAAATCCTACTCTTGGGGCATCTGGGTGGTTCAATCGGTTTAGCATCTGTCTCTTGATTTCAGCTCAGGCCATGATCTCATGGTTGGTGGGATCAAGCCCTGCTTTGCGCTCTGCACTGACAGTGTCATGACAGTATGGAGTCTGCTTGGGATTCTCTCTCTCTCCTCTTCCTCTGACCCTCCCCCACTCACACTCTCTCTCTCAAAATAACTAAACATTCAAAAAATAATAAAATAAAAATCCTAATCTTTTTAAGAATACATATAGTAAAATTCTTATAGACCCACGACTCCAAATAACCAAAGCAATCTTGAGAAAGAAGAAAACTGAAGATATTACACTTCCTGATTTCAAATGATATTATAAAATTAGAATAATCAAAACAGTATGGTATAGCATAAAACAGTCACATAAAACAACAGAACAGGATAGAGTTCTCGGAAATAAACCATGGATTTGCAGTCAACTAAATTTTAACAAGGGCACCAAGAATACACAATGTGGATAAGATAGTCTCTTCAATAAACAATGTTAGGAAAACATTCAAAACAATGAAATTGGATCCCTATCTACACAATTTGGAAACATTAACTTCACATAGATTAAAGACTTAATGTAAGATCTGAAACTATAAACGTACTAGAAGAAAACATAGGAAGAAAGCTCCTTGACATTGGTCTCAGCATTAAGTTTTTAAATATGATACTAAAAACACAGGTAACCAAAGGGAAAAATAAACAATGGTATAATATGAAACTAAAAAGTTTCGCACAGCAAAGAAACCAATCAACAAAAAGGTAAGCTACAGAAAGGGCTAAAATATGTGCCAAATATATCTGATAAGGGGTTAATATCTAAAATATATAAGGAGCTCATACAACTCAATAGTAAAAAAAAAAAAATCTGATTACACAAATGGGCAAAGAACCTAAATAGACATTTTTCCAAAGATGATATACAAATGGCCAACAGTTATAAGAAAAGATGCTAAAAATCACTAATCATTGGGGAAATGTAAATCAAAACCATAATATCACCTCACCCCTGTTAGCTATTATTTAAAAGACAAGTGATATTAACTGTTGGTAAGGATGGAGAAAAGGGAACAATTGTACACTATTGGTGGGAATGTAAACTCATAAAGCAGTATGGAAAACAATATGGTGATTCCTCAGAAGTTTAAAAATAAAACTACCATATGATTCAGCAATTCCACTTTGGATATGAATTCAAAGAAAAGAAGAATACTAAATGAGAAAGATATTTCTACCCCACCATGTTCATGGTAGCATTAATTATAACTGCCAAGACACGAAAACAACCTATGTGTCTGTTGACAGATATGTGGATAAAGAAAGTGTGATACATGCACAAACACACACATAAAATGATATCCATCCATAAAAAAGGAGGAAGTCATACCATTTGTGACAACATGGGTGAACTTGGAGGTCATTATGGGTAAACTTGGAGGTGAAATAGAACAAACAGAGCAAGGCAAATGCTGGTATCACTTTTGTGTGGAATTAAAAAAATTTTTTTTAATATTTTTTAATATTTAATAGATGGATAGATAAAATCATGACATTGTACTCTTTACATACATACAATTTTATTTGTTAACTCTACCTCAATAAAACCGAGAGATCAATCATCAGTAAACAGAGAACATTCCACAGGTAGTTGAAAAAGAGTTAACAAGACAGAAGGATAATACTGAGAAGAGAGGGTACTTTAGAGCAGATAAGAGGGTGTTGGGTAACTCCTCTCTTGGGCTTTTGGTTAGCAGCAAGAATTATATTTCTAGGCTCCTTCAGTGAAGCCAAGATTTGACATGAAATCATTTAAGTGCCCTTATGCACCAGTCACTATATGGGGATATAGGTGACAGAGTCAAAGGAGAGTCTGGCTTATGACTTCAAACGGAAGGAGAGTCTGCAAAGCTGTCAACCAGAGGGAAAAATCCCCAGGCTTCAGCAGCCTCTGCAGCTGCAGAGACACTTTGAGACTGAATCAGGCCCTGAGTAATTATCTCGGCATCCGTGGTAATCATTCAATAATTCAGCAAATAATCAACAACGCTATGTAATTAAAGAGTAGTTACATGATATTTCTGCCCATAATTTAGTAACTAAAATTAGTGTCTCATGCAATTGTTTCAGTCATTGTAGACCTATTTCCTTCAATATATGTTAGCTTATACTAACCTTTCAAAAGATACTTGTTCTTTATAGTATCTTTATTAAGATTGTAATAGCATTAGGAAACCAGAGACAGATGACATCGTTCAGTCCTGATTCCCCTTCCCCAAACTCTAGCCCCGATTTATTTTCTTGAGAGAATAACCCCAAGGGGTGAGTGACTCACATGGGGTCAGTGGGCAAGTGGGAAGTTACAACGCACTTTTCGTGAACAGTTTTTACAAACTGAGGTCTATATTCCCATCCAAAGGGAAGTTACGGAATCAGTAGGGATAGGTAATTTAGCCCTTCTTTGGTAAATAATGATACTCCGTTTTCAATAACAGAGAGTTAGAATCAATGTATAACAATGGGCTTTGAGTAATCTGATGGATGATAAACAGAAATATGGATGTTAATAATGTGTCAGGCTTTACACATGGCAAATTCTTTTGACTCTAAATTCATACAGATAATAAACGTGTTTTCCTCATCAGAGAAAAGAATATTCTTATGCTTTTGATCAATTCAAATCACCTTTTTTAAACCTTAACTTTCTTACCTTCAGTGAAGATGCTGAGTGTGCTTCTTCTGTTTCAAAAGGCCCTATTCCAAATTATCATTTAATTAGTTTATTTTTTTTAATTTTTTATGTTTGTTTATTTTAGAGTGAGTGAGAGAGAGACAGAGCGTGAACAGGCGAGGGACAGAGAGAGGGAGACTCAGAATCTGAAGCAGGCTCCAGGCTCTGAGCTGTCAGCACAGAGACTGACGCTGGCCTTGAAACCACAAACTGTGAGTGTGATCACCACCTGAGCCGAAGTCAGATGCTTAACTAAAAGAGCCACCCAGGGGCGCCTGGGTGGCGCAGTCGGTTAAGCGTCCGACTTTAGCCAGGTCACGATCTCGCGGTCCGGGAGTTCAAGCCCCGCGTCAGGCTCTGGGCTGATGGCCTGGAGCCTGTTTCCGATTTTGTGTCTCCGTCTCTCTCTGCCCCTCCCCCGTTCATGCTCTGTCTCTCTCTGTCCCAAAAATAAATAAAAAACGTTGAAAAAAAAATTTTAAAGAGCCACCCAGGTGCCCCAAAATGCCATTTAATTTAAATAAATGACTAATAGGGGCGCCTGGGTGGCTCAGTTGGTTAAGCATCGGACTTTGGCTCAGGTCATGATCTCACAGTCTGTGAGTTCGAGCCCCGCATCGTGCTCTGTGCTGACAGCTCAGAGCCTGGAGCCTGCTTCAGATTCTGTCTCCCTCTCTCTCTACCCCTCCCCTGCTCATGCTCTGTCTCTCTCTGTCTCAAAAATAAATAAAAACATTAAAAAATTTAAAAAAATTAAACGACTAATATCAGAACACTAGCACATTTTTAGATGAGTTTAAAAAATATCGCTGTCTACATGAAATGGAACTATGTAACCCAATCCATTTTCCCTTTATACCTAAGACAACAAGTCCCAGACACTATGATCTTGCCAAATGGGTATAGAAAGATATAGAACATTAGCTGACCACTCATCTTTTAGAGATTGCCTTTTCGACATAATCTGTGACTATATATGAACAAACTAAATGCCATCTCACAAGCAAAAACTACTGAAGGCCAACAGGAAAAAAATCTTTGTGTCTTAGATTCTTCATATCACTTGTTAAAATAACAGAAGTCTTAAATATTCCATGAATGGAATTAGCTCACATTTTGGCTTCATACCATTTACATTTTATTAAGCCAATTATAATAACTAACACAGCCCAGTTACTTTGGGAGTTTTTTCCTATTTTGGTGAATATTGCCAGAGATAAAATAAAATAAATGCCCTAGAAAGTTGCTAATACAAAGTGTGGTCCATGTACCCAGATCATGAACATCATCTGGGAGCTTGTTAAGAGATCTCAGGCTTCAATTCAGACTCTGAGATTCCAAATATGCATTTTAACAAGATCCCCAGGTGATTTGTAGATACTTCAAAGTTGAGAAGCAACATCCTAGGAGATATGAATAAATACAGATTCTGCTCCTCTCTGTCAATTTCCTCTACGGCAAATCTCTGATAGGTCTCCATTTCCACTCCCACAGCCCCTGGTTTATCATATCAATCTCCTGTTTACAAAAATTCCCTGGGTCCATTTACTTGTTGTAGTTCTCCTCTCTTTCAGTTGACTATCTGGGTTCATTGATGATTTATCCTATCCATTCTCTGAGTTCATAACCGGTCTCTATTCTTCTCATGCTTTCTTGGTTTCTGTTGTTTTACCTTCCCCATCCTCTGCCTTTCCCTGGCTTACCCACCTCTAGCACACACATGCATTCTTACTCTGATTTGCCTTTCCGGCCTACAAAAGACAATACATTTTTTTTAATGTTTATTTATTTGTGAGAGAGAGAGAGAGTGACAGAGACAGAGTGTGAGTGGGGAAGGGGCAGAGAAAGAGGGAGACAAAGAATCTGGAGCAGGCTCCAGGCTCTGAGCTGTCAGCACAGAGCCCGACGCAGGGTTCCATACTATGAACTATTAGATCATGACCTGAGCCAAAGTGCAATATTTAACCGACTGAGTCACCCAAGTGCCCCAAGATAATACTTTCTGATTGTGTTCAAATATATTGAAGTATTAACTTTATAATTAGAATAAGAAAAACACATGTGAGAGATTAAAAAGAAACACCATATGTTTTCATGCATACCTAACAATTTGGAGAAAAACCAAGATGAGAATTCTTTGCTGCACTGTAGACTTTAAATTGCCACTTTGGAAGCACAAATACAAATATGTCTTTAAAATAAAATGCCAGGGGCGCCTGGGTGGCTCAGTCAGTTAAGCCTCCGACTTCAGCTCAGGTCACGATCTCACGGTCCGTGAGTTCGAGCCCCGCATCGGGCTCTGGGCTGATGGCTCAGAGCCTGGAGCCTGTTTCTGATTCTGTGTCTCCCTCTCTCTCTGCCCCTCCCCCGTTCATGCTCTGTCTTTCTGTCTCAAAAATAAATAAACGTTAAAAAAATACTTTAAAATAAAATGCCAAATAAAGTTTAAAACAAAGATGAACAATTATAGAATTTAATAGTGATGTTGGTATACTTCAATTCCAAAAGCCAGTGTTAATTGGTCAGGCATGCTTTATCTTCCGTCTCTGGCATTTTGAAAACTTGAGCAGTACTTTCTAGAGTGAAGCCAACACACATACTGATTCAAAGGTATTTATCAATAGCTACTAATAATCTATACACCAAATAACAATTAATTCAATTTAAAAACTAACTTGCTTGTTGGGGAGAAGAGTTTTTATTGATTTGTGAATTTTTTCTATTTCAATATATGTAATTTTTTTTTATCTAATAGAGATACATGTCTGTAGGGAATTTACCAAAATTTTTATTTTAGATATGACAAAATATAATAATAAAACAAAGTACTTCATCAGTCGATTTCTGCACCATATTTATCATTCTTATGAATGTATCTTAGTTGCTTATATTGATGTGTCCATTGTTTATGATTTATTTTGTCTATCTAAATCCTGCTATGGAACTGCATTAGACCTATCTATAAAGGAAAGGAAGCCATAGATAAAGTTTTTAGCTGTGTAGATGAAACCACAGCTGGCACTGAGGAGACTTGAACTCTAGTTCAAATCTCAAGCTCTGTCAAGTATGATATCATTTCTGATCATCAATTTCCTAATTGCTAAATTAAAGGATTCATATAGACATTCTAAAAGGTCTTTTACTGTGGAAAACTCTTGCAATGTTCAACCCTCTTTCAATTCGGTAGAAAGTATTTTGAAAGCACTTTTTTGTGCATTTGAAAACTCTTCCTTTTTGGCCATATTTTTCTGCTGCACTTAGTTTATTGCTTTGGATTTCTGGGCATAGAGCCTACTTTGGTCTTATTTTTGTTTATGTTCATCATCTCTATTTCTATATTTGAAGCTAAGGCTTCATAAATATATTATTATACCCTGTAAAATTGGATAATAATACTATAAAATTGATTTTCTATATTTGCACATTCCTTGAGAACCTCGGGTGTTTACTGCAATTAGTCTAATTCTTCAAATGGGAGCTGTCACCTCCTCCCTTGCCTGAAGCAAAGCAGCAGGAAGTACAAATCACACTCAACAGCTTGACATCAGGAGGAAACAAATACCTCTGCATAGAATTTACACATCTGACAGTGTGTCACCCATACAGAAATGGGAAGACAGCTTTTATTTAGAGAATCCTGGCACTCTTTCTATTAATTGGGACAGCAAGAAATCAGCAGCTACCTTATGAGTGGAAAGGGATTTTGAAGACGCTGCCTGATCGGCTTCTGCTTATGGCCACTACATTTATTACAGTGCCTGACATAGACGAGATGCTCAATAATAGTTTGCAGAATAACGTTGTTTGGATAAATATATATTGTTAAAAATCAGGGGCGTCTGGGTGGCGCAGTCGGTTAAGCGTCCGACTTCAACCAGGTCACGATCTCACGGTCCGTGAGTTCGAGCCCCGCGTCGGGCTCTGGGCTGATGGCTCAGAGCCTGGACCCTGTTTCCGATTCTGTGTCTCCCTCTCTCTCTGCCCCTCGCCCGTTCATGCTCTGTCCCTCTCTGTCCCAAAAATAAATAAACGTTGAAAAAAAAATTTTAAAAATCAGCAACAACTCCATGTAAATATTTTGGAGGTCATCATTCCCATTCTTATAACAACAAAAAGCTAGAGAAATGAAAAACCAAAGCATTTTATTGCTTTCATCAGAAAACTGAAGTTACAGGGCAAACAGCCACCTTGACACACGAGACACAAGACTACAGAGAGTCACAGCTGAGATTTGGTTACTTGGAGTAGAAACTTCTAGAGGCATAAACTGGGAAGAACACTTAAAAGGTAATTTTCACAAACTGCTAGAGGCTGAATGTGGATCAGAGTCAGAATGAAGGACTCCTGGGGGCTGCAGGCTTAGAGGAAACCCCACACTTCTGCCAGGAACCTCACCAGGTTCTTACTGTGAATATCTGAGGAAGATCCCCTTGTGGCTCTGACAGAGGAGGGGAAGAGTAATCCCTGCAAGATATTCCCAGAGCTTTCTCTGTAGCAAAGGGCTACTCTCTGGGGGGAAGAGTTCTTACCAGATCCTTGTCCAGAGCCATGGAGAAGAATATTCTTCTAGTCCAGTTTCCTCTAGCCTTCCTGTCTTGTCTGATGGGCTAGGGGCTGAAAACTTCTACAAGAACAAAAGCTTGTAAAGGTTATAGGCCACTCACAGGCCAGAAGCACAGGCTCAATAAAAGAGATTTAGTTGAGAGATTATGGAATAGTCCCTCTTCCCCACACATTACCACCATATCAAAAGGGCTTCAGGGTAATAGTAATGAATCACAACTGAGACCTCTGCATGACACAGATTATCTCTGAAAGAAAAACCCAAAGTCAGGAGAAGAGACAAAAATGGGAACACTAGAGGAATTTGAAATCTCTGACACCTATACCTACAGTAAACATTCAACAAAGTCTCACTCTTAAAAGCACTAAAAATACAGCCTCACGATTAGACCCATTAACCTCAGCTCCTATTACCTGATAAACCATGTCTGGCTTTCCACAAAAAATTACTGGGTACACCAAAGGGTAAGGGGGAAAAACACACTTTGAAGAGATAAATCAAGTATCAAAACTAGAAGAGATATGACATAGATGTGGAATTTTCAGACATGAAATTTTAAATGACAGTGACTAATGTAAGTATTCTAATTGAATAAAAAGTTGGGTAATATAGGCAGAGAGATGAAGACATTAAGAAAAAAAGTTAAAAGGAAAGCTAGAAAAAAATGAACTATAACAGAATGTGTTTCTTTCAGGGGCCCATCAGCTAACAGGACACAGATTATAAAAGGATCAGTGAGCATAAAAATTGGTAACTAGAAGATCCCCAAACTGTAAAAATGAATGGGGAAAAAAAAACACACACAGAGAGGACAATCAAGAACTATGGGACATTTTTTTAAAGATGTGGTGTATGTATAAATGGAATGCTTAAAGAGAAAAAAAAGGAAGGAATGGAAAAAAAAGGAAGAGATAATACTAGCATTAATAAAGTATGATGGCCAATAGAAGAAATAATGGCCAAGAAATTTCCAAATTAATGACAGACACCAAACCACAAATCCAGGAAACAGAGAACACCAAGAATAAATACAAAAGCTACCCTGAAGCAAATCATATTTCAGTGACAAGAAACCAAAGGCAAAGAGGATATCTTGAAAGAAACCAGAGAAAAAAGTCTTGTTATATATGGAGAATCAAGGATAAGAATTACTTCTCATTAGAAATCATACAATCAACATGTGGATGGAGTACTGGGTATTATATGTAAGTGATGAATCACTAAATTCTACTCCTAAAACTAATATTGCACTATATGTTAACTAACTAGAATTTAAATTAAAACTTCAAACATAAAAAAAAGAAGCGAGATTATCTATTTATCTATCTATCTATGTATCTATCTATCTATGATGGAATATTACTCTTCCATAAGAAAGAATGAAATCTGGCCATTTGCAAAAACAAGGATGGAACTAGAGTGTATTATGCCAACAAGTCAGTCAGAGAAAGATAAATATCATATGAATTCACTCATATGTGAAATGTAAAAAACAGAACAAAGAATCACAGGAAGAAAAAGAGACAAACCAAGAAACAGACTCTTAACTATAAAGAACAAAC
Organism: Herpailurus yagouaroundi; assembly: GCF_014898765.1. Classification (NCBI taxonomy): domain Eukaryota; kingdom Metazoa; phylum Chordata; class Mammalia; order Carnivora; family Felidae; genus Herpailurus; species Herpailurus yagouaroundi. The sequence goes on from NW_024412441.1 coordinate 8,548,551, forward strand.
TGATGGTTACCAGAGGGGAGGGTGGGGAGCTGGGTTAACAAGGTGATGGAGATTAAGGAGGACTCTTGTTGTGAAAAGCACAGGTTATCATATGTAAGTGTTGAAACACTAAATTGTATACCTGAATATAATATTACACTGTATGTTAATTAACTGGAATTTAAATAAAAATTTTTAAAAAAGCAAAAAAAAAAAAAAAAAAAAAGAAGTGACTGGAGTGAAAAATTTAAAGGATTGAAGGAAAAAATCCCACCAACCTAGAATTCCACATTCAGTGAAATTATCCTCAAAAAGAAAGGAGAGACTGTCTAATACAAACGAAAATTTAGGGAATTCATTGCCAGCTGATTTCCTCTATAAGAAATATTAAAAGATTTTCTTCAGAAAGTAAGAAAATTATACTGATCATAAAGTGGATCTACATTTATTTATTGTTTTGAGGGGGAGGAGGGGTGAAGGGAGAGAGAGAGAATCCCAAGCAGGATCCATGCCCAGCACAGAGCCTGACATGGGACTTGCTCCCACAACCTTCTACATTTATTTTTTTAAAGAGTATTGAAGGAATAAATCAAGCCATATGATAACTACTATGTGAAAATAATTTGTCGTATTAAATGCCACCAAATAACCTCAATTCAGTATTCAAAAGTACTAGGGAGTGAGAACTATTTTCATTAGGATTGAGTGACCTAGAGCATGTAAAGAGTTTCACATAATTCCTGTACTTGAGTATGTATGCAAAAGAATTTTGTTCAATATCCTAATTTTAAAAAAAAGTGTCAGTAAGCTTTCTTGATAGTCACACATTGCTTAGGTAAAATAAACAAGATCTATATACAACAATCATGCCAGACGAAAAAAACAATTAATATTTGGAGTAAGAGTCAGTAATATCGCTGTAAATAAGAGAAAACATGGTCTCAGATATCTAATTGTCTTCAGATGTGAGCCACAAGAATTTAGAAAAGGTAAGTAATGATAAGCTATGTAACGCAGCGTAACATTCTAATACAATGAACTAAACAGCATATTACCATAAATGGAGAAATGATAGGAAAAGGAAGGAAGAGTTAGCTGAGGAAAAACAATGAGATTCAACAAAGTAATAAAGAAAAGCAAAGAGCCTTAGTTATTCAAGGCAAAGTTAAAAAGCAGGTAACCTTAATTCATGAGACTTAAGGGTTAATATGAAAAGCTTGTTTCATACCTTCAATAAGCAATTTAAATTCTAGGGCTGCAGAAAGATAGTTGGTGACTAGTATCCCTTTCTCCTCCCAACTAAACTAATGCTTTAAATGAAACTAAAATATTTAAGTCAGCAGACAAGAAATATATTTGAGATTTACCTAATTACCCTTCCCCTGTCCTCCTCTCTTAATGTTATTTATGAATAATTAAAGTTTTAAAATATTTTTGTACAACTTTCCACAGAAACTCTTTCCCAGGTAATAGCTCACTTTTTAAAATGTTATTATTTTATTTAAAAACAAACTTTAAAAAAAAATAAATAAAAAATAAAAACAAACTTTTTTTAATGTTTATTTTTGAGAGAGAGAGAGAGCGAGCGAGCAGGGGAGGGGCAGAGAGAGAGGGGACAACACAGACTCTGAGGCAGGCTCCAGGCTCTGAGCTGTCAGCACGGAGTCCAACATAGAGTTCAAACTCACCAACCATGAGATCATGACCTGAACTGAAGTTGGACACTTAACCAACTAAGGCACCCAGCTCACTAAAATTAAGCCCTTAGCTCACTTTTAAACTAACAGAAACAATCTATCAGGGGCTCTAATTGAACGCCAAATGTGTGTAGAATGCTTTGTCCAGGTTCAAGAATGGTACCAATGAGAAAGATGCTTATCTTCATAATACAGGAAGGGAAAATCTCTGAGGGCTTGTAAACATAACATCAGGTACAAAAGATTACCAAAATGATTGATAAGAAGGCAAAGGCTGACACAGTGGAAGTGAAAGGCAAAATATAAAAATAGACATCTGTAATAATAGATTTATCTGGGAAGGCTTCCTTCAGGAGGTAAGTTTTAAGCCAGCCTTTTTAAATTATCAAAACCTTTTCAAACAGTTCTAAAGAGTTATTTTATTTTAGGAACAAGAATACCTCAGCCACATTAACTTCAGTCATCTTCCAAGACTCAAATGTAACAATAAATTTGTTCATATGTGGCTAACCTTGTACATTTCCAGTCATTAGCAGAACAATTGTTCTACAAGCCTATCTCTAATATTTGAAGTCAGATTTTTAAAATCTTGCCCTATTATTACAACTAATGGCAGATTTTAGTAATTTTTTTGCCCTTTTTTAAAAATTAAATTCTTATTCATAAAATTAACCGTCTTTGAATATTTTGGCAGCTAGTATGAAATGAGATAAGAAAACTATGTAATTTTTATGAGAATGTATTAAGCCTTACTTCAACTTTGCTTCATTTTAACAACAGAACTATGAAAGTTAATCAATATATTATCACATTACCCTAGGGGAATTTCATTCAACTAAATTCAAATTTTAGTTAAAATAAAATTTATCTAAAAAACGAAATTTATAAATTATAAAATCTAAGAGAAAAATCCAAAAGCAATTAATGTCATATGATCTTTCAACAGGTAGGTAATACAAACAGAATAAATTCCTTTTCTTTAATTTTTTAATGTTTATTTATTTTCAGGGGGAGGGAGGGGAAGGGGGGAGAGAGAGAGAGAGAGAGAGAGAGAGAGAGAGAGAGAGAGAGAGCAGGGGAGGGGCAGAGAGACATGGAGACCCAGGATCTGGAGCTTTCAGCACAGAGCCCAATAGGGGGCTTGAACTCCGAAACCGCAAGATCATGACCTGAGCCAAAATCGGATGCTTAACCCAGAGCCACCAGGTGCCCCTAGAATAAATTTCTTAAATGAAAAACATATTTATAAAGATATGGACACAAGTATTTAATTTGTTGAAATAGAGGAGATACCAAATGTAAGTGTTGGCTCTGAAATACAGGGTATGTTATTTTCAATTGAAAGAGCTAAGGGTTTTAACCAGAGAACAAATAGCAGCCTGAATTTAGGATTGTGACTGGGGAGAGGAGCAAGGAGAGGGTGGAAAGTAGGAACTAGGGCCAGAGCCATATAAATTAGATATTGCTGTCAGTGGGGAGGCAAAGTTATAAACTGCTAATTCACGTGAAAATCCAAAGACAATAAAATAAAGCCACTGGACTTAAGGTGGATCAGCGTCATGGGTAAGAGGTGATGGATAAAGTCTCCAGTGATGGAGGACCACTCTTGTGTACTTCAGTCAAGTGGGACAGGAGGGAGCCAGGCAGGTGAAGCCATCTATAAACAGCAGGTGGTGTTGAGATCTGCTCACCATGGATTGCCCACAGTGAAATCAGAACAGACTCCAGCAGCAGTCCTCAGCAGGAAGTCTGGGAACACTGACGATCCACAGTACTTCCCCAGATTGAAGTTAAACTAAAAACTGCTTCCTCTCTTTAGAAAGCAACTGTAAAATGAGACACTTGAAAAAGGGTAGTCAGACAAATGAGTTAATGGTTCTGGAAAAACTATAAAATCCTCTTCCTGCCCTTCTTTATTTGGTTCTTCCCTTACCGTTGACATTTTTTTTTCTTTTTTTCTTTCTTTTTTTTTTTTGTATGTGTGTGTGTATGTGTGTGTGTGTAAATTCTCAGGAGTGTAAATGTGAAATGCTGTGAAAGTGAAGAAGTCATTTGGCTTTTTAGAACTTGGACTCTTTAACTTCAAAATAGTCACATGCCTTGCTTTTGTTGGACCACAGTAACATTGACACCATTCACTGGTTTGGGAACATATCTTTATCCCTTTATCCCTTATGGAACACTAGAAAATGTTAGTATTAATTTATTTAGGCAAATTCACTTTGAAAAAACTGGTGCCAGGTTACTGTATCAGTCTGCATAAACTGTACAAATAATGGGTGACATGATATTTCTCTACTCTGTCATAGACTGATCACCATGTGCTGAACTATGAAAGAAAGAGCAAAGAACCAGGAGGAAGGTTCTAATATATGGCCTCCACACATCATAAAATATTTCTCTAATGTAGTAATTTCACGTGAGAAAAATGAAATAAAATTCAAGTCAACTGCACAGAGTGTATCACCCCTTCCCACCCCTCTCTCCTCAAAAGCTGAGATACCATCACTTTTTCTTACTTTATTTCTTAATATTTTGAAGCTGAGTGATGCCGATTTCTACTCTGGACTTCAGTTTTATGAGTTAGCAGAAAGGCAACCCTTCAAGCAACACTTTCCAAAGGATATAATTACAAATATAACATAAGACTCTCTGCTCTCCAGACTTTTAACATTGTCGTTTTTAGAAAGTAATTGGTTTTTCTTTTGCTTTTTCCCCTCCTCCCAATGCTCAATGCAATCTATACTGCCTGGAAGCCAGACTTTAAATGAAGCAGATGCTCCAAGTTTAAACTCTGCACTGATGGTAAAGTTGTTTCCTAGCAACACAAAGTTATGAAAACTTCAAGAGCACTACTTTGCTCAATACGGTTTTTCCCATTTAGTTTCATGCACTCAGTGGGTTATTATAAAGAACTGAGTATCAAGTCAAAACCAACTTGATCCTGCATTAATAAGAATGAACCACTCCATTGATTTTGAACTAGAGACATTTTCAAAGCTTGGACAGACCAAATTAGGCTTTGTACAGGTTCTTTGAAAGAAGGTTTTTCAGAATGAATTTTGGGAAGGACTTTATACAAGGTGATGGATTAGGCCATACATGTATCTCAAATACATTATTTAAAAATATCTATCCTTTCTAAATAATGCCACTTAACCCAGGCAGGTGAAATGGTGTTTAGGTGAAATGTTCTATATCAAACATTTTGGTCTTAGAATTCCTTTACATTCTTATCAATTATTGGGCTTCCTATTAATAGTTACCACATTAGAAATTAAAACTTAGAGGGGCGCCTGGGTGGCGCAGTCGGTTAAGCGTCCGACTTCAGCCAGGTCACGATCTCGCGGTCCGCGTGTTCGAGCCCCGCGTCGGGCTCTGGGCTGATGGCTCAGAGCCTGGAGCCTGTTTCCGATTCTGTGTCTCCCTCTCTCTCTCTGCCCCTCCCCCGTTCATGCTCTGTCTCTCTCTGTCCCAAAAATAAAATAAAACGTTGAAAAAAAAAAAAGAAATTAAAACTTAGAGATTTTAATCTTGTCTTATTCATTTTGAAATAAACACATGTTAAAATAAGTAACATATTCTATGGAAATTTTCAAAAGAAAACCAGAGACAGTTTGGTGAGATGAGTGGCATTATTTTATCTTTTACAAATCTTCTTAATGTCTACCTACATAGGAGACAGCTGGGTTTTTAGATCTTCTCTGGCATTTACTCTGTTGTGATACCACACATCACAGAGACAGACCCCCTAGAAAACTCTGTCCTGCTATAGACATTTCACTATAGAAAGAATGATAGTGAAAAAAGGCAAATAACTTTCTCCTTCTCCTCCTGCGACCCCCACTGCCTTCCTCCATCTTTTTCTTCTACTTCTTCATCTTCCTAAACTAATTTGGATCATAGTTTGATAACTGCTGTCAATAAGAATATTTATTCAGTGTATAAGATTTAGATGATTTCCTTTTCCTTAGCCAATTAGCATCAGGCGGTATGATAAAAAGATTACATTCTGTTATGCTATAGTCAGCTTGCTTGAGTTTGACTGCTCTCTTGCTCTGTGGCTCTCATTAAGTCACTCTAGGTTTCACTTATATCTCAAATAACCAAATAACTTGTACACTCAAATAACCACCACTCCCCCCACCCCCAATTTCTGAAAAAGAGGAAATAATGTGAGCCTGAGATTATCAGACATTCATGCGTTTTCATGTATTTAGAGTTGAAGTTTGTTTTGTTTTTTAATATCAATGGAAACACACCTAAAACTATGTGCTCATTCTTTCTTATTTGCTTCTGTCCCAGTACAGTCTTTTAATATCATCTGATGGAGGGAGAGAGGGGTGAAGATGGTGCCTTTAAAGAAATTGTGAAAATGAGTATTAATGCAATTTGAAAAAAAACCCACAAAAGTACACAATTTGGTTTTGATGATTGATTTTTGGTAAGTTGGTAACTAATTCTGGCTTTGACCTTTGTTCTGGTTGATATAATGGCCAAAAACAAAAATCAAAATGGGTTTGAATCATATGCTGATTTCTCTCACTTACAGGCTAGATCCCAACTATACCATGTAGTTCATGGTTTCTGGCAGTTGCAGGACTGATCACAATGTAAATATCATCTTTCATTCCATAATTTCAAAACACTCTTGGTATTAGCTCAGTTTTCATTATAGCTTTGCAGCTAGATATATAGTAAACATTTTTTTTTTCTTTTTGCCTTGGGATGTAGCTTAAGCCAGTGAACGGACTGAGATTGCCCAGGGTCTTGCTAAGACCCAATGGGGGATTCCTAAACTCTATAATAAACATCTCTTCTTCAAAGGAAAATAAATGGATGTTCTTGAAAGGCAAATCCTTAAACAAGACCTTAAATGTTTTTGAACTTCAAATATTCATACTTCTTTCCTATTAGGCATCGTAAAAAAACATGCTACTGCTTGTTATACCAAATCAGTTTGACAGCCTTTGTTAAATAAATGAGAGGTTGGTAGGCTGTTTGAAAGCTGGGTATTTAGCCTGTTTAGGAATAATTTAAAGAAGTCTTGGAATGTCTGAGCACTGAATTTGAATTAATAAGAAAATAACGTTTAATTTTTCTGCCACATTATGACGAATTTTTACTATGTCAGAGTGGAGATTCAAGAAAAATAAAAGCTCATTGCACATTCTCTCACCTATTTTCTCTGAGAGAAGCATTTGACTAACGTGTCACCCTTAGGAAAAATATGGTACAGTTAGAAACCTTATTTTCAGATGGTTGGTAGAATAACTTATAAAATGAGTATTCTGAAATGTATTTCTGAACTTCTCCAAACTTCACATTTCTATAAAATAGTATGATAAACATAGCTGCTTTGTAGTTTTATTCTAATAACTGAGTGGGTTAACATTTATGAAAGAGCTACTCAATTCTCAAGGAAAGTAGTATTTCCCCGATTCTTTGCTTTCTTTTTTCTTTTCCTACTCTGTTTTTTGCAGATATATCTTTGTCCTTTTCTTTTAGTGTTTCGTCTTTACAACAGAGGCCAGTAGTGATCAGATTCCATGTGCCCATTTTCTTCTGCAGTGCATTTAAAGAGAAACTGTAGCCACAGTTTCTTGAATTAAGTTATAACTTTGTTAGGACCTGTACATTTTTATTTAATGTTGCTTAACTGTTTTAATTAAGTTGAATTAAGTGCAAAATGTTTTCAAATAGTGGGGCACCTGGGTGCCTCAGCTGGTTAAGCACCCGACTCTTGATTTTGGCTTAGGTCATGAGCTGATGGTTCATGAGTTCAAGCCCCATGTCTGGCTCCATGCTGACGGTGCAGAGCCTGCTTGTGATTCTCTCTCTCTCCCTCTCTCTCTTCCCTTTCCCTGCTTGTGCTCTCTCTCCTTCTCTCAAAATAAATAAGTAAACTTAAAAAAATATTTTCAAATAGTCACAATAGTATTATTATTGTCATTCCATACTTTAATACTATAGTACTATATATATTATTTACAATATTATAATATTATCTATAGTACTATATAAATAGTTCTCTATAGAACAATAATATAGTAATAATATTATTTTGTTATTACTATATGCATTATTATAATAGAATAATAGTAATTTAACATAATGTTCTCTCAATTTTATAGAAGGAAGCCCTGAGACCCACATGGGTACATGTGTTTCTTTCAAGTCACAGAACTCATAAGTTTAAGATACCAACTGAAATTGTTTTGTTTCATTCCAGGCAATTAACTCCTGCACTAGATTAACCATGTTCTCACTTTTGCTTGAATAGCTGCCTCCAGAAAATCAGAAAGACTAAAAGACAGTTTTCATACTCTTCAGTATACTTTGAGGAAAACATGGTAACAGACTGGTTTGGGTTTGGTAAAGGTTACATAATAATCAATACTGAGACATGTACTAATGTCTCATAGGATGAGGTTTTATCCACAGCTAGAGGTTTCCACTGACAAAAATGATCATTCCGAATGTCAACCATCCTGAGAGGAAATCAAATTCAAGGACTAAAATCTGGACCTTGAAAGATGTGCTATAGACTAAGTGCAGGAGCAAGGACTTTCTCTCTGGGCTTTTCTCTACATGTTTTCCTCTTTTCTAAAGCTTGTACAGAAACTCCATAAATTTGGTAGAAATGTGCCTCTGCCTAATGGAACCAAGATAAGAGCTCCTGGGAATGGAGTCTGGAGGTAGGAGGCAGGCACATTCCAGAAAACTTCAGAAGGATATTTTATAGCCTGTGGGCTTTGAGAGAAGCTTGAGATATTGAAATGAGGTGTAATTTACTTCCCATGCTGTCATTTACTTCCATTATACCAAGTAAGCATCTTCAAATATAAGTCAACTGTGACCCACGCCTTGATGTATTGTGAGTACAAGTAAGATCAGAAGGAAAAATTAAACTTGGAATCTCAGGTTCAAAGGATCTATGAAGATTTTTATTTATAAATGTAAGTATATGAGAAAGTAGGAGGATAAAGGACATGTAATTATTATCAAGAAGCAAGAAGGATTTCCAGTTTGGGCTATGATGCATTAGGAGAGACTGGATTTATAGTTCTACCCTGAACAACTAGAAAACTGGAGAAAACAGAAGAAAATATAGCTTTGGGACTTGAGCAATGCATGATTATGATCCATGAGAGAATAATATTCCCTAGAAGCTGCCTATAACAAGATTTGTCAACTTTGGATACTATTGACATTTTAGACCAGATGATTCTTTGTCATGGGGCTGTCTTGTCCATTATAGGATGTTTAGCAGTATCTTTGGCCTTGGCCCATCCATTACATACAGTGGCATCTCCTTATTGTAACAAACTAAAATGTTACCAAGTAATGTCCATTAGGGGGCAAAATCATCTCAGACTGGAAACACTGGCCAAAGGTAGTCCCTACAATGCAATATAGGGAAGGTAAATCCAAGTAGAAGAACCAAGAAAACTTGTCTCTAAAGAGAGAGATTAAACATCAAACAGGGTGGGTAGCTAGATTTTGCAAAACAGTCTACCAGAGAGGAGGAAGCTCGGAGAGAATGAGAGCAAGAGAGTAAGAGAGAGAAAGGGAAATAAAAGCTCTAGAATCTACCCAGGAGTCTCCTACCTCTGATCTGTACATATGTAAGAGGAAACTACTTGAGCAGGGAAAGGACCACTGGAAATGAGTAGGTAGAAGAATTTGCAGAATCTACACAAAGCTGGGATGTTTTTTTATTTCCACTGGCCAAAGCTGAAAGATCTTTAACAGATGGGGAAATCTCAGAAGGTACCTTAATAGAGGGATTAAATGTACTCTCAACTACTGGCTGCTTGAATGTACCTTAAGAAACTTAAAAAAGGGTTCAACTGATTCTGAGTAACTTAATGGTGTGACAGAAAAGAGTTCAATATTACTTAAAGAAATGCAATACAATCTAGCATTCAACAAGATAAAATTCACAATATTAGGTGTCCAATTAATGAAATTGGAAAATATTCCTTAAAGCCATAAGAAAATTTAATTAATAGTAACAGGCTCATAAATAAGAGATGACACAATAAAGACATTTACAAATATAAAAATATTATAAATATGTTCCATAGATTCAAGAAAAGGTAAAAAAGAATATAAGCATGGTGAAGAGAGAAATAGGAGATATAAAACATTACAAAATTAGCATGTATAAAGAAGAAAATACATATAAAATAAAAAGTACACTGAGTGGAATTAGTAGCAAATTAAACACAATAGAAGAAGAAATCAGTGAACAGGAAAGCACAGCAGCAGAAATGACGCACAGAGATTAAAGAAAAAGACTGTACATAAAAAGAGCCACAGTGGATTGTGAGACAATAATTATATTCTAACATGTGCAACTGGATCCAGTAAAAGGGGAAACTGTAAGGTAGTTGTGAAAACAAAGAGTAGAGAATTATCTAAATTTGTTAAAACTAAACTCACACATCTAAGAAGCTAAACAAACCCCAATCAGAATAAACATAAAGAAAACAACACTAGAACACATGAAAATCAAAATGTTACAGGAAGCCATCAAAATCATAGAGAAGCACAGAGGCAGTAACCTTTTTGACATTGGCCATAGTAACTTCTTACTCAAAACGTTTCCTGAGGCAAGGGAAACAAAAGCAAAAGTAAACTATTGGGACTTCATCAAGCTAAAAAGCTTCTGCACAGCAAAGGAGACAATTAACAGAACTAAAAGACAACCTTCAGAATGGGAGAAGATATTTGCAAGTGACATATCAGATACAGGGTTAGTATCCAAAATATAGAAAGAACTTATAAAACTGAACACCCAAAAAACAAATAATCTAGTTAACAAATGGGCAGAAGACATGAATAGACATTTTTCCAAAGAAGACATCAGATAGCTAACAGACACATGAAAAGATGCTCAGCATCCCTCACCATCAGAGAAATATAAATCTAAACTATAATGAGATATCACCTTACACCTGTCAGAAAGGCTAAAATTAACAACACAGGAAACAACAGATGTTGGTAAGGATGCAGGGAAAAGGGAACCCTCTTACACTGTTGGTGGGAATGCAAACTGGTTTAGCCACTCTGGAAAACAGTATGGAGGTTCTGCTAAAAGATAAAAATAGAACTACCATATGATCCAGAAATTGCACTGCTAGGTATTTACCCACAGGATACAAAAATACTAATTCAAAGGGATACATGCACCGTGATGTTTATAACAGTATTATCAACAATAGCCAAGTTAGGGCTATATAATATAGTGGTTATATATATGTAAACACACACACACACACACACACACACAATGGAATATTATTCAGCCATTAAAAAGATTGAAATCTTGCTCTTTGCAGTGATTTGGATGGAGTTAGAGGGTATTATGCTAAGCAAAATAAGTAAGTCAGACAAATACAAATATATGATTTCATTCATATGTGGAATTTAAGAAATAAAACAAATGAACATGAGGTAAAAATAAGACAAAGGCAAACCATAAAGCAGAATCTTAACAGAGAATAAACTGAGGGTTGCTGCAGGGGAGGTAGGCTTAAATGGGTTAAATGGGTGATGAGCACTGGGTGCTGTAGGTAAGTGATGAATCACTAAATCTTACACGTGAAAGTAATATTACGCTGTACGTTAACTAAATTTAAATAAAATTGGAATTTAAATAAATGGAATTTAAATAAAAACTTGGGAGAAAAAAAAGTTAGTGATGATAAGAAAAATCTTAAAATCAGCCTTAGGTTAAAAACAAAACAAAACAAAACTGTTAAGTACAAAGAATCAAAGTTAAATGTGAAAAAGCCTTCTTTCAAAAATTTATGCAAGTTAGAAAAAACTGTAATGATATCAATGATGTACCTGTGAGGGGGGAAAAATATAAAATTACTAACCTGGCTGTTTAAAAAACAAAAAGCAAAAACAAACAAAAAAACCCAAATGCTTCCAAAAGTAAAAGTGAAATAACAATTTATTCAGAGAAATAAAATGTGAGAGATCTTATTACTAGCAAATTGGAACTATAAGAAATGTGAAAGGAAATTCTTCAGAAAGAGGACAAATGATATCAGGTAAGAATTTAAATATATGCAAATTAAAGACTAGTGAAAGAAATTATAATTACATAATAAATATATTTATTTAAATCTCTTTAACCCCAATGTTTATAGCAGCCCTATTGACAGTAGCCAAAGTATGGAAACAGCCCAAATGTCCATCAACAGATGAATGGATAAAGAAGACATGGTGCGTGTGTATATGTATGTGTATATATATATATACTTGGCAATCAAAAAGCATGAAATCTTACCATTTACAACAACATAGATGGAACTAGAGTGTATTATGCTAGGAGAACTTAGTCAGAGAAAGACAAATATCATGACTTCACTCATATGTGGAATTTAAGATACAAAACAGATGAACATAAGGGAAGGGAAGCAAAACCAATATAAAAACAGGGCAGGGACAAAACATAAGAGACTCTTAAATACAGACAACTGCTGGAGGGGTTTTACTTGGGGGGATGGGCTAAGCATTAAGGAAGACAGTTGTTAGGATGAGCACTGGGTTAAATATACACAGAGGATGAATCACTGGAGTCTACTCCTGAAATCATTATTTGTACTATATGCTAACTAACTGGGATGCAAATTTAAAAAAAAAAACTTTTTAGAAACAACTGATTAAAAGCAGTTAATTGTGTGAACAAAAAAAATAAAATGTATAGTTCATAACATGTAAATAAAAATAACATCAAAAACACAGGAAGGGTGAAATAGATGTTAGTCTTGTTATCTACTTTTTATAGCTAGGCAGTAGCATTATATTTAAAGGTAGATTACAATAAATTGAAAATGTATACTGTGAACTCTAGATTTTCCTATCAAAGAGATATGAGTGATAAGACAACAGTAAAGAAAAAGTAGAATTGTAAAAAGTACACAACTGACCCAAAGAAAAGTAAGAAAAAAGGGGGAAAAGCAGCAGAGAACAATAGAATAAATAGAAAACAAATAGCAGAATGGTAGGTTCAAAGCCAACCATACTGATAATTATATTCAACCTAACTGAAGTGATCTAAAACTCCACATTATTGACAGAGATCAAATTGAATAAGAAATAAGACCGAACTATATTGATGTATAAGAGACCCATATTAATATACATATACCAGTATCTTAAAAGTAGGAGGTTTTAAAAGATATACCAGAAAAATACTTAGCAAAGAAAGCTGGATGGAATATATTAACATCAGACAAAGTAGATTCTGAGCTAAGAATATTACCAGGGAAAAGAAACACATTTTATACTGATAGAGGGGTCAAATCAACAAGAGGATATAGCAACCTTAAAAGTGAATGCACCTAATAACAACAATGAAAAAGCTTCAAAATCCATGGGGCAAACAGATATAATTAAAGGAGAAATATGCAAATATAGTTGGACATACTTCAAGCTTTTTTCTCCATAATGGATGAAACAAGTAGTGAAAAGAATAAAGAAAATTTGAGTAACACTGTTAACCATTTTCCCTTTCGAACTCAACAATTGCAAAATAACAAAATAATAGCAAATTGCATGTAGCAACATATAAGAAGAATAAAATATGACCCACTATGGTTGATATCTGAAAATCAACAAATGCATTCCATTATATTAATAGGCAAAAAAGAAAGGAAAAAGTATATCACTGTCATAATAGTTGCAAAAGAAGTATTTCACAAGACTTAAAACTCATGAATTACTAAGAATTTCAGTAAAGTAGGATTAGAAGCTAACTCCCTCAATATGATAAAAGGTATCTTTGAAAAAGGTATACTTAACATCAAACTTAATGCTGAAAATTTACTTTATCCCACAGTAAATGACTTGATAAGGTTGTTGAAAATATTCTACACACCCTGTGATATAAATGACTATCTCCAACTTGCTTGGACATAATTAAAATACCACTGGGGCATTTCTGCCAGGAATCTAATGCATTTAGGAGCCTCTTAGGAAATGACTCAGCCTGAAAGAAGAGAGAGTGTTGGCACTTGTTTGTCTTTGTTGTTTAACAACACAATAAAATTAAAGGGAGGTCAGCCCCTATATATTTTATTCATCCTACCCAAATGTTCAACCACTGAAAAACCCTGCCCTTATCTGGCTACTGAGTCTTAAGATGAAAGTCCAGAATAATAACAACAAAAGATTTAGTAAATGTTAATCAAAAGATTGTAGCCTATTTTTCATGAGAAAATGAAGGCTCAAATATAAGCCGCATTGATTTCAACAGTTTTGCAGATATAGAAAACTTTGTTAGTGTTTTTGAAAATAGTAAAGCAGTGATCTTTTAGTCAGAGGCTTAACCAACTGAGCCACCCAGGCGCCTCAGTAAGACCATGATCTTGATGTTGATACCGCAACTGTGATGTCAGAGGGCTTCTTTCCCCAAGCCCAGTTCAACCTCCCTTCCTCCATGTCACCACCACTTATCCCTGCTGTCAACAGCAGTGAGTGCACTCTCATCATCACACATTCATTACAGAACTGAATCAGCTGATGGAAATTACTCATTGTTTGGGATTATTAGTGTTCCATGTAAAAACATTGAAAAAAATCTATTGATAGCGAGCTATTTTATTTCAGGAAGCATTGAGAAAGATGCTTATAGAGAGGCTTTTATAAGTTCACTCATGATCTTCCCTGTATGTCTTATTCTTTTGGTAAATTCCTCAATCACTTGTATTTTTTTTTTTTACTTAAAAATTTTTTTTTAATGTTTATTTATGAGAGAGACAGAGAGACAGAGAATAAGCAGGGGAAGGACAGGGGCAGAGAGAGAAGGAGACACAGAATCTGAAGCAGGCTCTAGGCTCTGAGCTGTCAGTACAGAGCCCGATGCAGTGCTCGAACTCACAAACTATATCATGGCCTGAGCCAAAGTTGGACGCTTAACCGACTGAGACACCCAGGCGCCCATCAGTAATTGTACTTTTATCATGAAATTTGGGGGAACCTAATGCAGAAGTGGGAATATTCTAACTTTTCTGTTCATTCCATATCATTAATAAAGCAATAGTTGTAAATGGCTTCTCACACTAATGTTTAATTTATTTTCAACTTCTCTGTAGTGGTCAGAAAAGTCTATATTACACCATTTTTTTTCAGCTTTATTGAGATACAATTTTTCAGTTATATTATTGAAGTATAATTATCATACAATGTTATATATATAATACAAAATATATACAATATATCTTATATAGTCTCAGGTATACAACATAGTGATTTGATAATTCAACATATCACTCAATGCTCCTTATGATAGGTGTAGTTAACATCTGTCACCATACCACATTATTACAGTATTATTGAATTTATTCCCTATGCTATAGTTTTTATCTCCATTCCTTATTTATTTTATAATTGGAAATTTGTACCTCTTAATTCTCTTCACCTATTTCATCCATCACTCCACCCTGCTCACTTCTGGCAACCAGTTTGTTCTCTGTATTTGAAAGTCTGTTTCTTGTTTTTTTTGTTCATTTATTTTGTTGTTTTTTTTTTTAGATTCCACATAGAAGTGAAATCACATGGTATTCGTCTTTCACTGTCTGACTTATTTCACTTAGCATAATACCCTCTAGGTCCATCCAGATTGTCACAAATGTCAAGATTTTATTCCTTTAATATGGTTGAGTATTATTCCATTATATACATACCACATCTTCCTTACACATTCAGCTATCAATGCACAATTAGGTTGCTTCCATATCTTGCTTGGTTATTGTAAATGATGCTGCAATAAACGTAGGGGTGCATATATCTTTTTGAGTTAGTGTTTTGTTTTCTTTGGGAGAATATTCAGTAGCAGGATTACTGGATTGTACAGAATTTTCTATTTTTAATTTAGAGGAACTTCCATACTGTTTTCCATAGTGGCTGCACCAATTTACATTCCCACTGGCGGTACATAAGGATTCCCTTTTCTCCAACATCCTTGCCAACACTTGCTATTTTTTATCTTTTTGAATCTAGCTATACTGACTGGTATGAAGTGATATCATTGTGGTTTTGACTTGCATTTCTCTAATTAGTGATGTTGAGCATTTTTTCATGTGTCTGTCTGTTGGCTATCTGTATGTCTTCTTTGGAAAAATGCTTATTCAAGTCCTCTACCCATTTTTAAATCAGATAATTTGCTTTTTTTGGTGTTGAGTTACATAAGTTCTTTATATACTTTGGATATTAAGCCCCTATCAGATATACCTTATGCAAATATCTTCTCCTATTCAGTAGGTTGCCTTTTCATTTTGCTGATGTTTTCCTTTGCTCTGCAAAAGCTTTTTATTTTGGTATATTCCCAATAGTTCATTTTTGCTTTTGTTTCTCTTGCCTGAGGAAACAGATCCATAAATATCTTGCTGTGGCTGATGTCTAAGAGATTACTGCCTGTTTTCTTTTAGGGGTTTTATGATTTCAGGTCTCACATTTAAGTGTTTAATCCATTTCAAGTTTATTTTTGTGTATGGCCTAAGAAAATGGTCCAGTTTCATTCTTCTGCATGTTGCTGTCCAGTTTTCCCATCACTATTTATTGAAAATTCTGAATTAGTGTAGAAAAAAATAAAGAGTTCTCACTTTGTTAAACCCTGTGAATATCAAATTCTTAGAGCATGTACAGAATTTGAGTATACAATGTGGACCTGAATCATTAAGAAATGATTAATTGATGCCCATATGCTCTGTTTAGGAATGCAGTAACACATTTAATTTTGAAATCATTAAAGGCTTCTGCATCCCAAATGCATTTAAATGCAATTTAAATAAAATCTACTTATTCAGAAATCTCTGCTATCCCTGTCTCTCTCACCTACATAATATAATTCTCCAAGAATTCTTTACTAGTAAGATTTCACTGTAATTTGATAAGAAGATGCTTTTGTATGGTGAAGTAGTCAGGGAAGAACTAAGTAATATCAGTGAACAATTCACTAAATGTATATTGCATGTATAGATAATTGGGATAATAGGTTTAATTATTACATATAAGGTCTTTTGGACACATTAACTCCTACCTTGTGGTAGTATAGAGGGTTTCATGTTTGTTCAGTTTTCTTTTTAATTTGTGTTTGCAAATTTTCAGGAAGATAATGAACATTAATCGATATATTTCCATGAGAATATACTCTAATAATAAAAGGGAATAAAGGAATTTCTCTCTCCCTTAGAATACATTTTAGAGATTTCACATACAAAAGGGCTTAAAACACAATCTTTCTCTTTCAAGGTATACTCATATGATCAAAGAAAAACAAAAGAAGGAAAAACTTTTGATTTGGCATTTTAAGCATGTTAAACAGGATTCTGCCTGTAGAAACTATGAAAGAAAAAAAATCATGACAGTAGATATTTGTGCACTATTGCTCCTGTTCTGACTTCCAGAGAGGGTATTCAACCTTTTACAACTGAAGATCCACTTCACTGTTGAATAGAGTCACAGAGGATCTCAAAATTGTAAGATATATTTAGCTTCATGAAAGGGCTGTGTTGAACTGCATGTGGTTTCAGAGTTTGGTGGTAACAGGAAAACACCAGGGAGTATATTTAGGAAAGATGTCCTGAGGTTTGCACTAAGAGACTACAGCAAACAAAATAGAAACAGATGGGTAGCATCCTCAGTGCCAAGTGATCTGGGGATTCTACAGATCATCACCTGGTGTCTCTTTCTGTCTCCCCCCCCACCTTCTCTCTCACACACACATACACACACACAAAGACACACACACACACACAGCTCTCTCAGCATGAGAGCTGCTTTATTAAAAGCTGATAAATGTCCTAGTGAAAGAAAAACAAGAACCATAGATATTGTGAACTTGCAGGAGCATATTAAAGAAGCAAGGGAATAGTCAAATTGATGTACTCTTTGTAATTATGTTTTCGGTACTTTCCATCATCAGCCAGTACTCTGACTATCCAAATTATCTAGAGATATTCCTGCACACATTTTCTGAGGGTTGAAAGATAATTATATTGTTTCTGATTTATATTGATCAGGCTAAGAAAAACACTGCACAATAAAAACCAAAATTTTAAAATGAACAATAGTATAGAATGTATTTGTGTGTGTGATCTGTATAGAACCTCCAAGTGGGGGGGCAGAAGATTTTCTAGTCTGATATCAAGAATATGGAAAATTCTTACATGAGATAATTTCATAATTCTTCTCTGAGAATAGCAAGAGAGAGGTAACCTATAAAATTATAGGTTTTAGGTGTTGAAAGATATAATTTTGCCCATAAAACACCGGCCTCACCTCACAACATTGGTCTAAAGAGTGTGACTGGTAAAACTGATGGCTCAAAGTCATTGATACCTAAAGGACAACTTCAAATGAATCTCGAACAATGTATCCATCTGTTGTGTTCCTCCAAAATACCCAAGCCAACGATTCTCTTCAAAAAGCATTTTGAGGGGTGCATGGGTGGCTCAGTCAGTTGAGTGTCCAACTCTTGATTTCAGCTCAGGTCATGATCCCAGGGTCTTGGGATCGAGCCCTGCAGCAGGGTCTCTGCATTGAGTTGGAGCCTGCTTAAGATTCTCTCTCTCTTCCCCTGGTCCTCTTCTACACTCATACACTCTCACCCTCTAATAAAATAAAAATTAAATTAAATTAAAAAGCATTTTGAAATGCCCATGAAGGATTTAATGGGCTCACCATGACTAGATAGTCCTCAGGCTGCTCATCTAATAAAAGAAGTGGAGATTAAACATCAACTATCATAGCTTTAATGTGACACAGTAGCTACATTTTTCTCCATCTCCAGATTATAGGGGAGAACAATAGAAAATTTTGGAAATAGACTGTAATCTGTTCATGAAAAATATAACGAGAATGATGTGTTTTTTCATCAGTAAAGTCATGATGTTAATTAATGACTCCTAAAAAAAAGACAGGAAAAGGTCATATATACCAGTAAGATGAGCTTATTAAGGGCCTAGGAAGGTTTGAATGTGGTTGTAGGGAATAGGGCAGGGAGTTAATGGAGGCACAGGGAATATGAGAAGCAGTTTAGTATTTTCTAATGTGTATTGAGGCTGAGCACACAGGTTGAGGTTCTTCTACTCAGCTAAATAGCCAAATCCCCATCATTTCTCCACCTGAAAACTCCTACCATCAGGGGGAAAAAAATCATTCACTAGGTCAGGGATAAGGCTTCAACATAAATATTTTATGACTAACTCCTTAGGTAACTCCAATGCTCAATCAGGTTCTGGGTAGGAGAAAAGCTTATACTTGGGGAAAAAAAAAGCAAGATTTCTTTTCAGTGTGTGGTCTTGTCCCTTGTTCTTCTGAGATAATCCTTATAACCACCATGTGTGAAAACAGTCTGGGGAATGCTGGTACTGGGAGCTGAATGCGATGGGAATGCCTGTTCATCCCTACTCTTCTCAGCCAACTTATTCTATGACTGTACACATATTGTCACAAAAGTCATGCATTCACAGCAGATAGGTTTTCTTAATCTTAATCTTAGGAAAATTATTTTTTCTCTGCATTAATGGTATTTTACTAAAATTTAAAGGATAGCTGCATAATGAAATGTAGTTATAGTACCAGCAGATAAATAGTACTAAATAGACCTTAGGATAACTGGGAGGTTTTCAATTAGCTTTACATACAAGATGCTTTTGTGCCCTTTTTGGTCAGTTCTTAACAGTTAAAACACATCCAGCATTTTTGAGTGATGCTTGAGCACAAATAAGAAAAGAGAGAATGGAGGATAATAATAGATGGAGACATGAAATGCCTCAGCCAAATGAGGCCAGAGGAGTCCTGACTTCTCTTGAGACCATAAGTCAGTAGAGAGAGGCCTGTAGTGCAAGACAGGAACTAATCTGGTGCGTTTAAAAAGATAAAAACTCCATTTCACATATTAGGGGAGAATGTCTCTCTCTGACTCGTCTGATTTCCATGAGGAGGGCAGTTCAGTCTAATTCTGGCTCTGAGCTTTAGGAATCTTATTCCAATGCCAGATTTATTGGGTAATAGAGTTGATATGTGCCTCTCCATCTGCCCACTACATTGTTTTTCTATTGCTTCCAAATGTGGGAATGAAAACAGAAAAAAAAAAAAAACATCACAAAATAGTTTTCCTGAAAATCTATTTTTGTCTGAAAGCAAAAGCAGAAAGCCAAGTCACTCTGAGAAACGATAAACCAGTACACAAATTCATGGCTTTCTTTAATTAATCATTCAAGCACTTTTTCATAAGCTGTTTACTAAAGTCGATGCTTGGGAGTACAAATAAATACTAATTGTCATTACTTGAAGAGAGACCTTGTTTTACTTCATCATGCCACTGCTTGTTGGCTTTTCTGTCCAGCATGACTTTCCTCCCAGAATCTAACCATCTTTCATGTCCTACATTAAATATCCTAGTGTTTATAAAAATTTCCTTAATCCCCCCTCCTCAGCTGGAGATTCATTCATCCACAAAAACCTTATTAAACTTTGTTATTTCTCTCCTAATTCATTTTGTATTTTTATTAGTTTACAGATTTTTTCCTATTAGGTTTTTTTTTCTAGTATTATAGGATCTTGAAGGAAATAACTGAACCCTACTGAACTTTATGATCTCCATGGTTTATAACAAATAATTGAACTCAGAACATGCTCAGCAAATATGGGTTGAATTTAATTGAATATGTATAGGATCCAGATTTGTTACATGATAGAATAATGACATGTTTAGGAGGATAATGTGATAGTGAAACAGAGTGCCTTTAAATGAGAAGAAATGAGAACATTGCTTCAAACAGTGCCTGACTCATTTGAAGAAATATTTTGTCAAAACACACATTTATAGCCAGTATCTTTAGCTATATTAGGGAAGTGTCAAAAGTATATGCCTACCATTCTGCATTTTGTAGTCTAGTTGATTTGTTCCTACTCTCATCCTTTTTTTTCCCACAGTCACCTAATTCTCTCAGAAGTATTTTCTGATAATAAGTTATATTATGGATATAAAGATACCTAAACGGACAAGTTCCTGGAGTTATACAAAATTAGTCACAACTAAGATAGTTATATTAGCAATGATAAATATATAGTAATCTTTTCTTCCTATTGAAATAATTAAAAATGCCATAAGAAGCAATATTAACACTTCACGAAATAATAATATAAAATTCAAAAGCCTCACTGATAAAGAAAGCCAGTTATATAATCTAGTTCATACCCAACCTGACCATTCATTAATTGTGTGATTTGAGAAATCATCTGATTTAAAAACAGACAGACATGAGCACCTGGGTTGCTGAGCTGTTTAAGTATCCAACTCTTAGTTTCTGGCTCAGGTCATGATCTCATAGTTGTGGAATCGAGACCCACATTGGACTCCATGTTGAGTGCGGAGCTTGCTTGGGATTGTCTCTCCCCCTCTCTCTCTGCCTCTCCAGTCTCTACCTCTATCAAAATAAATAAATAAGCTTAAAAAAAACCCACAGATAATACATATGCAAACTTATCTTTTCAGTTAATTTCTCTTTTGTTTTCACCGATTTTTACATTATTTATTTATGTAATTACATATTTTGGTTAGGAGGAGCTCTCTTTCATAGAATTTTGAGGGTTCTAATTCTGAGAAATGAAAATTAGAAAAATAATTCAAAGACAGGAGGACTGCCATAGTGACCCAAGATTAACACTAACATCTTTCCTATTCTACAAGTGTCCACATTTGGAATTTTATTATTCATCGCTTTTCATTTCTCCCCCCTTCTTTAGAAAGAGCCATGTAACTGCTTCCTGTAGTTGTTTGGACATATGTCTGATGATTTACTTGTAGATGACACATTAGACTTACTTGCAGATTAGATAAGGCATTTCATCCCCAATGTCAGATGCATTCTCAAGTTTTCATCATAGCAGAGAATAACCAGTTGGACTGGCATGGCATATATTAGGCTACAAGCTTGTTTACTTGCACAAAACATAACTGCTTCACTGTTCATCAGATAACATCATGGGCAGAGCTCATGAAGTGACTTGAAAGGGCATATGTTTGAATAGTCTTTTGGTCAAGGGTTTGGCCTCACTTTTTCTGGTCTTTCCTGTTTTACCCTTAGCTGTGTTGCTGAGAGGAGGAGAAAAGGACCACTTATAATCAGATAAAAGTCTTAGGGGCAATGCTGTAGCCACAGTATGACAGATGCTCTCTCTCCAGGGAAGCAGCATTTGCTCCAAAACACAGTACCCAATGACTCAACATGAACTTAGCCATGGGTCACAAAAGCTATGCCATTCAAAGAAATTCATCCCATGTTTTGAGCAGATAAGCAGGAGGTTCTAGGATGAGAATGGATTTGGGCCAGGCAGTGACATAATGAATTTGGGGAATTAGTCATTTAAGGAGAGAAATTTAGTTATAGGTTGAGTGATTGGAGATGGAATAACCTAGAGAACTAGAGTGGTTCAGATTTGTGCTGTTCTGGGGGCCATGACTTGACTGCTGGGGACAGCATATATTCAGTTCTAGAAAGGAACTTTAACTTGAACAGTTAACTGAAGACTGAAGGCTAAGGATTAGATAACGCTGGAGCAATAAGCTGGTTGAAGTCACCGATTACACCTCCACCATGACACTTTCAGCAGCATCACAAATCCTCACTTGATGCCCAGTCAGGACAGAGTTTGTCCTGTGGTACAGCCAGCACATCAGTGATTTTTAACTGAATGGGCTAGCTAAGGCAGAAACTCAAATGGGGTTGGCAAACAAGTCAGGCCCTTCATACAATAATCTAGTCAGACTGGTTACACTTTAGTTTTTTTAATATACCAGGATCTTTCTTTCATAAGCTAATGAAAGAAAGTCTCTTGACCTGAAAATGAGGTCAGAAAAAAAACAGAAACAAAGTCATGTAACTTGTATTTTATCTGTGCAGATCTGAATGATCACATGTGGACATTGGGCAACTGGTGTGATTAACTTGTAGATCTCTACCTACCCAAATTTTTATGTATACATTTTGTTTTATTTATTTGAACAAAGCAGTAGTGAGATGGTCTGTATATGTGTCCTATGAAAGAGAAGAGTGAAAAAGGAGGGCAGTGAACCTGCTCTTCCATCATGGACCATATTTGAGACTCTCTATAAAGGACTTTGTTACCATGGAAGACGTGATGATGTTGAGAGCATACACAGGGCTCCTTTGGATCAAGAGACAGTGTGAGGAGCATTCTCACCACTTCTCTATGGACCAAAACATATCTTATGAGTTACAATGAGGGTATTACATCAATAAGTGAAAATTTACCATTTTTACAACCTTCTAGAGAAGGAGCAGCTATGGATTAGGTGAGTGTTCAGCACACAACAGGGAGAAGAACAGCAGTGTCCTGCTAGAGTAGATTTGTTCTGTGTAGGCACATGGGTAGCATATACTAATTTCTTCTGCTTATTTCATAATGCACAAGAAGAGAAGAACAAACATTTAAAAATACTACTTTGTTTTTATCAATAGTGTCCTTTAATTCAGTCTTTTAATTTGATTTCCCTAAGGCCTTATGAGCCACTTTAGAACATGTGTTCTAAAGGTATTCACATGTCCACTTTAGAACACCTTGTGTAAGATCTCAAAATTAGTAAGGCAAGGCTTTTCAGTTGTACTCTGTGTTTGACCACACAGTCAGATTTGCCTGGGCTTAAATGTTAATGCCACTTCATTCACTTTCAAAAATGATCCAGCGCAAACAGTAAATTATATGGTTACTCTTCTGTGAACCATTTGTATCCCATCCTAGAGCAACTGAATCAAAATACGTGTGGTGCTTGGGAACTACATTCTAAACAAATAATGTTATCAATCTTTATGTAAACAATGAATTTGGTATTTCAGCCCAAGACTCTCCAAATTCAAAGCCTATGTAAGTTTTATTATACAACACTAGCCCTTAACACAATGTCTATATCTGTGTTGGTACTGAATTTCAAAATGTAGAAGTTGATGGTTTTACAATGTTTCTATCTGTGTTTTCAAATAGTAATCCAAAGGTGCGTTTAAGACTTGATATGTTTTAGACAGAAGGCTAGAAGCTTTCTTATGCTAGAGCAAAGGGCCATTTTGCATGATTTGCTCATATAAACTTTCCTATAATAATTCTTAAACAGGTGCACAAGAGAGGCCAAATTATGACTGTGTAAACATGTGATTCATATTTATTAAATATATTTTGTTTTTCTTTTTATTTGTGTTAACAGCTGAACAAAATAGAAGACTAGGTATAAGAGATTGATCATTAGTTTTTCTATTAATTTATTTCATCATCACTGAAATTCCTTTGAACTTCTCATTTCCTAAGATAGGATATTAAGACAAATACAATTTAAAAAAAAACTAATATTCCCCAGTAGATGTAAAAAATTGGAACTTATTACAATCTGTAAATAAGATTGATCAAGAAAAGGCATGTATTCTTTGGAATGATACTGAGTACAGTCCTGGCCCTCCATCACTTAACTTTCCATTGCTTTGGTAACATATGCTTCTTGGTTTTGTTTATTCTTTTCTCTCCCTTTTCTTGACATTATCCAAAATTTAGAGAGCTTCAGATTTCAGTATCCAAGCTGGGCTAATTATCACAGTCCAGCAGATGGTGTGCTCCAAATGCTATATAACTGGAGCTGTGCAATATCTTTTCAGACGAGGCAGGCCAACAGAGCACCATTTCCTTCTACTTATCTACTGTGAGGTTTAACTTCAGAGTGTTGGGTGAGAGGAAAAGGAACAGCAGCAGAGAAAAATTCCTGCCTGCCCTTTGGGACAAAAACCAGGAAATTCATAGCTCCCTAGAAGAGTCCAGCTGTCAGGGGCCTTTGGACTGTCCAGGAGTCTCCACCAGCTGGTTTGTTGCAGGAATAACTTGGAGAACGTTCCTGACTTGCTAATGCTGGTAGATCTGGAAGTGAACTGCTTGTGTGAAATGAACTAGTCCTAAAATGTGGGTCTTCCTGAATGCCTTCTCCCTGTACATCTAGGAAAAACAAAACACACACACAGAAAAAACAAACAAAACACAAAAAAACAAAACAAACAACACAGAACAGAGAAGGCTGTCTTTGACATCTTAGCAAAAAGTACACAAGTGCACTGAAAGAATGAATAAACACAATGAAATAAATGCAGAGCAAAAACTAACAAAACCACAGCAGTGCCCTTTATTTTACACCACAAGATACTAGACTGAAGAGTCTGATTTGTATGCATGTTGAAGAAATACAGATCCGAGAGTAGATTTAAAGACATATATGTAAAGTCTTGTAGGGATTTTGAGCCATGAAAAGGACAAAGATCAAGATGAATAACTATGGAGCTAACACAATAGAAGCACAAAACAAAAATTTTAATAAGAAAGATTGAAACATCAAAATGATGCAACTAGAGTGCAAAAATTAATTTGTAGAAGAGGACCTCTGCTAAGAACAAATTGAAATCCTATAATATCAAATGGGGAAAAATCATAGCAGAGGACTTGAAAAAGGAAATAATAGGAGCCCAAGGGCCACAGGTGGGGCGCAAAGGCGCAGGGGTCCCAAGCTGTGAGCTTCTGGCAGACTAGCCCTGTCCACCAGTACTGTGGGGCACCCTGTGGCCTGGTTTCCGGTGGGCAGGGGGCCCAGGGATCACTGTGTGTCAGAGCAGTGGGGACAGGGATAAGGGAAGAAGCACAGAGCTCTTTTCCCACCAGCCACGCTCTCTAATTTCTCCTGGACTCAAGCCCACCCACCATGAGGTCAAGGATTGGCAGCGAGGCACGGGTCGCTGCCTAGTCTCTGCCTCCCTTCAAGTATGACTACTGGGGGAGGAAGACCTCATGCAGCTTACATCTGCCCACAGTGAGAGGGGAATGTGAGACAGCTACTGTCCAGAAAGGGGAAGGAGGTCTGGCGGTTGCACAGCCCTCCATGTGCATTTTCTTCACTCAGTGCTGACTAGAGAATACCTCACACCTGCCCGTCCCCCAGTACTCAAATGACCGATCTCAGAGGGGAAACACTTGCTGCTGTGGGGACAGTGGACACTGGACACTTCTTCTGACAGCAGGAACTCCTTGGCCGGGAGCCTCTGCCCCCATTACTTGCCTCTACAGCCTCATGCTTCCACGGTCCCTAGAAGCAGAAACCCCTTTGGTCTTTGTTTTAGCCCTTGTCAGAAAGTGTAAATACAAAAGTAAAGCTGTGCCTCTGACCCTACAGAGGCATATCTGATGCTTCCAGCCATGAGAACCAGGGGCCTAGGGGCAAGTGTGCTTTTTAATAAACACCTCTGAAGAGCAATGAATGAATGAATCAATCAATCAATATTAAAAAGGAAATAATAAAACACAAATGAAGAGTGGTAGGACAAGTCAAGGAAACTAGTCATTTAAATAATAAAAATTCCAAACTGGGAAACACAGGAAACATAGAAGGAAAGCAATTATGAATATTTTAGTATTTATTACTATAAATGATGTTTCCTAACCTGAAGAACAAGGAGACTTAAATATATGTTGAAAGTGCTTGCTGATGGGGTGCCTGGGTGGCTCAAGTGGTTAAGCCAAAGACTCCTGACTTCCCCTCACATCATGATCTGGTGGTGTGTGAGTTCCAGCACAGCATCGGGCTCTGTGCTGACAGCTCAGGTAGGGCCTGGAACATGTTTTGGATTGTATGTCTCCCTTTCTCTCTCTGCTCCTCCCCTGCTCGCACTCTGTCTCTGTCTCTCTCTCTCAAAAATAAACATTAAGAAAACATTAAAAAAAAAAAGAGTGTTTGCTGAGTCTATAGAAGTGAAATTTACTAGTCTATATCTTAGACATACTTTTGAACTTCAATTATAAAGAGACAATTTCACCCAGTTACCTATAGAAAGAACACATTATTGGCAAAGAAACAAGAACCCAAAACAACATTAAAGTTCTCATTTTCAGTACTGCAACTAGAAAATGATAAAATAATGATGAATGACTGTTAAAGAAAAGAAATATAATTTTAAAATGGTTCTGTACAAAGTGTTACTCTTTGAGGAGAAAACCTCAAAGAATATACCACTGTGTATTCTAAGAAAGAGACACAGTCTGTACTCCAAGTAAAATGCATTCTAATATATAATCAATATATATAATAAATCTAGTCAAATAGAAATCTAGGATGAAAATATGACTGGAACTTGAGGTATGTGTTCACTAATATTCTTAAAATAGAGTTGGAATATTTATAGCTAGGACCAAATAATTCTAAACTGTGTCAACACAATCTCGGGGGTTTGGGGTGGAAGGAAGTACAGATTTCTTAAGTTCTCACTCTGTAGGGAAATGGGTCTGGAAGCACAATGTCTTGCTCTTAGAATGAGCATGGCACAAATCATAATTTAATGTTGGTGCATTAATGCATAGATGTAGATTCAGTAAAACTTTGGTGATAAGAAGAGAATCATCCATAGACTAGAAAGCCATCGACATTAACATGGCCTGGTAAGAAAATATAATCAGAACAAAAGTAGAAAAAGGACAAAATTGAAAATAAGAAGTAATGAATCTAGGTGATTTTAACCATAAAATGAAACAGAACAATAATTCCAAGCATATTTTTCGCAAATTATCAATTGCCTTGACGCTCGTGTCACAAGAATGTCTGGAATGATTTGGAGGTAGGCTCTGGTTAGACCTGCTGTACTTACCTCTCATCTAGGCAGATGATTCAGCAAAAAATACAATGCAAAAATGTGTGATGTAGCTGTGACACAGCAAGAATGTCTTCTAGTTATGTTAATCTTTGAGTTTTGATGTGCCCATCTCACTATTTCAAATACAAGGCTGAAGGTGTATCAGAATTCTCTTGTTCTTTTGAGACATTTGTTGCCTTTCTATTCCTTATTTTGTAAGTAAACATTCCTTTTTTCTAATGGAATTTCTAAGTCTTCCTTGACTCTTGCTGTGTTTTATGATTCTGAAGTCTTATGTCTATTATCAATTCTTGAAAAAAAAATCTAAGCCATTATTCTTTCAAATATCGCATCTTTCATTTTTGGTTCCTTCTATTATAACTACATGAATCTCTTTCTTAGTTGAATTTTTAGGACTTTTCATTTTATCTAACACCCACCTTAACATTTTTGTAATTTCCTCAGATTTATCATCCTGTTCACAATTCTCTTTACTTTCTCTTTGAATTACTACCTCATTGATAACATGCAGATGTTACCAATTTATATGTGTATGTTATCAATATACATATGATGTGTAACTACTTTTCAGAAAGCCTTATTAGTATTTCACAGTATTTGCAGAAGCTGGTTCTCACTTTGTGGTTTAGATGCCTTACTTAATGAATTTAAATAATTTAAATACATCTATTTAATATTCTTTTTCATATATTCAAGAATCAGTTCAAACTTGAAGGGTTCTAATTCTTCTAATTGTGTCTGCTTTCTCCTACTCAACATGGATTGCTTTAATAAAGGGATTTGGAATTTTTAAGTTATGACCACATCTTTTTTGTGGCTTCTTATTTCTACTTAATTCCTTTGTGACTTCAGTAAGAGATACAGTCATCTAGAATAGCATGACTTTTGCCTCTGTCCCAGAAGCCATTTAAAAGTTATAATCTTAGGATGGAAAGAACTTTACCTTTTGGCCAGTGTAATCTCGATCCATGTAGAACTTTTGTCCTGTTTTTAGATTTCTCACAGATTTTTATTCTTTTACTTTGAGACCTGGAAGAAATGAAATAGTCTCTGACTTTCTTTTAAACAGTGTACATTTGTTTTTAGTCTACCCTTTTACTGTGTATTCAGATCTCATAAAACCCCGAAGTCATTGATAGTGTCTTAATTCCCTACTTACCAGGACTGATTCTTTCTCCACCACCCAGAGCAGCTCCAGAATGAAGTTAGGTATCATGTACCCCAGGGTTTCCTTGTGTCTGTGTTTCTAACTTGAGCATTTAAAGCTTTCTTAGGTGAAAGCTCAACAATGTATTTATATGACATTTGTTACATTGTATTCATTATTTCTAGATGTTTGTAGCAGGATGGCTTTCACATTAATCTTAATCTACCAAATATCCAAAATTAGGAAATATCTAATTTTCGATGTAAAGTTATTTATTTTGGCATATATATATATATATATATATATAGTACCTCTTTTATCCATGAAATGTTTCATTCATATGTGTTTGTATATGTACGTGTGTATGTGTATCTCCACATAGAAAAGTTTAACATGATAAAATTAGCTACATGACAGCATACATTCATTGATCAGATTTAAAAATAAGGAAAAAAAATAAAAAAAATTAAAATATTAAAAAAATTAAAAAAAAAAAAAATGGGGCGCCTGGGTGGCGCAGTCGGTTAAGCGTCCGACTTCACCCAGGTCACGATCTCGCGGTCCGTGAGTTCGAGCCCCGCGTCAGGCTCTGGGCTGATGGCTCCGGGCCTGGAGCCTGTTTCCGATTCTGTGTCTCCCTCTCTCTCTGCCCCTCCCCTGTTCATGCTCTGTCTCTCTCTGTCCCAAAAATAAATAAAAAATGTTGAAAAAATTTTTAAAAATAAGAAAACATGAAATTAAAAACATGATAAATTTTTAAAAATGTGTTTTTTTCTGAATAACCCAGAGAACAAATGTGAACTGTAAGTTACTCCGAAGTTGAATAACAGGAAAAAAATAACTTCATATCAATACTTTAAAAATGCAACAAAAAAGGGGTGCCTGGGTGGCTTAGTTGTTTAAGTATCTGACTTTGGCTTAGGTCATGATCTCACAGCTTGTGGGTTCGAGCCCCGCATCGTGCTCTGTGCTGACAGGTCAGAGCCTGAAGCCCACTTTGGATTCTGTCTCCCTTTCTCTCTGCTCCTCCCTGCTCATGTTCTTTCTCCTTCAAAAATAAACAAACATTCAAAAAACTTTTTTTTTTGAACAAAAAAACCGCTTTTCAATGAGAGAAAAAAATGCATAAATTTTATGTACTTTAATAATTAGAAAAATAAAAGTGAAGTAGTGTAATATTCAAGAAGTTAAAAATTAATAAAAAATAGAGGAATTAAGAAACCATTAATGCACATTAAATGAATACATATAACAGAAATATTAAAATTAAACAAATATTGGGACACCTGTGTGGCTCACTTAAGTGTCTGACTTCAGTTCAGGTCATCATCTCATGATTCATGGGTTCAGGCCCTGCATTAGGCTCTGTGTTGACAGCTCAGAGACTGGAGCCTGCTTCGGATTCTGTCTCCTTTTCTCTCTGCCCCTCCACCGCTCTCACTCTCTCTGTCTCTCAAAAATTAACAAGCATTAAATAAATAAATAAATAAATAAATAAATAAATAAAACTAAACAAATAGTAATAATTTTTTAAAAGCCAGTGAAGTAAATAGAGATCCAGAATTTGCTCATATAAAATAAGAAAAATATAGAAATTTGCAAGAGAAAAACAAATAACCAAAATGATTACATTTGTGAAGAGTTAGGGAATATTATTTCAATTTATTTTAAAGTATAAAAGTGTAGAATAGTTATTAAATTTGGCCTCAAGTTGATTTTTCTGTCTGGTTTTGTTTTCATTATTCCTGTTGTTGTAATTTAAAAATAAATTAATCAAAATATTTGTGAAAGTTTTGAAAATGATGATTTTGTAGGGCACATATATTACAGAAAACATAATTATAAAAATATTATTAACAAAATGGAGTAACATTTACATGGGAGACGACAAATTATTAAGCAGGATAAAAAGCCTTCATAAAATACATAAATTTAGATTAAAACTTGAGATATGGCATTGTGTGACTAATTTAGAAAAATGTGGTGTACTTAAAAATAATTTATATTTATTATTTATAATGTGTAGTAATTTATAAAGAATAGTCTTAAAAAAATTTTAACGTTTTTATTTATTTTTGAGAGACAGAGAGAGACAGAGCGTGAGTGTGGGAGGGGCAGAGACAGAGGGAAACACAGAATCCCAAGCAGGCTCCAGGCTCTGAGCTGTCAGCACAGAGCCTGTCTCAGGGCTAGAACTACAAACCTTTAGATCATGACCTGAGTTGAAGTAGGATGCTTAACTGACTGAGCCACCCAGGTGCCCCAAGAATAATCTTATTCATTCCTTGAAACTACCCAAGTGTTAGGTGATATTATAATTCCAGTTTTTAAATGATGACCACAAGGTGAGACCAGACAAAATGGATTGTGAAAGGTCACAACCAAGTGGTCTGCTTCCTAAACCTGTTTTTCCTCAAGGTGTTACTTTGACTGGCTGTTGCTGGAAGGAAACAATGTTAATCCTCTACTCAGTGTCAATTATTTTGCTTTTCCAGACAGAATAAAATCTTTAATTCAAAAGAAATAAAAGTATACAAAAGAAAAATTATTTAAAAATTGTGTCTCAAAAAACTAAAATAAAATAAAAACTGGGGTTCATGTAAACTTTTTCAAGTAAGATACCTTACCAGACCTCATGAGGTAAAAGAAAATCATATTTGACAAAACAGTAATTTGATATTTTGAGTGCCAAAGGATATACTGGACATGAGAAAAAGTATAGACTTGAAAAACTACTTTCAAGTAAAAAAACAAAATGGCAAACATCTTCCCTGTATATAAATTCTTCTACATCTTTTATCTAGTTATTTATTTTTTTAAATGTTTATTTGTTTTTCACAGAGAGAGAGAGAAAGAGAGAGAGAGAGAGAGAGGGAGAGAGCATGATCTGGAAGGGGGCAGAGAGAGAGGGAGACAGAGGATCCAAAGCAGGCTCTCTGTTCTTAGAGTAGAACGGAGACATGAGGCCTGAACTCATGAACCATGAGATCATGACCTGAACCGAAGTCTGACACTTAACTGACTGAAGCTCCCAGGCACCCCTCTTCTACACATTTAAAAGAAATTTTTCAGTAGAAACACTAATAAAAGATGTGAACAATAAAGTCAAAAAAGGGTGAATATAAGTCAGCAATAAGCACTTCAACATTTGTTCAGTCTTATTAATACACAGGAAAATGAAAACTAATCCAACTAGCTACCGTTTTTTCTTATCATTTAAACAAGTTTTAAAAGAAAAATTAGGATCACTTCTGGGGCATATAATGACTTTCATACATTGTTGATGGGAGCAAGTAGCTTAAGGAAAGGAAAGTAGCAGTAACTGGTAGTTTTTAAAATACACAAATTCTTTGCCATGCATTCCTATATTTTTAAATCTACCTTATATTTTAAAACACTTAGATATAAATACCTACACATAATTATTTAGATTGGAAAAATCTGAAACACTTCTGCTGATGTGAAAATAGATAATTAATGGTATATTATAGAATTTTATACAATTATTAAAATGAATGTGCATCTTTGTCTAGGAAATGCCCAGAGAAAACTGTTAAAAGTAGTGTTAGGGTATATTTAAAAAAATTTTTTAATGTTTATTTTATTCTTGGGGGAGAGAGAGGCAGAGTTTGAGCAGGGTAGGGGCAGAAAGAGAGAGAGACACAGCGTCTGAAGCAGGCTCCAGGCTCTCTGAGCTGTCCCCTCGGAGCCTGATGCGGTGCCCAAACTCACAAACCATGAGATCATGACCTGAGCCAAAGTTGGACGCTTACTCGACTGAGCCACCCAGGCTCAAATAAAAAAATGTTTTTTTAATTGTATTTTTAAAATGTACAAATGTATATACCATGTGTTTGTGTGTGCACGTACACCAATATATACATACATTCCACATCCTTAAAGGTTTTCTCTATCTAATTTTGTGGCTTATCTTAAGAATGTAGGTAGTTAAACTTCCCAAGTAGCTGGCCAAACATACGGAGATAGATACAGGGCTATGGAAGAGAAATGCAAAGCAGAAGACGTAGAAAAGCAATCCAGGATAAAATAATGTCAACTGCCTCAATGTTAGGTCATGCAAGCAGAGAAAAATATCAGGTAACTCACGCACTGAGAACATAGGGTTTCTGAGAATCTGAATTTTCTGGTTAAAGTTAGCGTAGGGGCTCCTGGGTGACTCAGTCAGTTAAGTGTCTAACTCTTGGTTTCAGCTCAGATCATGATCTCACAGTTCATGAGTTTGAGCCCTGCATTTGGCTCTGTGCTGACAGTGTGGATCCTGTTGGGGAATCTTTTTATCCTTCTCTCTCTGCCTCTCCCCTGCTCAAGCTCTTTCTCTCTCTCTCTCTCTCTCTCTCTCTCTCTCTCTCTCTCTCAAAATAAATAAATAAACCTTAATTTAAAAAAAAAAAAGTTAGTGTAAAATGTCTTTTTGGCTGTAACTGAGGCCAGCCAAAGTTACATCTGAGAAATGTGTGCATTTCTCTTACTGTCTTATAACGTATAACAGAAAACCTTTAATATTTGGTTGCTTTCTCAAGATCTTACAGTGCTGCTTATGTTTATAAATGTCATTTTTCTGCAAAATGTTACAGCTATAGACATGAGTGTGAATGAACATGAATTAAATACAACTTAACCCTATGCCATAACTGAGGGTATCTCAGGTCTTGAATTTTTGGTAGAGTCCAAACAGTTGGAAGCTCAATGAGTTGTGTGGTTGTCGATGTAGTTACATATCACGATATAACTGCAGAGCTTTATATAAATCCAATTTTTCAGGCCTTAATCTTTTTCTCCCGAATTAGATAAATCTGAGATGGGCAGAATCCTGTTAAGTTATGTTTTTTCAAAACTCTCAGTGAGTCAGATAAGCTTTCTTTGTTAACAACAGCTCATTTCTTCAAATCCTTCCAATTTATCGCAAATGATGTCCCAGAGGTGCTGAATAGGAAACAACTGCTTCCGGACTCTCCATCCATTTAGTCATTTTAATAATTTGTTCTTGGTATTTTGTTTCATTTGTATGTTCAGGTAACTAGATTCTGAATGTTATGACTCAGTAAATTAGTGTTGTTTTCTAAATCAGTGGTGCTTTCAATGATGTGGCATGTATACAAACATCTACACAGGCGAACACAAACATTCTCATGCTACATCTTCTGCTTTAACTCAAACCATCATGTTTGTTCACATGCATCAGTTCTCCAGTACCAGCTGTTTTCTGTCTTTCTCTCTCTGTCCCTCCCCTCTGCAATGTTGCAGAAAACACTGTCTAACTCTTCCCTAATTCCCATATTTACACATCCCCCTTTATTTGGCTAGTTCCTGCTCCTGCCTCAGGTCTCCAGTTAAGTGTTAATTCCTGGAGGAAGTCTTCCCTGTCACTGGATTAAATTAGGTACCACTGCTCCCTACATTAATTTTATCTCTCCTCCTCATAACATACATCTGAGATGTAGAAGATCATACATTTGGATGCCAATTATACACACATCAGTGGTGTAGTGGTTTACTCATCATCTCTGTTTCTACATCAATCAACTAGTTAATATAAATCAGTAAAGTATTTCCAAATACATTTCAGTGTTATGGTGATATCCCAGGAAATTTTCCCACATTCACAAAATAAGTAACTTGACATGTCCCTTACCTAACAGCTAGATAGATGGGTGATGGTAATTCCTAGGAAGAGAGCACAGTCAGAAGTTGAGACAGCAAATTCCCCTGCATTATGTGCCCCCTGCCTAGCATGACATGGTCCCCATCTGCCTTTCTAGGCTTCCATAGAAATATCCTGTATACTCCTTGGATTCCCACTCATTTGGACTAATTTTAATTTTTGGTACCTAAGCTGCCTTTCACTTTTTACCTTTGGAACATGCACTCATCAAAATCTGGTCTGAGATGACTGGGGTGTTTCCCCCCACGTCCTCTCCTATCTCCCATATCCAATTCCCCACTTTTGTCTATCAGTATCTTTGTTTGTTAATATCAAGGCTAGCACTGGACCTTATTCATCTCTGTACATATTTCAGTGCTCGAAAGGATTGTTGGGATGTAGGAAATTAAACTCTCTAAATTACACTTGATATGAGTAGCAGTCATGATTTTTTTCTCTAATTATATGCACTGTGCCCAATCAACAAACTATTTTGTGCCTTTTGTTTCCCTTCTTTGTGCTAAATTCTCCTGAGGGGCAGGAGAGATACCTTGCTGATTTCTCCACCTCCCTGTATAATCTAGCATAGTGCCTGGCAATAATAGTACTTCACTCTAGTTAAATACAACTATTTGGATAAGGAAAGATCTCATTTCTTGGCAAGTAATCCTCTCTTGAATATGGAAAATATTGGTATGATTTATAAAAAGCATAAGAAAAATAAGAAATCTGCTTAGAAAAGCCATCGAGTTCTTTCAGAGTGCCAAAGCCTGTTTGGTCCTAAGGAGCATGCCTCCAAAAATGAGTTAATTTCCAAGTTACTTAATAGAGAGGCAAGGGAAAATATTAACACATTGACAGAGTTGAGCAGAAAAAAGTCTAAGTTGAATTCGGTTCAAATAGTGATGTTACGCGCACACACACACACACACACACACACGAAGAATTGCCATGAAGTTTTTTTTTTTAAAAATGTAGATAGTTTATTTGCATCTTGGCAAAGACTTTTGAGACTGCTGAGAAATCCTCCTACTATAGACAATATATGTTTTTTTTAAAGAACACGTAAGTAGGATTGTGATGATAATCAATAATCTTGAGAACATGAACACTTAGAAATATTAAAGATTAAGCAAACAAACAAAACTTCCTATTAAGAAATTGTGACTTTGGGTGCCTGGGTGGCTCAGTTGGTTAAGGGTGCAATTCTGGATTTTGGCTGAGATCATGATCTCACAATTAGTGAGATTGAGCCCCAAAATGGGCTCAGTGACCCCTCCTTGCTCACTCTTTCAAAATAAAAAATACACTTGAAGTTATGACTTACTGACCCTGTATACATAAAACCAAAAGTAGCTGTTTAAATGTGAAAAAAGTTCAATTATCTAGGCATATTGCTTTCAGTATGCTATGAAATGAAACTGGTTTAGTTTTGGCTGAAATAGCCATATTGAGATCATGTGAACATGGATTAAATGTCATAAAAAACAAATATGAGCATTGTTTTTCAAGTTAGAAAAAGGCAAGAAGGCATGTAGTGTCAGATAATAATGATTAATGGAGTTACATCTTAATTAGTAGGCAAGCGGGAAGGAATTTAAAATGAACAGGTTATGGCAAATGCAAAGTACACTGACAATAAAGATGAACAATTTCTCTGAAAGATTGTTACCTAAGGAAAATATAAAAAATTCTTATCATGAAGTTGTATTGACTTGTCAAATGAATAAAAATATATGAACAATATAGCTTTGATTACTCTAAGACTTGAAATGTTTAAGGATATAAACCATGTACTATCCCTCTGGATAATGGTTAATTATTTAGGACCAGATATTGAACCAAATGGATTTTCTGATATTTTATGTTCATATTTTCTCTGGCAGTAGTGTTCTAAATCTTCTATCTACTGGTCTGAAATTGTGTTTACTATTTTATTTTCTAAAGATTAGCAAATAATACCTACAACATAGTTAGGACTCAGTATATCCTTGGAGATGAACAAAAATTGATAAGTAGTACTCTGAAGTAAACATTACTCCTAGACTTTCTAAATTTTCAAATTTATAACTTCCTGGAGAATGGCCACAGATTCTACTGTTATTGTCTCTTCTACTATGTAAGTTGGTTGGTAAAACAAAAGAAACCGTGGTTATTGACTTTAAAGGGGGATGAGTAGCCTTTTAAAAGATATAACACAATACTTTTCTGTTACTCACCAAAGGGCTAGGAAGAAGGTATAAAATGAACTCAAAGGTCAAAGGCAGACACCTGAAATCTTTTACCAGTTTAACCATCTTGGGAAAATTAATAATCTCTTAATACCCAATTTATTTTTTTTTCCAACGTTTATTTATTTTTGGGACAGAGAGAGACAGAGCATGAACGGGGGAGGGGCAGAGAGAGAGGGAGACACAGAATCGGAAACAGGCTCCAGGCTCTGAGCCATCAGCCTAGAGCCCGACGCGGGGCTCGAACTCACGGACCGCGAGATCGTGACCTGGCTGAAGTCGGACGCTTAACCGACTGCACCACCCAGGCGCCCCTCTTAATACCCAATTTAAAAAAAAAATGTAACTAACAGCTCCTATATTAACGTAGAATAGAAGCTGGAAATGTGACTGACACATGGTAGGTGATTAAAAAATTGATTGTGTTGAGTATTTAGTAGTATTAATGGATATTTTTTCAAGAAGTATTGAATGAGCTTTGTCCTACATGACAATGACAGGTAGAGTTGCCTAGGATCTTGCATTTGAAACAGTGTTGACATTACATCTAGACTCACAGATGAGCATGGGTTCATGCAAGGGTGTGGCAACATGCAAAATATATTTTGTTTTTGTTGAGGAAGTTGTTTGATTTGCTTAAAGTGATACAGCACCATCATAATAAGAGTAAGTTCTCTTGTCTTTGGATTTTGCAGACATTCAGGATGGATTGTTATTTTTGTCAAGACAGATTTCACCAATGTAACTGGAAATGATAGACAATGTATGAGACATGATAGTAAGAGAAAACTGTTACTAAATCTCTGAAGACAGGTGAGTGCATATGACCATCAGACACACCTCAAAACAGCGTATCTGCTATAGATGGTGTTTAAAGTCTATTAGATCAAGTGACATTGTTATAAATCTTGTTAAAAGAAAGGTATTATTACAGTTATTTATTTCTCCAGTTATCTATTTTAAGAAATATTTGAAGCAATATGTTTGATTTAAGTCAAGGAAATTGGCTAGACCCTGAAATAAGCTTACATACTGGTAGTTGCACTCAGGTAGGAATAATGGTAAAATAAATAGCATGTTTTTTTTTTCTTTTAACTTTAGTTTTGCCACTGGACTGGTTCATTCTTAATATATACTTTCATTAGCAGCTAATTAGTATGCTAATTTAGAATTTTTTAAAACAGGCATAAGTTTTATTTAAAAAGACTGAAGTATTAGTTATATCTTGAATAGTCCCTGGAGTATCACATCTTTAGACTCCTCAGGCAACGCAGTATTAACTCAGAAAATACTTATGTTCCTCCTAAGTACCAGGCACTATTCTTTATAATTGGATTGCAACAATGAATGAAATAGACACCTTCACCGTGGAGCTTATATTGTGAAGTGGGAGCAGATAATAAAATTAAGTGTAATCGAAAAGTAAATCATATAATGTATTAGAAGGTAGTAAGTGTTATGAAAAAAAGAGGAAAAAATAGAAGAGAGTCAGGAGTAAGTTTCAGTATTAAATAAAATGGTTGGGTTAAGCTTTGTGGAGGAGAGAGATGAGAAGGTCAATTTGACAGATGTGAGGAAATTTCACATTAGCCATTTCATATATTCTTGCATACTTTCCATCTGGAATGAACAGCTAGACCAGGGGGCCTACAGATACAGTAGACCTGGCATGAAAGGGTCCAGTGTGGCTGGAGCAGAGTGAGGGAGGAAAGACAAGTAACAGATACAGTCAGGAGGGCCAGGGCCATGTCCTGCAAGGGTCTTAGCTGTTTTATGCGCTTTGACCACAAGAGGGTTCTCAGCAGAGCAGTGATGTGACAGGGCCTGATAGTATAAGGGTCATTTGGTCTTCTGTGTGCAGAACAGACTAGAGAGGAATATGAGTAAAAGTTAGAATAGCTAGGAGTCTATTGTAATGATCCAGGCAAGATATTGTGGTGGCTTCAGTGAGTAGTAGTGCAGAAGGGAAGGAATAGAGTCAAAATCAACAGGATTTACTGGAAAATGTAATTTGACATATAAGAGAAAAAACTCAGTAAAATTTAATGTTTTTGATCCAGCTCAATTAGTTGGGAAAAAAAGAGTAGCCTCTACCTTGCTAACGATGGTTAGGAATAGAGCGCACTTTTTTGTTTTGTTTTGTTTTGTTTTGTTTTGTTTTGTTTTGTTTTGTTTTCAGATCAGGAGTTCAGTTTTAAACTGGCTGTTAGTTAAATATTCAATTAGATATTTTCCACCTAATTAGATATTCCAAAGAAGCTGTTGAGGAGACAGTGGATATATGAGCCTGGAATGTGGAAGTGATGTCTGATCTGAAGATAGAAATTTGGAAGTGATTGGCACACGGAGGATGTTGAAACCCTGAGTTTGGGTGAGACACCAAGACAAATGAATATACAGAGAAAAGACCAGAGGAACGGTTTCTAAGAGCATTGTAAGCTTGGAAAGCTCTTATCCTATTCCTTGCTTCAGAGACATTGTGAAGTGGAAAAATAATATTATGCTAAGTGAATTATATTTACCATTTGGATATTGTGTATAGAATAAAATTTCTTAATGCAGTGGTTAACTCTCCATAGGAAGCACTGTCTTTTGTTTAGAGCCTATGTACTTTCTTTTTGACTTTCCTATTCAAAATAAGTGTTCTTTTGTATCTTATATATTTTTATGTAGAAATAAATCCCTATCTAGAAACCATACTTATTTTGGAAGTCCAAATGTTTATAACCTACTATACTACTCATTTACTATTCACTACACAAGTGTAAACATGTACATTCTATGCTTGGGTAAGTAACTCGCAGTGGAGTAGGTGACAAATATTTAGAGGAAAATGGGTATTAAAAGCAAATGGATCTGAATATAAATACACACTCAACTAAGTTACCTTAAACAACTTATTTAGCTTCCCAAGCCTTAGATTTAAGTGTAAAATAAAGATAATAATAAGCAGTTTTCAGATTTGCCAGGAGTATTGATATTAGTAGATGCTAACTCATTGAGAGGCTGTTTTTGTTTTTATTGTTTTACCATGCTCATGGTAAAACATGCATTTCCTCAGTTCCAAGATTCATTGCTTCATCACTCTATAACTGAGTTTTACCTGGTTTGGTGTCTATGTTCTGATTTGGAAATTTTTTAAATGTTTATTTATTTTTGAGAGAGACAGAGAAAGAGCACAAGCCAGGAAGGGGCAGAGAGAGGGGAGACACAGAATCTGAAGCAGGCTCCAGGCTCTGAGGTGTCAGCACAAAGCCTGATGCATGGCTTAAACCCACAAACCAACAAGATCATGACCCAAGCTGAAGTTGGACGCTTAATCAAATGAGCCACCAAGGAGCCCCTGATTTTGCATTTTTTTAAAAAATACATATCTACATGATTCAGGGTCATTTTTGATAAAAATACCTTTTTTTTTAAATACAGAATTTATTTTTTCCTAGCTCACCTGGGCATATGCAGTGAAATCCATTATATTCACTTATTTTTAATGTTAGCCTAAATGACTTTCATAAATGTAAATTTTTCCCAAAACTGACTCCATACTTCCCACTCAACTTTTCTTTGTATTTAAAAATTATTGGGGCGCCTGGGTGGCGCAGTCGGTTAAGCGTCCGAATTCAGCTAGGTCACGATCTCGCGGTCCGTGAGTTCGAGCCCCGCGTCGGGCTCTGGGCTGATGGCTCAGAGCCTGGAGCCTGTTTCCGATTCTGTGTCTCCCTCTCTCTCTGCCCCTCCCCCGTTCATGCTCTGTCTTTCTCTGTCCCAAAAATAAATAAACGTTGAAAAAAAAATTTTTAAAAAAATTAAAAAAAATAAAAATAAAATTATAATAAAGTGATAAGGAAAATATTTCATAATCCTTGAAAATAATGGACAATTCTGAAGTATAAGAATAGAGCTTCAGCCAAAACACAAAGATTCATATTCTCTCATATAACTATATAACTTTGACTATTTTTTTTTATTTTTTTTTTAATTTTTTTTTTCAACGTTTATTTATTTTTGGGACAGAGAGAGACAGAAAATGAACGGGGGAGGGGCAGAGAGAGAGGGAGACACAGAATCGGAAACAGGCTCCAGGCTCTGAGCCATCAGCCCAGAGCCCGACGCGGGGCTCGAACTCACGGACCGCGAGATCGTGACCTGGCTGATGCCGGATGCTTAACCGACTGCGCCACCCAGGCGCCTCTAACTTTGACTATTAAAGAGTCTTTAGAACAGCAGTGGTAAGAAAATGGCTTGGTTGCCTTGCAGTTCCTCTCCATAAAAGACAGGAAGAAAATCAGAGAACCTACGGACCTCCCCTCATCTGGATTCAGTGTGTCCTGTCATACCCACAGTGGATGTCAGTGCTGCCTATCACAACAAATTGATCTCAGAATGGATCACAAAGAGAAAGGCCTGTAGGGCTGGGACTCAGCCAACATTTCTCCTGAGTGGTTCACTTTGCTTCAAACCTCTTATTTCTTTCTGAAAAAAGAGGTTACTTTGCAGAGGTCTTCCTTTATAAAAAGAATCTCTTGAGATTGGAAAAAAATATATATAACCACATAATTACTGTCCCCATTAACTTAGTCATTCATTCATTCCTCCAGTATTTCTAAGCATGCAATATGTATTAGGGACCTTGCCATGAGCAAGAGGGACATAAATCAAATAAAATGTGCACTTTGCATCATGGATGTGTATTCTCTATTGAGGAACAAAAAAGAATGTTGGAACTGAAGAAGCACAAGTGACCATCAAGTAAATCAAGTGAGATTCCATTTCAGGGGACATTGTCTAACCTGAGTCACAGTGGTTAAAAAGAAGTTGGCCAGGTTAAGAGGTAAAGAAGATGGGAAGGTATTCCAGGCAGAAGTACAGATATGACACTAAAAAACCCTGGCACATTCAATGACCATGCAGGCTTGGCAAATTTTATTAGCACTCTTCCCAGTGCCTAACACTACATGCAACCTACAAAATATTGCTGCAGCTACAGGTACAGGAATTGCTCATGCTGGTACCCCCATCCTCTGGTTTAAATATAATGCCTTCTTTGCAAGGCCCAGTTTCCATCCTACTCCTCATAAGTGAATCCTTTCTCTTTCTTACTTATTCAAAGAGATGACATTTGACAATATTAGTTTTTTTTTTTTTTATTTGGCTTCCGTTAAAACTATTGACCCTTAATTAATCTCTCATTTGCTATAGGTCTCTCTGATGCATTGTAACCCACAGGAAAATCCTATTCCACTCAGGCTGTGAGGACAATGCACATAATTTAAAACCTTAGTACATAGACCTTCAGTGTTTAAAAGAGACACCATCATTCTTTTATGTGTCTCTGGTTGCTCCTGTACCTTAAAATAACTAAAATGTTCTAAATGCTATTATCAGTTGTTTTTTTTTTTTTTTAAGCAGGATATCACCATCTCACATTTTGTGCCTAACTGAAAATACATATAATGCAAATACTTAACAAGAATTTGTAGGACTGCATTCCTAAGCTCCATTATTAGGCATTTCAGTTTATTGCCTTCTCTGTAAATAAGCCTAAACTTCTAGTTCTCACTTTAGGGCAAAAACTGGCAATGGTATGGACGGAACTCTCTTATTCTAGAGGATTAGGGTGGTCTCTATTAAAATGGGAATGATAAAATTGTGACTGTCATGATGATTTGCACCCACCAAGGATCTCCAGTAGCAAAACAACTCACTTTCATACACAATCTTTTTACTGTGGGTCTTCGCCAGATGCACAATGGTGGCAAAAGAAACGAGACAAATTTGTGGCAAGGACTGGAAAATGAGAGATGCCCAAAACTCGTAGGCTTTCACCAAGTACAAGGCATCATCTTGCTGAATGCTGGAAGCAGGAAGGAAGGGCAGAGAAAAAGTAGTAATATGTGCCAGGTCTTCCGAGAGCACTGCATAAGATAACCATAGGCTGAATTTCGCGAGAAAGAGAAAGACAAGGGTAGGGATTGAAAGCAAAGAGAATTCCCTCAGAAAGTCAAAAAGCTGTTGTCTATAATGTAAAGGACAGAGAAAAAGATTGAGAAACTAGAGAGAGTGAGAGAGAGAGAGAGCAGGAGAAAAATATTTTTGGAGTTTCTGAACTGCTGATTAGGTTGTAAAGAATAAAGATTTCTGAAAAATCCTACCAGTGCTCACAACCCTGATAAGGAAAAGTTTTACTACTTTAAGATCTTTGAACTGGAAATGAACTGAATCTACCTAATGACACAATAAATCCAAGACTGAGCTCAACCACAGATAAAAATGACATAATCCCTTTCATTAGCAGCCTGACACAACAAGAAGAATGCTCCTTTCTAAGGAACATTACATTCATTTTACTTTCTACTCATTCTTTTAAAATGCAAAAATTTTAATTAATTCCATTTATGAGGCTCCACCCTTATGACTTAATTGCCCCCAAAATCCCTGCCCCCTAAATCCATCACACTGGGCATATTTAGGATTTCAACAAATGGATTTTGGTGGGAAGGGCATGAACATTCATAATATGTCTATAAAGAGAATTATAATAAAAGGATATATAAGAAGAGAAGCAAGTTTCTTTAAAACGTTTATTTATTTATTTTTTTTTTTTTTGAGAGAGAGAGAGAGAGAGAGAGAGAGAGAGCACAAGCCAGGGAGGAGCAGAGAAAGAGAAATAGAGACACAGAATCCAAGCAGGCTCCGGTTCCAAGCTGTCAGCATAGAGTCAGAAGTGGGGCTCGAACCCATGAACCATGAGATCATGACCTGAGCCAAAGTCGGGGTCTTAACCAACTGAGCCACCCAGGCGCCCTGAGAACCAATCTTCACATACAAAATTCTAAGCATCTACCTTAAGAAGCTAGAGACAAATAAAAATACATCATGTTCTAAGTAAACAGAAGAAAGGAAAATATAAATAAATGTGGAAATCACTAAAAAACAGATTAAAATAGATTAAAAGATCAAAAAAGTAAAATAAAATTTAAAATATTAATACAATTTTTTTAAAAGAATCAAATAACCCAAAGAGAGAGCACAAAAAGAACATCAAGAGGAGGGGCGCCAGGGTGGCTCTGTCAGTTAAGCCTGTGACTCTTGATTTTGTCTCAGGTCATGATTTCACAGTTCATGAGATGAAGCCCTATGTTAACAGTGTGGAGCCTACTTGGAATTCTCTCTCTTCCTCTCTCTCTCTCTGCCCCTCCCCCACTCACACCCGTGTGAGCTCTCTCCTTCTCTCAAAGTAAACATTCAATTTTTTTTTAATTAAAAAAAATCGGAGGACATTACTACAGATTCCACAGATATCAGAAGGGAAAAAAGATATCAATGACAACTAACTATATAGCAATATATTCAATACTGAGAAAAAATGTGAAAGTTAAAAAAATGGAATTTTAATAAAAAACTTACTACACAAAAAACCCAAAAACCTCTGATCCCAGGTGGCTTGACCAGTCAATTCCATCAAAGATTAAAGAGGAAACTATCAGTATTTTTCAATGTCTTTCAGGAAATAAAGGAAGAAAAAGAAACACCCTAATTCATTTTATGAGCCATTGTGTTGCTAATACCAAAACCAAATAATGTCATTGTAAGAACAAAATAAAAATAACAAAAATTCCAATACTCATCATATGTACGGACATATTACCTTCACAAAATCTTTATAAACTTAGTCCACCAATATATAAAAAGGATTATACAAGTATATTTTTCACAGGATAGAAAGATTGGTTTAACCTTCAAAAACAATGTAAATCATCACATTATAGAATAAAGGGAAAAATTATATGATTAATCAATAAATTTGGAGAAAGTGTTTGATAAAATTCAGCACTCGTTCATTGGATTGATGTTTTAGCAAACTAGGAATAGATAATATTTTCTATTGTACAA
Organism: Herpailurus yagouaroundi; assembly: GCF_014898765.1. Classification (NCBI taxonomy): domain Eukaryota; kingdom Metazoa; phylum Chordata; class Mammalia; order Carnivora; family Felidae; genus Herpailurus; species Herpailurus yagouaroundi. The sequence continues at coordinate 8,592,875 of NW_024412441.1, forward strand.
AAGACATCTATGAAAAAAATCTATAGATAACATCATAATGCTGAAAAATTGCATGCTTTCTCCCTAGAATCAGAAACAGGGCAAGAATAGCATCCATAAAAATCACACATATATAGTTGACTGATTTTTTGACAAAGCGGTGAAAGTAATTCATTGAGAAAAGGAGTCTTTTTAAAAAGTACTACTATAACAATTAGATATCCATAGGGAATAAAGTAAACTTTGACTTTTATTTCACTCAATAGTCAAAATTTAATTTGAAATGGGTAATAGATGATTCATAGCTGAAGTCATAATATTTCTTTAAGAAAACATAGCAGAGTATCTTCAAAACTGTACCCTAAATAGATATTTCTTATATAGGACAAAAAAGTACTGTCATTAATATAGGAAACAAATATTAAAAATTATCAAAATTGAATATATAACTCCAGAAAAAGACACAATAACAAAAATAAAGCAGGCAACCCACAGACTGTGAAAAAAATATTCTTTTCTTAGTACATGTATTTTTTCTTAGTACATGTATTCTGTATCTTAATACAGAATATACAAAAGCTGTATAAATACCGTATTTATATTACTAACATTAATATTTTAATAGAAATATATATATTAATAATAGAAAAGCAGACAAGTGTTTGACCAGATACTTCCCAAATAAATATAAAAAGAATGACCAATAAATCCATGGAAATATACTTCACATCATTATTCATCCGAAAAATGTTATTTAATTAGGAGAAAATAGTTTACACTTACACAAAAGGTTAAAATAAAAAAAGTCATACGGTCAAGTATCAATGAGGGTGTGGAGCAAGTAGAACTTATATAGTCTACAGGGAATATAAAATGGTACAATTACTTTGGATAAATACATGGTAGTTCTTATAAAGATAAGGACACACCAATCCTATAATCTAGAATTCTACTCCTTGGTATTTACTCTTTAAAATGAAATGTCCATATGGGCGCCTGGGTGGCTCAGTTGGTTGAGCCTCTGATTTCAGCTCAGGTCACGATCTAACGGTTCATGGGTTCAAGCCCTGCGTGGGGCTCTGTGCTGACAGTGCAAAGCCTAGAGACTGTTTCGGCTTCTGTGTTTCCCTCTCTCTCTGCCCCTCCCCTGCTTGCTCTCTGTCTCTCAAAAATAAACATTAATTTTTTTTAATTTTAAATGAAATGTCCATAAAAAACTTGTGAATGTTTGTTCAAAGCATCTTTATTCACAATAATCTCAAACTTGAAACATGCCAATTGGATATCAATGAGAGCATGGTTTAGAAAATTGTAGCCTATTCATACAATGGGATTGTATTCAACAATAAAAAGGAATTAATTATTCCTGCCCACAAGAGGTGGGTGTTTTCTAATTATCACTAGAGTGTACATATCCTCTAGTAATTAAAAAATCTAAGGACTTTAGTTTTTGCTTGTATATAAATGACCACTAAAGGTATAATTTCCACATCAGGCCTTAATTTACATACTAGCTTTCCTGATAATTCATTCATTCAATAATTTATTTTTTTATTGCTTACTACAGAATAGGCATTATTTCCATAGCTATATTTGGAAACATATAAATAAGATTCCCATTCACATAGAGATAACATTGACCAGAAAACTATAATAATAATTTTACATTTATTAAAGGTGTTATACAGAAAACAAAATAGAAGAAATATGAGGAAGTATGGTAGCGAGAGGGTATATGTGACAAGAGCAGATTATTTCTTTAGATAGCATAGAGATAAGCTCTATAAAGATTGAAACTTTTACCCTGGTGCCTGCATGATGAAAATAAACTGTGCAAAGAACTACAGAACAAGAAGTGAAAATATTATAATAATTTAACAGGTAATTCAATCATCAGTGATATTTCTGAATATGGTTGACTGTTTTTTTCCTAAATGACCCCTAATGTTGTCATTATGTTATCATTTCAGTAATAATGTACTAATTTAGTCCAGTCTAAAAAACATGCAACAAATACATTTTACCAGTTTCAATTCTATATTTTAAGAGGTCATCAGCTAATAAATTTGTAATCAAATAGTTATCCTAAAACATTTTAAACAATTAAAGATATATATATTTTATAAATATAAAATTTTATATATATCTGAATGGGCCAACCAAGATAATTTCAAGAGAACTTGAAACAATTTAAAGCATTAAGCAGGCTAGGCAGTAAATTTTCTTTATAGTATCCATTTTCCCAAAAAGAAAAAAGTTTCCATTATTCTAACAACATGGTAAAAAAAGAAAATCTGTCATAGCCTTCCAAAAGAGCAAAAGTAAATTACTATAAATTTTGCCTATGACAACAACATTCTAGAAACAAACAAACAAAAAAAAGGAAACACCATTCCAAAAATACGAACCTATTAGTTAAAACTGAAATAATTTCTAAGACTTCTAGAATTCAAGAATCTAGACTAAATAACTCTAATAACTCTATCAGTATAAATATTTATTCCTGAATACATATCACCCTGGGATCATTTTGTCATGTCTCTTCATTAATCAATTCAGTGAGTTTTTCCTGGTACACAGAAGCACACTAGCTACAGAAAACACAATTCCTTCTGGCCATATTTTGTTTATTTTCACCAGTAACAACTGTACACAGCAACATGAGCTCAGACACAAACCATTTTCTTTCTATTCTTTGCTTGTCATTTCTTTCACGTTCCCTGAGTTTAGAAACTTCACTATATCATGCCCATTTTTGAGGCTTTAGGTAGCAGGTTATTCGGAAAAGCCTATATAAATCATGGAATAGCCAGTTTCCTTTTGATATGCCATTGACTCTGTAGCATGTCCGTATTTTTATTTTTAAAAGCCAATCTAAAGATCTCTATACAAAGTTTTCCTCTGTAAACATGAGCAATTCTTGAAGTCCCTTTGTTGGTGTTTTGAAAATCAAAGTAGTTCTTTTGAGTCAATGAAAGTTCTGAAAGTAACTCTTTTATAAACTTATAAATTGTGGAAGGTGGACTTACAATCCCTTTGTACTGTCCTAAAATCATGTTGTGGGCTAAATGTGTTTTGACACATTTGACGCATAACATTTAAGTTATGAGATACCAAAACTATCAATGAATTTTTATCTTGTAATGAAATTGCTCAGTAATTGTACAATAGGTATATTTTCAGACTTACTTATCTTTATATTACAAACTTTACACTTTAGGAATAACATCATTTTTTTCTATTTCAGTAGCATTTCATACAACTAAAATAGATACTGTCATGTAAGCTGCTAGGGTCATTCAGAACTGTACTTGTTTATTTACTTTTATCAGAAAACCTCTAAAGAATTTACTCTCTTAAAGCTCATAAGCTTCTGATGAGCCTCCAACCAAATTATTTATCTAGTCTATTGATGAATAATAAACAATATGAATGAAGAAAAGAGCAGAGTGGGCTCAAGCAGACTAGGGACGATGGAAATAAAGCCCCAAAGGATTTTTGGAGAACACAGAATATTTTCTCAAGGTGTATTGTGGATGTAAGCTGATCTTATCCTACATCCCACCTTTCATTTCTTTGACTTTTAGTAAATGAAGAAAAGGCAGCAAGTATATGGATCAGAACCATGGACAGCACTATGCTTTCTGAGGATCATAACGAAAACCATAAAATTATCAGAAAAGTAGGCCCAAAGCATTCAGAAAAAAGTAAGTGTTCTAAATTTTTGGATTTTAAAAGAAGATAGCATTAAAGCACAGTCTAATACAAAACACAGACTAAAAGTAGTAATAATGATGTTAACCGGGTAAATACATTCATTCTCTCCCATTTCTCATGTAACCCTTCACAGTAGTATTTTTATCTCATTTCTTAACGTATCTTTTCCCAATTCCTGGTATTCTTGACTTTCCATTCACTTAAGCATGAGCTTACATGCTGTCCTTGACTTATTTTCCACTGTTCCTCAACATGCACATATGCATGCAAAATACACATGTAGAATCTTCTCTGGATAGGCCTTTGCCATCACCTTCATCAACACATGCATAATCCTTTAGCTCTGTTCCTCTCAACAGGGATACCCAGCACTCTATCTTCTAATTCTCCAAATGCTATCTCTCCTTAGAAACTCCACTAAATTCCTCATATACTAAAAGCTTTCTAATTCTTTAGAATATTTTATTAGTATTTTCTGAAGTTTATTGTCAGGCTGCTTGGGATCTAGTGTCAAGCAGAAGTAATTCAGCAGATGAAATTGGGTGGGTGCTCACAGGAACAGTGGTGAAGTCAGGACTCAGAGACAGAAAATGAAAAAAAGATTAAAGACAAACTAGTGTCTAAACCAGCACCAGAATTATATGACAAAACAACAAAGGGCCTCTGCAAAGCGTGAGTACATTGCTTCTTACTGGTCCTTCTTGCTGCTGTTTTCAATTTCCATATTCAAATGTTTCAAGCCCTTAGAATGTGTTAAAGGTTCTGAAAAACTCTTGATATATTTTTCTTTATTAATCTTTTTGCCTTAAAGTTTTTAGAAATCTTTGCATGATTAGTATAAAAAAAACAAACTATGAGAGATCTAGGTAATACTTAGATGCTTAAAATATTATATCTGTACAAGACCCTAGAGATAATATAGTGCAGGACTTTCCAACTTTTTTTTTTCTTTTGTCTTGTATCCCTTTGGGAAAGTCTGGCAAACCTTACAACTCTATGGGCCATTTTTCAAATAATGTTCTTACATGTATAAAATGTAATACATGGTATTATAAAGAAACCAACACTATTATAGTACAATTACAAATATTTCTAAACATCTAATTTGTGATATGTTAATATAGTGCTTAGATATTAACATATATAAGCGTGAAAATTATATCAATAATATTTTCAGAAGTCTGCAATATCTATAATGTGATATGAAAATATATAGGATTGTGATTTCTCATGGCACCACATTCAGAGATGCCATAAATACTTCCAATATTATCTGTCTACATTTATAATGGAGGGACATACTACATTCCCATTAGAAGCTAGTGAATGAGATTTTTCCCCATTCCAATTTACAGGCCCTGTGAATTCTATTCAGAGGTCTATCTGTGTGTGAGTCAGTGGGTCCCAGATTTAGAACCCCAATCTAGTAAAACCTTTTCTCTTATCTGTGAAGATATGATGGGGGTTGCCCAACATCATAAATTCTAGCTGGAAGCATTCCAATTAACAGAAATCACATGTTCTCCTACGAAGGTCAGAGTTCGTAACACCGTACTCTGCTAATTCAGGAGCTGTCATTTTCAGATGGTCACAAATGTAGTGTGCAAGTTGGAGGAATATCTTCATAAATCCTCAGAAAGTATCTTGTAAATAGAGGATTTATTACATTGTGCTCACCTCTGTCTGTTAAATTACTGCCTTACACTGGACTGATCTGGATATTAATCTATCTATCCTAGTAGCCAGTAAACTCTTGGAGAAAAGTCATTTTTTGCAAGATACTTATCTCATTACCCCTGGTTCCTTGTATTGGGCTTGGTGTGCTTGTTGGAGCTGAATTTAATTTACTAATTTGTTGTTTATTAACCCACTGTCCTTCATGGTTTGTTGTTATTTCCTGGGTCATATTGCTGTTTTCTCACTGGACAGAATGCTCCTGATGACAGACAATTCTTACAGACATCTATACCACTGCAGTGCTCAGCACAATGGTGTAAACACTTACTGAAGGTTTCTACAGAGAAAGTAAAGTATTTATGAGAATGTAATTTAATGATTAAGATAAATCGGGGCGCCTGGGTGGCGCAGTCGGTTAAGCGTCCGACTTCAGCCAGGTCACGATCTTGCGGTCCGTGAGTTCGAGCCCCGCATCAGGCTCTGGGTTGATGGCTCAGAGCCTGGAGCCTGTTTCTGATTCTGTGTCTCCCTCTCTCTCTGCCCCTCCCCCGTTCATGCTCTCTCTCTGTCCCAAAAATTAAAAAACAAACAAACAAACAAAAAAAAACGTTGACAAAAAATGAAAAAAGATAAATTAAAACCTATAGTTTTAAATAAGTTTCTCAAAATACTATAGAAAAGTTAATATAAAAATTTGATGTTAATGAACAACTTTGCCTATTTTATTTGTTAATGTATAATTAAGACATAATATTTTAGGGATGCCTGGGTGGCTCAGTTGGTTAAGCATCCGACTTTGGCTCAGGTCATGATCTCGCGGTCCATGAGTTTGAGCCCCACGTCAGGCTCTGTGCTGACAGCTCACAGCCTGGAGCCTGCTTCGGATTCTGTGTCTCCCTCTCTCTCTCTGACCCTCCCCCGTTCATGCTCTGTTCTCTCTCTGTCTCAAAAATAAATAAACATTAAAAAAAATTTTAAGACATAATATTTTAAAATTCTTGTATGAATATATTGGTTTGGAACAGTCAATACTTTAAAATTTTTCTCCAGATAATGTAGACAAAGGACATTTGCTAGTTTCACCCTTGGCAGAGAATTCTGTACTGTATTTCAAAATGTGGTATTCCATAAATAAAAGTACAATGATTCTTGGGATATTTAACAAATAAATTTGAATTTTCCATCAACCATATATTTCTCACTGTTTCTATATTTGAAAGTCATCTAATTTCCAAAGCTTTATTTTCATTACTATCTTAGGGGAATTAGCTTCTTCACAAGTACGATTACCTTTTCCATCATGGTGAGTGGTTTTATATCTTATTCTCACACTGTTAGTCAACTGAGTTGACTCCCCTAAGATCCTGTTATTGCTATTTCAGGTCAGTTTGAGATTCAAAAATAATTAACAAAGATAGCCCTGGATATTGGGTTTTAAACAAAGCACCATTCACTTGGGTAGTGTGCTCCTGTCCTACTACCAGCTTTATTTATTAACAATTTTTAATACCCTTTCTAAGTAAGGATTATTTTTTAATTTAACTTCCATTTAACACATGGCAGTAATAGGAGTTTATAATAGGTCAGATAGCTTTTGCCTGTTTTTCTATCTTGTTGATTGTCTTTAAATATGGAGATTCCATTATCTCACTTTTAACCAACTGAGCCACCCAGGTGCCCCTCTCCATGATCTCACTTTTAATTAATTTACTCAACACCCAAGTCAATGGATTTTATTCTATTTGATGGTGAGGATCATATTTTATTAAAATATTTATATACATTATTTTTATTTGAATTATAACTGGCAAATTTCAAATGTAATACCAACGTTTGAAAGTAAAGGGTTATGAGATGCTCAAGTGAGGGTGTTTGATATGATTTTGAATTATTCTAATGATTTAATAATTAGGATGAGACTTGAAAGTTTTCATTGTATTTCAGAATCTTTTTGGTTGGTGGAAATAAGGAACTACTACTGTTTCACTACTAGGTTTCTTTCTTTTCTTTTCTTTCTTTCTTTTGTTATTTCTCCTATCAAACATTCACAACATGGTGGTGGTGGTAGCACTTCCACCAATTCCACACAATTATTTTCAAATGTTATATCATTTTATTCTAATGATAATCTTATATGGTAGATCTGTTTCTCTCTATCTCTCTCCCTCTGTCTCTCTCACCTTTCTTTTTTCATTACTCCCTGATTCTTCTACATTAATAAAAAGCTTGGTCACTTAAAACTAAATTGTTTTGAGTTTCAATTGTTATTTGATCTTTTAATAAAGCCATTGATCTTTAGGATAATAAATACTTATATCTAGTATAATAAGGTAAAATACATATTTAAGCTACTAATGCAATTTATAAAATTTCCCCCAATTTTTAAAATATGTTACTTATAAAAACTCCATATATTTTTGTTTTTTAAAAGTTTATTTATTTATTTTTGAGAGAAAGAGAATTATCGGGGGGGGGGGGGAGAGAGAGAGGGAGAGAGAGAATCCCAAGCAGGCTCTGCACTGTCAGTGCAGAGCTCGATCCCACGAACTGTGAGATCATGACGTGAGTCAAAATCAAGAGTCAGACGCTTAACTTATTGAGCCACCCAGGCGCCCCAGAAATTCTCTATTTGAACATCATAATTTACTTCTAGATTTCTTTTTTTTAATTACTGTAGACAGAAGAGTGGCATGATTATGTAGGATACCACATGTGGTATAGGGGAAGTGGGTAATTCAAAGAACAATGGTAATTGTTTACTGTATAACCTCTCTTTATGCATTAGGTAAGAAATAGCAATTTAAAGTTAAACTACATAAACTACATAATATCACAAACTCATACATGCCAGAAACACTCCTTTCATTCTGTTTTCCTTTTTCTTTTCAACATTTTGCTATTGTTTTAAAAGAAAAAAAGATTTCTCATATCGGACCTACAAGTCAAGGGAAATTACTAATCCACTTTTTAAAAAGCTGAAAAAAATCTGATTTGTTACACAAACATTATTTTAAACCTTTTATCCCAATCTCCCTTTAGAACAAAAGTTCTTACTTTCCTTTAATGTTGTTTAAAGTTTCAAAGTGTGTTACTTCTTGGTCAAAAGAAATCAAGGCTTTGATAACTTTTAGAATATTTGTTTTCAAAATATTTGTGTACGTATTGCAATAATGGATTAGAAAGTCAACTAGTACATTTTACTATCAGACTAAAAATCACCATCATAGGTAGATACATAAATTCATATCAAACTTACTCTATCATTCAATTTAAACATTATATTGTATTACAATATTTATTTGTTCAACAAGTATTTGTTGACTGTCAACTATACAACTTTCTAGGTTCTGGGGATACAACAATAAACAAAACAGACAATTATACGTGGATTATTCAGAGCTTATATTTGAATGGGTAATGTCAGAAATGAAAAGTGCTCTGAACAAAAATTAAGTAATGGATAAGGGATTGCTCATTAGACTCACCTCCTCCAAATAGATTCTCCAGGAGTTTTCCAAAGAGGGTACAGGTCCCCTCCCATAGCACATCTGTCCACATCCTGATAACAGCACACCCATACCCATATTCTCCTGATGACCCCACCCATCCAACACTTCCTCAGCAAGAGTACATTCTACAAGCATGGCAGTGTGCAAGTAGCCTGGAGAGGGGCCAGCACTATTGCACAGTGACTCCTGCCCAAGGGAGAGGGAAAGAAAACCACACACACCAGCAGATATCTGGTCTGCAGGCTCCACCCACCAGCGGAAGCTTCTAGGAAGACAACAAAAGAAAGTGCCCTGCAGTTTGGCGCTACCACAGCTCTGGCAAACACCTTCTCTTACTCAGCTCAAGCCCAAAGTGACCCAACTGTTCCATTAACAACACAAGGACCAAACCCTGCCCACAATAGGCAAAGAGAACTGTTGCAGATGACTGGACTGAGGCAAATATGGCTCAACCATATTTGTAAGTTGCATGCAGCACTAATAGGAGACACCGTGAAATAGGTTCTGGTGAACAGAATACACTGCACTGCAGGGCACTACAGGACCTCTTCTTCTTAAGGCCACTACTTTCACAATGTAGCTGAGGTTCCTAACACAAAGAAATAGACACAGAGAGTTGGTTAAATGAAGAGTTAGAACATTAAATTCCAAATGAAATAACAGGACAAAATCAAAGCAAGAGAGCTAAAAAATGGAGATAAGTGATATGTCTGATAGAAAATTTAAAATAATTGTCTTAAAGATGCTCACTGGACTTGAGAAAAGAGGGAAGGATCTCAGGGAGACACTCGAAAAAGAGGTAGAAAACATAAATTAAAGATGAAGAACTCAATAAATTAAAAGTACATTACAGAAAAAAAAATAACCTAGAGGAAGTGGAAGAACAGACCAGTGACCTGGAGGACAGAATAATGGAAAGCAATCAAGCTGAACAGGAGAAAGAAATAAAGAATAAAATATAAAACTAGATTAAGGGTAATCAGCAACACCATCAAGTATAATAACATTTCCATTACAGGGATCTCAGAAAGAGAAAAGAGTGTAGAAAGAGAAAAAAGAAAAATTCCAAAATCTGAGGAAACAAATTCATATCCAGGAGGCACAGAGATCCCTTAACAAATCAACCCAAGGAGGTTGATCCCATTTCCCATATCCCATAAGGATATCAGCTGATTCTTCAGCAGAAAGTTTATAGGCCAAAAGGAAGTGGCATAGTATATTGAAAGTGTTGAAAGAAAAAACAAACAAACAAACAAACAACCCAAACTACAACCAGAAAGACTCTATCCAGCAGGAGAGATAACGAGATTCCTGGATAAACAAACAAAAAAAGGAATTCATGACCACTAAACCAGCCCTACAAGATATGTATGTTAAAGGAGACTCAGAGTGGAAAGTAAGACCACAAGCAGGAGTAAGACAAGTAGGAAGCAACAAAGCAGTAAAATTAAGTATATCTATAAAAACCAGTCAAGGGATTCACAAAATAAAAGGATGTAAAGTGTGAAACCATATACCTGATATGTGGGTGGAGAGAGGAAAAATTTTAGTGCTTTTGAAATGAGTTCAAACTAAAGTGACCACCAAATTAGTATAGACTGCCTTATGCATAAGATATTATATAAAACCTAATGGTAACCACAAATCAAAAATCAGTAATAGACATTTAAAAAAGTAAAGAGAAAGGAATCCAAGTATATCACTAAAGAAAGCCAGCAAGCCATGAAAGAAGAAAGCAAGAGAAGAAAGGAACAGAGAAGAATTACAAAAACAACCATAAAACAAGTAACAAAATGGGAGTAAGTACATACCTATCAATAATTACTTTAAATGTAAATGGACTCAACACTCTAATCAAAATACACAGGGTTATAGAATGGATTAAAAAGCAAGATCCATCTATATGCTGCCTACAACAGATTCACTTCAGACCTAAATAAACATGGGAACTGAAAGTGAAGGGATGAGAAAGCATTTATCATGCAAATGGAAGTGAAAAGAAAGCTGGGATAGCACTACTTATGTTGGACAAAATAGATTTTAAAACAAAGACTGTAACAAGAAACAAAAAAGAACATATATAATCATAAAGGGGACAATCCAACAAGAAGATATAACAATTGTAAACATTTGTGCACCCAACTTGGAAAAACCCAAATACAAAAAACAGCTACTAACAAACATAAAGGAAATACCTTCTGGTAATATCAATAGATAGATCATCCAAACAGAAAAATCAAAAAGGAAAGAGGGTTTCAAATGATGCATTGGACCAGAGAGATCTAACAGATACATTCAGAACGGTCCATTCTAAAAGAGCAGAATACACATTCCTTTCAAGTGCACATGAAACATTCTCCAGACTAGATCACATATTAGGCCACAAAACAAGTTTTAACAAATTCAGAAAGACTGAAGTCATATCATGCATCTTTTCTGACCACAATATTATGAAACTAGAATGAACCACAAGAAAGAATCTGGAAAGAGCACAAATACATGAAGGTTAAATAACATGCTACCAAACAACGAATTGTCAACCAGGAAATCAAAGAAAAAATTTAAAAATACATGGAAATAAATAAAAAAGGAAATATAATGATTCAAAATTTGGGGGATGCAACACAAGTAGTTCTAAGAGGAACATTGATACCAAACTGACTTACCCAAGAAGCAAGAAAAATCTCAAATAAACAACCTAGCTTTACACCTAAAGGAGCTAGACGAACAAAACCAAAAACTAGTAGAAAGAAGGAAATAATAAAGATTAAAGCAAAAATAAATAAAATAAAACCAAAAAGAAACCTAGAAAAGAAAACACAAAAACAAAAACAAAAAACACAAACAAACAATTGACCAGATCCATGAACCCAGAAGCTGGTTCTCTGAAAATATCAACAAAATGGAGAAGCCTTTAGCCAGGCACATCAAAAAAACAAAACAGAGAGAGAGAGAGAGAGAAATGAAATCAGAAATGAAAGGAAAAATAATAACCCATACCACAGAAATATGAAAGATTATATGAAGGAAATAGAAAGGATTTCATAATTTAATTATGAAAAATTAAGTGCTAACAATTTGGACAACCTATAATAAGTGGATAAATTCCTAAAAACATATAACCTACCAAAAGCAAATCAGGAAGAAATAGAAAATTTGAACAGACTAGCAATGAAATTGAATCAGTAATCAAAAAACTCCCAAACAAAAGTCCAGGACCAGAAAACTTCATAGACAAATTCTACCAAACATTTAAAGAAGAGTTAATGCCTATTCTTTTCAAACTATTCCAAAAAAATAGAAGAGGAAGGAAACCTTCCAAATTCATTCTATGAGATCAGCATTAACCTAATACCGAAATCATATAAAGACACTATGAGAGAGAGAAAGAGAGAGAGAGAGAGAGAGAGAGAGGGAGAGAGAGAGAACTATAGGCCAGTATCTCTGATCAACACAAATGCAAAAATTCTCAAAAAAGTATTAGCCAACTGGATCCAATAATACATTAAAAATGTCATTCATCACAATCAAGTGGGATTTATTCCTAGAATGAAAGTGTGTTTCAAATTTGCAAATTAATCAACCTGATACATCACATTAAGAGAAAGATAAAATCTACATGATCATTTCAACAGATATGTAAAAAGTATTTGGCAAAGTGCAACATCTATTTATGATAATCCTCAATAAAGTAGGTTTAGAGGAAACATACCTGAACATAATAAAGTCCATAGATGAAAAAGACAGAGATAACAACATATTTAATGGTGAAAAACTGACAGCTTTTCTCCTAAGATCAGGAACAACACAAGGATGTCCATGCTCACCACTTTTATTTAACATAGTACTGTAAGTCCTAGTCACATCAATCAAACAAACAAAAAAAAAGGAAGTAAACAGCATCTAAATTGGTAAGGAGGAAGTAAAATTTTCACTATTTGCAGATGACATGATACTATATATAGGAAACTCTAAAGATTCTACTGAAAACAGCTAGAAGTGATAAGTGAATTCAGTAAGATTGCAGAATACAAAATCAATATACAAAAATCCATTTCATTTCTATACACTAACAATGAAGTAGCAGACAGAGAAATTAAGAAAACAATCCCATTTACAAATGCACCAAAAGGAATAAAATACCTAGGAATAAACTTAACCAAGGAGATGAAAGACCTAAAGTCTGACTATAAAACATTGATGAAAAAAATTGAAGATGACACAAAAAGAAAGATATTCTATGCTCATGGATTGGAAAAACAAATATTGTTAAAACGTCCACACTAACCAAAGCAATCCACAAATTTAATGCAATTACTATCAAAATATCAGCAGCAATTTTCACAGAACTAGAACAAACAATCCTAAAGTTTGTGTGGAACCACAAAGACACTGAATAGCCAAAGCAATCTGGAAAAAGAATAACAAAACTAGAGGTATCACAATCCCTGATTTCAAGACATACTACAAAATTGTAATAATCAAGACTGTGTAATACTGGTACAAAAACAAATACAGAAATCAATAGAACAGAATAAAAAGCCCAGAAATAAACCCATGATTATATGGTCAATTAATACTACAACAAAGGAGGCAAGAATATGCAATGGAAAAAAGACTGTCTCCTTAGCAAATGTTGTTGGAAAATCACAAAGCTACATTCAAAAGAATGAAATTCAACCACTTTCTTACACCACACACAAAAGTAAACCCAAAGTGGACCTAAATGTGGTACCTGAAACCATAAAATTCCAAGAAGCATAGGCAATAGTTTGTCCAGTATCAATGGTAGCAACATTTTTCTAGATATGTCTCCTGAGACAAGAGAAACAAAAGAAAAAATAAACTCTTGGGGATACATCAAAATAAAAACCTGAACAGCCAAGAAAACAATCAATAAAACAAAAAGATAACCTATGAATAGAAATTTTGCAAATGATATATCCTATGAGGGGTTAGTATTCAAACTATATAAAGAACTTGTACACCATACAAAAAAACATAATCCAATTTAAAAATGAGCAGAACACATGAACAGAAATTCTTCCAAACAAAATATACAGATGCCTAACAGATGAAAACATGCTCAACATCACTAATCATCAGGGAAATCTAAACACAATGAGATATCAGCTCATACCTGTCAGGAGGGCTAACATCAACAACATAAGAAACAACAGGTGTTGGCAAAGATGTGGAGAAAAAGGAACTCTTGTGCATTGTTGGTGGGAATACAAACTGGTGCAGCCACTGTGGAAGACAGTATGGAGTCTCCTCAAAAAATTCAAAATAGAATTACCATATGATCAAGTAATTCCAGTACTGGGTATTTACCCAAAGAATATTAAAACACTAATTTAAAAAGATACATGCACCCCTGTTTACTGCAGCATTATTTATAACAGTCAAATTATGAAACCAACCTATAGATGAATGGATAAAAAAGAGGTGGTGTATATATAAAATGAATATTACTCAGCCATAAAAAAGGATGGAATCTTGCCATTTGCAACATGGATGGATCTAGAGGATATGATGCTCAATGAAATGTCAGAGAAAGACAAATACTACATGATTTCACTCATATGGAATTTGAGAAACAAAATGAACAAATAATAAAGAGAGAAACAAACAGAAAAAAAAAAAACCTCTCAAATATAGACAAAAAACTGGATGTTACCAGAGTTAGGTGGGTGGGGAGATAAGTAAAATAGGTGAAGGGGATTAAGAGTACACTTATCATGATGAGCAAAGGATAATGTATAGTATTACCGAATCACTATAGTGTACACCTGAAACTAATATAACACTGTATGTTAATTATACTGGAATTTAAAAAAAAGTAACAATGATAATACAGGATAGAGACGTGAGAATTGCCTGAATGATGTCCCTGAGTATTCAAGGAGGAGAAGGATATAGTGCTCAGGTGGAGCACTGACCTTGGATAGGAGACACACAGTGTGCACATAGCATGTATTATATTAAACTGGTGACTAATGCTTTTAAAAAACTGGCTTCATGAATATTTAAGTTTTCTATTCCAAAGAACTAGATCTCATAAAAATCATATAGGAAATGAGCATTTTTATTTTCCCTATGAGAAAAACTATAGGTGAACTGGCTTCAGGAATCCATTATAGTAACAAAATATTTCAACAAAAATATTTTAATCAAATATTCTAATACTTATTAGAGATTTTAATTATAAATTGAGAGTAGCACTGAACCCAGATAATTTAGATCCATCTGATACCTTTAGTGATAACACTGTTCTCAAATTTGGCTGTACATCAGAATCACCTGTGGGATTTCATTTTGCTTCATTTTGATACAGAATCTCTGGTCTCAACCTTTGGATATTCTGACTCAGTGGGTTTGGGGATGGATGGGTCATCTATGCTTTAAAGTCAAGCATCACAGTTGTTTTCAGAGTGGCTCCACAGTTGAGTGCCACTGTAGTGTCAGACATGCAGAATGTATTGAGTAGTTTTCTACATACAGATATTCTCTGCAAGCTAGATACACTTTTCATCATGAGGAAAGATGAAGTTAGGAAAAGTTCAGAATGTAGATTTTATGATAAAAAGACCTTCAGCAGGGGCACCTGAGTGGCTCAGTCGGTTAGGCATCTGACTTCAGCTCAGGTCATTATCTCCCAGTTCATGAGTTTGAGTCTGGTGTCAGGCTCTGTGTCGACAGCTCAGAGCCTGGAGCCTGCTCCAGATTCTGTGTCTCCCTCTCTCTTTGTTCCTCCCCCAACTCATGCTCTGTCTCTGTCTCTCAAAAATAAATAAAAATGTTTTTTAAAATTTAAAAAAAAAGAACTTCAGCAGATTCTCTTTCATAATTGTCATGTTATATACATGAATTTGCTCTTTATAAAGATTGGGGAATTAATTTGGTATCAGAGAGTGATAAATTCTAATTCATGTGTTGGTTTTGAGTTCTCTCTGGGGGCCCTAGACTGGTGAGGAAGTATATCAGGAGCTTTCAGGGGCTCTACAGAAGATGGGTCCCATTCTTAACCATAATTATTTTGCTTTCAAGGGTCCTGTTTAATATTTTATTCCAAAGGATATTTGTATTTTATTCAAATGTTTTAAAAGAATTAAGTAGAAAGACAGTATTCATTCAGAACTCAAGACCCCAAACACTCAAATGCTCATTCGGCTTTCTAATACCACTGTGGTCTCCCTTCAGAACAGTCTTGTAAACATCACTAATCAATCAAAAGATGCTTACCAATTTGTCTTTTACTCATTGCAACAACACATTAGACAAATTGTATCATCAAATGGGGACACCATTGAAATAAATCTATTTGATACTTTTCCTTAGGGTAACTGGAGAGAATTACATGTACTGAGATCAAAGTAAACAAAAGTGATCCTTATTTCTAACTTGATTGTTACCTCCTAATTCTACAGTACCATTCTGATAAGCTGGGCTAGATACAGGTAACTTTAAGTATTATTGGCACAGAGTAGGTAGATCTTATGCTTAGAACAAAAATCAAACTTTCACCTTTCCCCCACTAAAATCTCACTTTTATTCTGGTTATTTAAATTGTACAAATCTAATTAATAAATCACTGAGAGATTTACTTTAAAAATATACAGAAACATTTTATGTTAGTATAGGTTCTCTGAAAAGCAGAAACCAAGGTAGAAAAATTAAATATCAAGAAACTTATGGAAGAACTCTGAGAGATAAAATGGGGGTGGGAGTCAGGAGAAGTTGAGAGACCCTTAAGACCATCTTACAAGGCTAACCCAGAATGAAAGAGAAAGAGAAAAAGAAGGAAGGAAGTTTGGATGGAAGCAGTGCAGTTCTAAGGAAATTTGGCAAGGCCACCAGTGAATCCTTGAGCCAAAGTTGCCCATGAAAGGAGATCACCTTCTCCAGGAACAGGCTGCATGAGCATCTCTACCACCATCAGTCATTGGCTGAGAACAGCTGTGGGAAAGTGTCCTCTGCAAAAAAAACCTGCAACAGGTTTTAGGCCACTGGAGCACTTGGACAGTTACACTTTCTGCAGTTGGAGATTTGAGAGGCACATTCTCATGAACATTACACATTTATATTCTAAAGATGCGTACTTGCATGTCTGAGTTTGTGTTATTTATTCATCCATTGTTACTGACTGCAGGTTAAAACTTTCCTTCCAATAGCTGTGAAGGCTGGAGATTATCCTGGATTTACCCCAAGAACTGGACCAGAGAAACTGACATGTCTTTTCATACACTACTTGAACATATTTCAATGTCTAGTTTTTCTATTTCTCCCTATTATTATCTAGAGTCAAAACCAGAGAGGAAATAGAATGTACTCTTTCCCTATAAAGGGAAGGCATTTTTCCCAGTAGTCACCATTAAGAAAGACTGAGAAGGTTCCAGTCTCTAGACTGTGTGAACTGAGCATCTCTTCACACAGCACCAATTCCTCTCATTCCTCAACCTCACCAGCTAATGGAACACATTCCTCCAAGGGGCAATATTTATTCACAAAATGCCTTCATAGAAAAATGTACAGGAGGGAAGCAGTTCTCTGTTAGAGTGATGGAATTCTTTACGCTCTGTTTGTGAAGTGATTGGTGTTTACTCCCTGCTATCTCTGGGCTTGTCTTTAATTTAAGATTACCAGGTATCTGCCATTCTATGGAATAAATTTGAAGACATTTAAAAGGAATGAGAAATAATCCTAAAGTTACATTCCTTCACTCCAACCACAAACCTGGACTGGTTCTGGAGACACAAAGATGAGGATACATGCTCTCCAAGCATCTGGTTGCTCACAAACTTCTTAGAGATTTAGAGAATTTGTATTCTGGAAGGTAGATAAATATAATGAAGCTAGTAGTCTTGAGATTTTTGGTTTAGTCTCAGTTCTGCACTGTGACTGAGAAAATAATTTAGACACTTTGAATCAGAGGTTTCTTATCTAAACTGGCTAACCTAGCAGACCAATGTGAATGGTACCTCTAGGAATTTTATAACATGGCACCCTACCTCGTAGTTTTTCTCCCATCTTTCAAAATCTATTTCAGTTGGTAACACAGGAGATTACAGAGAGGAATTTCTATGGCAGTGTTCAACTGAGTGTGTGTGGGTGCATAGAAAGATAGATAGATACACACATACATATATATGTGTATGATAGTGGGGTGCCTTTAGGAATGAAGAAATATTCTCTATAGCAGACTTTCTTGAAATAGCTTATGTGGATGAAAATAAATGAGGGATTTTTAGAGTCAGGAGATACCTAGACCAGATTTTTATTTAAAAAAAAAATGGTTTTGGTCCACTTATACCATAAGTAACTATGATGTTTTTTAAAGTATGATTTCTGGGCCTCACCATAGATTTTCTTAATAAAGGTTTGTTCACATGGGGCCCAGGAATCTTAATTTTTATCAAAGTCTATGGATGGTTCTTTTAAATATGACTGTTTCAGAATTGCTAGTCTCATCTAAATCCTCCATTTTACAGATGAAGAAATTCAGGCTCAGAGGTGACCATATACATTTATTGGAGTGAAATGATCAAAGTGATCTAAATAGCTAGTATTTCAATTCCAGTTGAGAGTAATATCATTCATTCATTCATTCCTCTAATAGCAATTTATTGATTGTTTAATCAGGTATGATGCTAAGTTTCTGATATAGATCAGCTTATCTAATTCTTAAACTATCTCTATCATGGTGTGCCTGGGTGGCTCAGTCGGTTAGGTGTCTGACTTTGGCTCAGGTCATGATCTCATGGTTCATGAATTCAAGCCCCGTGTCCGGCTCTGTGCTGAAAGTTCAGAGTCTGGAACCTGCTTCAGATTGTGTGTCTCCCTCTCTCTCACTCCCCCTCCTGGCTCATTCTCATTCTCTCTCTCTCTCTCAAAAATAAATAAACATTAACAATTTTTAAAAAATATCTCTGTATCATAATAGCTCAGAAGTTGTAATAATTTCTCAAGAGACTGAAGATAAACACTTTCAATAGTTTGCCTATATTCTGACCCCTAGTGAGGTGGTGGTTTTAAATCTAAAATTCACGCTCCTTGACTCCAATTTGTACTTGCTCTCAAGACAGAAAAGAACTAAAATTTATTGAATGCCCATAATGCAGAAAGAAATATGTAATTTAACCTTTTCTTCATTGAATTAGATTACGTGGGTAGGTAGGTAGGTAGGTAGGTAGATAGATAGATGGATAATTTTTACAAAACAGGAAATTGAGACTCAAGAAGTTAGAAGGAGTAGGACGAAGGTCACACACACCCAAACGTTCGACTTCCAGTCTTCAGCAAGTAATTTAATGTGATTTTTAGGCCTTAAGACTATGATTAGCTGCATCAAATTTCTACAGGTGTGTATGTGAGGGTCAAGACCTTCTGAAAGAGTTAGTTTAGAACCTAAGCTTCTGACTCCTGAACAGCATGCATTACTGACAATGTTTCAGTCCTGTCCCACTGTGCTGGAAGGTCCCTCCAGCCTGTCAGCTGAGTTATCGATGGCTATGTGTTTCAATCAAGCAGTGAAATGGAGAGAAAATGAATGTGGTTATTTCCCCATATTTTAGTTAGCTGCCTAGGAATACTGTCAGCTGGGACCATACATTATGATAATGTTATTGCAGCATTGTCTTTGCATTCCAGCGGGGACTGCTTGTGTTCTCCCAAACTGTACCTCACTAAAGTCTGGAAGTACCTGGTTTACATATTCACTGCCACTCCTGGCTTCCTCAGGGACCATTTCAAAGTACTAGACGATGGTAAGCAAATTAGTTATTTGATTCCGATGAACTGAGGTCACTATAACATCTGTTTTTCTCAACTTTGCTATCACCTTTATTTCTGCGGTATTTTCTTGTGCCTGTGATTTATTCTGTCATCTAAGAGCATTTTCAGTGACCTGGAGCCTCTTGTCTTTCCTGTCAATGTTTTTTCAAGTTGTTTTTTGCCATAGCCTGGCCAGCAAACTATAACTGACTAACCAATGAAAATTCATCAAATTCTGCTCTTTTCAAACTATACGCATGTCCTTTCCCTCCATCGAATTGAGCAGTGATATTTGAAACAGTGGATGTAAACATTTTTGTTGTCAGTCTGTGGACAGGAGGACAAAAGTCCTTGGGTCACCTACTTCTGTATCAAGTCACCCTAAGGCGATGCATTCATTGGTCAAGTATCTAATAGAACAAAACATATACTAAACAAAAGTTTTAGGAATCATTTTATTTATTTTTAAAATCTATGCTCTTTAAGAATTAGGAAACTAAGACAAGTTTTTGGTTTTTTTTTTTTAAATATGCCATTACCATTGCCCCCCAAAGTCATCAGCTTTCAAATGAAAATCTTTTGGGTAAAATGGCTGCTCCATGGGTTAACATGGTGGAAGGATAAGACTGGACTGAACTAGGTTGTTATCAGAATGCAATAGAAGCAGTCTCAATCCAAAAGGTAAGTATAAGTGCAGTCTGAAATGAGAGCCAAAGTCAGAATGAAAGGAGAGATGTCAGCTTTCAGGCTCAAGAGGTAAGTACCTCTTGAAAAAAAAAAAAAAAAAAGCAAAAAGGTCAGAAGCAACAATGTGGAACGGACTGGAAGGGGGGGGTATTTTTGCTGTCATTCTTTGATCCTCTCTTTCCAAGATTTCTGCTTCACCCCATGGAGTACCTCATCATTTTCTGTCAGTCCCACCTTGTGCTATGCCTTGAATACCATTGTTTTCCTCTAGCTGACCTACAATATCTGTCAGTCTAAGTCAGAGCAGACTATTACATGAGCCCCTAACTTGTTTTCCAGCGTCTCTTATTAAACAACATCTCAATTTCATGGTCTAAACAGCACTTATAGTCAGTTGTATATTTGGAAAGTAAGCCAGATCATTTTCTTATCCTGAATGCAATTTTTTCAATAGTTGTTCTTTACTCCTTTATGGCTTGTAAGGTCCAGCATGGTTTTACTTCTATCTGCCCTTCCCTCCTCATTTGATACTTTCATGCCTCAATCTCCTACTTTGTTGCATGTGAGCCACACTTGGTGTCCTTCTCTTCCTCAGGTATGCCCTTCCCAACATCATGTCTCCCTCCTCACTTGTTCATTATTTCACAGTTCTTTCACCAGCTCTTCAAATGACTGACGTTAGCACCATTCTTCAGCCTTCTGACTAAATATCAGTTTCTTGAAGAAATCTCTCTGACCAGCCTTTCATAGTAATCTAACACTGACATTTTATTATCTTTCACATCACTTAAGTTACTTCCTCATGCCATTTATCTCCATCTGCAATGCAAGGAGTTCTGTGTAATGGTCTACTCATCCTCCAATCGGCCTTCCCTTTAGGTTGCCTTCCTATTCTACAAAGACTGGCAAGCTAAAATCTATACTTCCTAGACTCCTTTGTACTAGGATTCTAGATGAAACTAAATATCTTTTGATATCTGGGAAACAGAAATGAGGCACCTGCTGTTTTCTGCTGCTTTTGCTGATAAGCAAGTTTGTAGAGATGAGAATGCCAAGACAGTACTGAAAAGACTGAACTTTGGGTTTCAGTGCATACCCTCTGGTTTTATGAATGTCAGGGGCAATAGTGCAAAACCAGCTTCTGGAGTGCAGTTGAGCAACACTGGAGTGCCGTGGAACATAAGAACACCAGTAGCAAGCCTCTGATTTTCATCAGCCTGTCAACCTATTTTGTATTTCACTTACATGAATTTCTGTTTTAAATCCCTTCTATTTAAAGTACCTAGGGTGTTTTCCTGCACTGACGACTCACCATTTAATGTACCAATTTTATTTATTTGTTTACTATGTATTTTTTGTCTGCCCCCAATAGAATGTAAGCTCAGAAAGGATAGGGACATGCTTGTCCAGCACTGTACAACTGTTCAACACTAAAACAATTTGCATAAAGTTAAGGTTAATGACTATTGATGGCACACATGGATGAATAAATAATACAAATGAACTAAGTTCAATTCATTCAAGACACAGGTCAAAGATGTCTACACCTATCATGTTTTTGGTACTGATCTTCTCTGTGTATTTATTTTGGACTTATGACACTGTAGGAAAAGAAAGTACTTCAGAAACCAAGACTATGATGCCCATGTTTTTGCTTTTCAGGATACATAAATGTTAACAGTTTCTATTGAATAGGTTTTCATTTAGATGTCAACGAATCCCAGTGAAAAAATATGAGAACTGGATTAGAAGCTTTCATCCACAACAATGGCTTTCAATGCAGTTATTGCTTTCCTGACAATCTGCATATTCATCCTGGTGAATAAAATCCTATTTTCATAACTTGTGTTTTGCCTGAGAAATCTGGAAATAGCATACACACTGGCTGGGCTGCACGCTTGTGAGTTACTCTGGCTCAGGCTTCTAGCCTTCCATCACTTCCAGGTTTGCTTTCCCTCCTCTCTTCATCTATTCTCTCTTTTCTTCCTTTTTTTTTTTTTTTTAGTATGAATTAATATCACACAACAGGCTGACTAATGCAGCTTCATTATCGTCATTCGTGAAAATGAGTCAGCATCTTTCCCTATGCCTCTTTGCGCCAGGAAGAAGTTTCAGATGTTTTAAAATATTTGACTTTTTCAGATGGAAAGTGTCCCCTCCAATCAAAATTGAATTGCTGTTTCTCTACTCTCTCACCTGCAATGCTTAATCAGGTCACAAGGGCCTCTTCTCTTGTTTGGGGTATTTCAAATTGATGCGGTACCCCTCACTAATGGGCAGAGTCTAAGGGTTGGAAGCTGCTAGTGTTAATGAATCCATTTATGAAGGCTCTGTTTTCTGTTTGTTTCTTTATTTTTTAAGTCACATGTAACTTTCTCGTACCTACAAAGATAATACATATTTTTAACTGACTCTCCTCAAAAAAAAATTGTAAAGATTTTTATGATAAAGAAAAACATATCATGTCAGACTAGTCCAAAAGCTGCATAAAAGGGAAAAACAATCAAACTGCTTTTTTTTTTCCTAAGGCACTTTTGTGAGCTCTGAAGCAAAGAGCAATTTTAGCCAATAAAAACTGATTCTCTCAAGTGCAGCAAGAAAATGTGGCTCATTGCAACAGAGGAGGGAGCTGGAAGCCAGAGGATTGATGTTGCCTGCTTCCATCGGCTTTCATGAGCTCACTCAATGCCCTTGTGATGAGCAGCATTCACTGTGCAAAGAGCTGAAAAGGGACACGAGTGTGCATGCTGATGAGCATAACCACTCATCATTCACCAACCAGAGCCTGCTCCTTCAGATCTTTTATGTTGAGAGAAGAGAGAACACAAGAATGTGTTTAGAACTTTTCTTTCTATTTATGTTCGAAGATATAAGGAAGGGAAACTGGCTGGGGGATTGAAATAAACCAACAAACTAAAGAAGAGCTAAGGGAGAGCAAAGGAGAAAAGGGCAGAACCTAAGGAAGTACATTTCTCAAACACTGATGAAATTTGCTCCTTATGTTCTTTGTTCAAAAGAAACAAACAAGAGGGATGATTTGGCTTGGCAGGCATGGAAGGAGAAGTAGAAGAAAGAAAAAGTGCATTCTGTTGGTACATCTAATCTTAATACGTATCTCCATGAAAAATGATTTTTATCAACCCTAATCATTTCCTTCCTCTCTTCCTTCCTTTCTTTCTTTCGATTGTAGGACCGCATCTAGAAACTATGTGGCCCAGTCTCCAACCCCTGCATATAATGGATCAGACACTTCTGAAAACACTAAATGACCTACCAAAGATAGCATTATCAATTGGAAATATAATTCAGGCTCCCAGACTTCCATTCCAGTACTCATTTCATTGTGCAATCCAATAGTATTATTATCACTGATAGTAGTTGTTATTTCTTTATGGAATTCAAGTATCCTTGAACTTTAACTGTAATGATATTTTCCTAAAATTTAGCACTGTGTGAAAGACATGACTGACACTGATAAATGTATGTTTTAAATAAATTTTCGAAAAATCAGTATTGAAATGCAATAGAAATTAAAGAGCTCTATTTTCTGTTGTCAGCAACTCAGTCCATCTGGAACCAAGATCAAACAGTAAATTTTTAATCATTTGAAGTAAAATCCATTCCATGTCTGATATTTCTGAAGTGCAAAAGAGAAGATGAGAATTACTGTAACTTTTTAAATTTCCTGCTAAAGAGGCCATGACTGAGCTCCGAAAAGAGATGTTTTTGGTAGAATTGAAGGATGTGGTAGATTTCAGGCATAAGAATGAAGACTGGCAGTGAAAAGGAAGTGCCTTGTATCATGCTACTGGTGATTTTTATGTTTTTGGAAACATTTTGTAAAAACTAATGCTATTCTTTAAAAAAAAATTACGTGATTAAAATGCATATTAAAGCAATGCTCTTAATACCTCAGGTCAAATAATATTTCCACTTAAAATACACAAATAAATGAAACAAAATGTTTTATTCTAGGAAGAAATCAATCCAACAACGTGAGTCAATATCCAAATCTTCAATTTACATGTCTTAACACTACCGTAATAACAAGAAAAGTCTCAACATTTAAAAAAATTCATAAAATGGATTAATGTATCAAAAGGAGATGCTAGAAGGGATTCTTAAAATCATGTAATCCAGACCATTAATTTGGTAACGAAGAAAATTAAACCTAGAGTACAAAGTATATCACAAGAGGTTAATAAACTTGCATAAGTTATGAAAATAATTATTTTCAAAAGTCAAGCCAAAGGAGCTCCTGGGTGGCTCAGTCAGTTAAGTGTCTGACTTCAACTCAGGTCATGATCTCACAGTTTGTGAGTTCCAGCACTGCGTTGGACTCTGTGACCCTGGAGCATGCTTCAGATTCTGTGTCTCCCTCTCTCTCTCTGCCTCTTCCCCGCTTGTGCTCTATCTCTGCCTCTCTCTCAAAATAAATAAATAAATAAATAAATAAATAAATAAATAAATAAATAAAACTAAATTAAAAATCAAGCTAGAAACCAGTTCAGTTGTGTTCTCAACAACACTGGATACCAAACGGTGGGCAGAATTTATCACAAGTAGTCTATTAATCCATATGTACAGCAAGCTTTGTCTGTAGGCTTGAATACAAACTTTACTGAAATATATACTATATTTCATAGATAGATATTTTTATATGTATTTACAAGTATATTTACAAGTATTTACAACTATTGCCAAGCATTGTTTTGCCAACTACACTGCATTTACAACTATTGCCAAGTACACTGTTTTTTCTATCTATTACTGTTTATGGTAGTTTCCTCATATTTTTTAAAGTCCATTAAAAATCAATATATTTCCCAAAGTGTGACTATTATCAGTTGGAGAGCTCTCAATATTTTTGATACTTAAAGGGGCTCTCATATTTGACAATACTGAGAAATACTGTTCTATTCCACGAATGAATTATCCTTACCAAGTCATAATTTAATGGTAGAGTTTATCATTTAAGTTTTTGGGCAAAAATGTTGCCAGGAACCTGGGTTTTGGGCTAAACCATAATTTAAAATCATCTGGAAATTGTCCTTGTTGGTTCCTATTTGTTTTCTACTTTTCCAAACATTGCCATGCCCAAATTTATGTTATATTTTATTTATATGATATGACTAAAAATCGCATTCAGTCTAATTTCTTTTTTTTATTTTTTTAATGTGTATCATTAGTATTTTTTTATTTTTAAGAGAGGCAGAGAGCACGAGTGAGCACACAAATGGGGGAGGGGCAGAAAGAGAGGGAGACACAGAATCCGAAGCAGGCTCCAGGCCCTGAGCTGTCAGCACAGAGCCTGACACAGGGCTCTAACCCACCAACTGTGAGATCATGACCTGAGCTGAAGCTGGTCACTTAACCAGCTGAGCCACCCAGGCATCCCACATTCAGTCAAATTTCAGATGACCTTATACGTCAACTGGTAATTTTTTGTTTCTTTCGAGCCAATATTTTTGTGAAGTCTATTTCTCTTTCTTGCCTGAATTCCCGGATATCTGGGAAAATAAGCATGTTAGAAGTGGCTATCAGCATTGCACAATGACTTTCAGAATGTCTTAGGAAGTAGATTTCAAAAGTGTGGTTTTACATAATATGAAATAACATTTTTATTCTCTTATTCCAGGATTCTCCTGGGAAGCATCTAAATAGGATTTAGGCCCTGGGCTGTGGGAGTTCCAAAGTCTTCCAGTGCAGGGACACCTGGTGAGCTAAGACTCTGTGTTGGAGTTACACAGTGGTACCCAACTTATTTCAAAGTGATTCATTAAAAGCCAAGTTTGGCAAGAGTAAGAAAATTTTCAAAGAACTTTGATCACCTCAATTAACAAAACCACAGGGATTCAAAATAAAGCAATTAACAGACTTAAATAACACAGGATGGTGGAATGCAGTCATTATTTTGGCTTTCATAATATAATGTTTTTAATCACTGGTTGAGTGAAATGCAGCTTCTATGGAATTACATGTAAAAAGCCAATGGAACATAACACTTTAAAGTCCACACCCCTCCCCACCCCCCACCCCCTGCCCGCCCTCCAGCAATTGCATCTTCAATCTTGGCACCTCTGTGTCAAAATTTTTTAATTATCTAAATATATGTTTTCACTTAATCTAGGATTTCATTTCATCTAGGATTTCACAAAATCCTACAGGAGAAAGCAGGCAAAAAACCTCTTTGACCTCAGCTGCAGCAACTTCTTACTCAACAGGTCTCCAGAGGCAAGGGAAACAAAAGCAAAAATGAACTATTGGGACCTCATCAAAATAAAAAGCTTCTGCACAGTGAAGGAAACAATCAACAAAACTAAAAGGCAACCGATGGAATGGGAGAAGATATTTGCAAATGATATATCAGATAAAGGGTTAGTATCAATAATCTATAGAGAATTTATCAAACTCAACACCCAAAAAACAAATAATTCAGTGAAGAAATGGGCAAAAGACATGAATAGACACTTCTCCAAAGAAAACATCCAGATGGCCAACTGACACATGAAAACATGCTCCACATCACTCATCATCAGGGAAATACAATCAAAACCACAATGAGATACCACCTCACACCTGTCAGAATGGCTAACAGTAACAACTCAGGCAACAACAGATGTCAGCTGGTGAGGAAGCGGAGAAAGAGGATCTCTTTTGCACTGCTGGTGGGAATGCAAACTGGTGCAGCCACTCTGGAAAACAGTATGAAGGTTCCTCACAAATTGAAAATATAACTACCCTATGACCCAGCAATTGCACTACTATGTATTTATCCAAGGGATACAGGTATGCTGTTTCAAAGGGACACATGCACCCCAATGTTTATAGCAGCGCTATCAACAATATCCAAAGTATGGAAAGAGTCCAAATGTCCACTGACAGATGAATGGATAAAGAAGATGAACGGATAAAGAAGAACAATGGAGTATTACCTGGCAATTAAAAAGAATGAAATCTTGCCATTTGCAACTATGTGGATGGAACTAAAGGGTATTAAGCTAAGCAAAATTAGTCAGAGAAAGACAAATATCATATGACTTCACTCATATGAGGACTTTAAGATACAAAACAGATGAACATAAGGGAAGGGAAGCAAAAATAATATAAAAACAGGGAGGGGGACAAAACATAAAAGGCTCTTAAATATAGAGAACAAACACAGGGTTACTGGAGGGGTTGTGGGAGCGGGATGGGCTAAATGGGTAAGAGGCATTAAGGAATCTACTTCTGAAATCATTGCACTATATGCTAACTAACTTGGATGTAAATTAAATAATAAATAAATACTTTTTAAAAATTCAGGTCCAAAATTAAAAATTCAGGTCCCTAGTATGATAGTAGGGAAAAATTTAGAATATGAGTCTGGGGTAAACCTTACATATATTTTGTTAAAAGTACACCTAGGTTTGAGATTGGGGGTGGGGGAAGGAAGGTGGGGGAGGAAGATGCCCTAGATGATCTAGAACTAAATATATATATTATCTCACATTTATATTAAACTTGGACATTGTGGTTTTTAAACAGAATGTGAAATAACTTGTCACAGATATACATAATGGGTTCCAGAAACAGAGAGAGATAAGGTTTTCTTTATTTTTAATTTGATGATATGTTCATTATCTATCATCTGCAATACATTATTATAATAACTCTTGGAAGTAAAAAGTATAGTATATAAAAATAACAGACTAGACATTATTTTAGAATGTGCTGCTTCTCCCTTTTGTTTCTTTATTTTAATCTAACAGGGAAGAATACCCTGGTATACCAAGGTCTTTCATATAAAGTGATTTAAAAATTAACACAAAAATAATTCATGTTTGACATGGAAGAGGCATTAAAAAGTCACTTGCTCCCTACATTTAAAGGTACACACACACACACACACACACACGCACAAACTTGAGGTTTAGAGTGGTGTAAGTAAAATTAGTTATATTTATTAAAGTAAGTAAGGAAGATGTTATTCAGGGGGACTGTTCAATGGGTTTCGTTGCAGGGGGAAAGAGATCTGGCTCAACTTTGAAAATAATAAGGAAAAGGAGAAATTTATAGCCAAGGAGCAGAGTGGTAGTCAGTGGACAAAAATTACTGAAAGAAAACATCAGAGGAAAGGAGGAATTCTGGCTAAACGACCTAACAGAATTCTTGCTGAACACAGGCCAGCATGATTAGACATTATGGAGGGATGCTGGAGTACGAGGAACCCAGATAGATTTGAAGAATGATCACACAGCAAGGCTGGGGGAATTCTATCAAACGAACTTAGCAGGATGCTTCCTAAGATTGTAGAATAAAAAGATGATTACAAAATCCCAAATGTCTAGGGCCTAGTTGAGAAGAGTTCAGAGGAGCCTGACTAGTTTGGTCAAGGGAAGAACTTCTTTCAGTGGTTAGGTGACGTGTCTATTATGGGCTTAAAACAAATGTCCTAGAGAACACTGGGCATTGATTTTGGTTCAAGCCATAGCAGTGATAAAGAGATTTAAATGTTGTCCCTTGGATTTTTCTTAATTCTTATCAACTACAAGTATCATTTTAAATGTGATGCTCCTTGTTTCCTGAAAAGATTATTTTAAAAGATATCTAACTCTGTCAAAAAAATAAATGACTGGAAATTTCAAAAATATCATTTCATAGATTTTTCTCTGTTGATTTAAACACTATAAAAATAAGCATTTATTTTAAGTTTGACTTCTTTTTTTTTTTTTTAATTTTTTTCAACTTTTTTTTTTTATTTATTTTTGGGACAGAGAGAGACAGAGCATGAACGGGGGAAGGGCAGAGAGAGAGGGAGACACAGAATCGGAAACAGGCTCCAGGCTCTGAGCCATCAGCCCAGAGCCCGACGCGGGGCTCGAACTCACAGACCGCGAGATCATGACCTGGCTGAAGTCGGACGCTTAACCGACTGCGCCACCCAGGCGCCCCTGACTTCTTTTTTAATGTTTGTTTATTTTTGAGAGATAGAAACACACAGAGTGCTGAAGCAGGCTCCAGGCTCTAATCTGTCAGTACAGACCCCAATGTGGGGCTTGAACTCAAGAAATGTGAGATCATGACCTGAGCAGAAGTCAGAGGCTTAACCAACTGAGCCACCCAGATGCCTCCTAAACGTAACTTCTTAATATTTCTTTCTTCCAATGAAAATTTTTAAATAAAATAGCACTTAATTTTAAATAATTCTTTTAAAATGAGTAACAAAAATTGCTTATTTTAAAAATACTCAAACATAATTCTTATTGGTGAAAAAGGTAGTTTTAATTCAACTAAATTAAGGGAATTAAGGTACTGTATACCAAATAATCAAAATAACATTCTTTTTTATGGTAAAGCATAAGATAAAACAAAATAAACCTTAAAATGCTTTCAATGGTTACTTTTCTAGATTCCATACAAACATTCTACGTACACCAGAAAACACTTACTTTCTACTGTTAAGAGACATTCATTAATGTTCACTGAATTACCTAAAAATCATAATATCCGATCAAATTGATTTTACAATGAAAATAAGAGCTAGAAACTGAATACACAGAGGGATCCAGGATGGCCTAACGCTTAAACAAATCTACAGTTTACATAAGGTATTGGGCTTAAATAGTGTAGGGGCTTAATGGCAGGCCACCACCCAGATGGGCTACTTTGACATAAAGATGATTCTGAATTGAATGTAATTGAGAACCTGAGGGCTCAAGAGAAACTTTTGTCCCTCCCTTAACTATGGAAGAGAACTTGAATTGAAAGATCTTTTCAAAATAAAGGTTATTACCAGAGATAAATTTTATCTGAATAGCCCATCTATATAGCAAGTCAAACATTTGTTTACCAAACATTTACTCTTTTTCATCTTCCTGTGAATGGCATTTCTTTCCTCTTAAGTCCTAGGCTCCTATCCCCTTCTCCATCACAATGACATACACTTCATTTCACCAGACTGTCTTTGGAATTTCCATGTCTATATGGATTCCTCATATGTATGTTATTAAATTTGATTTTCTCTTGTTAATCTGTCTCATGTCAATTTGATTCTTAGTCCAAAAAAGACAGGAATTCTCAATGACAATAGCTAACCACAATACAATATGATAATTGCCATTATGGAACTAAACTATAGTATAGTAATAGTAGAAAGAAGGATCAATCAAGGGCCTTAGAAAAACAGAAGACCTTCATAAAGGTGGTGCTTAAGCTTGAGTTTGAAAGTTGAATGTAATATTCAAATGAAATTAAATTTCTGGGGGTTTACATTTTTCATAAGAAATGAATGAGGCCATTTTGAGATAATTTGCTTTCAGAATTTTATATGATTTGTTGCATTAGAGAGGAAGAGGTAGATGGCCAGGTGATTTGAGCTAACATATTTTAAGAAAGTTTTAAAATTTCATCTACACGTTGAAAGATTTCAAGAGGCAAAATAAACCAGCAATATTTTTAAGTGATGAGATTTTTTTTTTTTTACTTGAGTTTCTTCTTAAAATCATTACAAAATTACACAAAATTTAGTCTGGAACTAAAATTCAATTCTACTAGTATTTGTTGACTTGTTTCATGTCACTAGACCATAGAGTAGTGAAAGGGCGGGCCTACGCCAGCCGACTCCATCTTGTTCTGTGTCCTTCACCTTGACCACACCTCCTCCCCTTGAGTAACCCCCCCC
>NW_024412441.1:8623889-8660030 GCF_014898765.1 Herpailurus yagouaroundi
CCCCCCCCTCACCTGCCTAACAGGACTCGGACCCTTCCCCAGGACCCTTCCCCAGCCAATCAGCTGAGACCATAGCCATTACCTCACCAACTGCCCCCAGGCCCCAATAAAACCTTTGTCCTTTTGAAACTCGCTCTCTTTCCCTGGTATCTCACCGCTGCGTCGGTGCAGGTAGGGGATTGAGCTCGAGCTAGCTCGAATAAAGGCTCTTTGCTTTTGCATCGGACTCGGCTCCCTAGTGGTCTTTGGGGATCACGAATTCTGGGCATAACAGTAGCAATTCCATGCTTCCAATTTTACAAATCAGAAAGGAAAAACAAAAGCGTGCAATGTATCTGAATGCACATGTTTTATCTACTTGTCATGGCTGTACACTTCTTGGAGAACAGATATCAATATCTGCTTCACACACATGTTTTTAATTACTCTTGGAATAGTATCTTACACATCAGAAGTGATAGATAATTAAATAAGTTCCACACAAGAGTATTAATGTAAGTCAGAGCAAAATCCTACCCAAACAGCAGAATTAGAAAAGACTTTTTGCAGGAAGCAGTACGTGAGATGGACTTTAAAGACTGATAGGTCTGAGGAACATATACAAATAGCCAGTAAGAACATGAAAAGATGTTCAACTTCATTAGCCATTCAAGTAATGCAAATAAAAATCCCAATGAGATACCACTTCATACCCACTAGGATGGCTATAATCAAAGACATATAATAACAAGTATTGAGGAAGACAATGAGAAATTGAAACCCTCATATAATGCTGGCAGATATACAAAATAGTACAGCTGTTTTGAAAAAATAATTTTGCAGTTCCTCAAAAGTTTAAGCACAGGCCCAGTGTGACCCAGCAACTCCACTCCTAGGTATATACCTAAGAGAAATAAAAACATGTGTTCACATAAAGACTTGTACACAAATGTTCCTAACAACATGTTCGTAATAGATAAAAAGTGAAAGCAACCCAAGTCTCCATCAACTGATGAATGGATAAACTGTGGTATATGCATACAATGGAATATTATTCAGTCTTTAAAAGGAGTGAAATTCTGACACGTTCTACAACCTGGACCTTGAAAACACTATACTGAGTAAAAGAAGCCAGTTACAAAGATAGAAAATCATATGATTTCATTTATATAAAATTTCCAGTTAGGCAAATATAGAGAGAAAGGAAGGATATTTGTGATTGCACAGGACTAGAAGGAGATAATGGAGATTGAATGCTAGTGGATACCGTGTTTCTTTTTTTTTTTTTTTAATTTTTTTTTCAACGTTTTTTTATTTATTTTTGGGACAGAGAGAGACAGAGCATGAGCGGGGGAGGGCAGAGAGAGAGGGAGACACAGAATCAGAAACAGGCTCCAGGCTCTGAGCCATCAGCCCAGAGCCCGACGCGGGGCTCGAACTCACGGACCGCAAGATCGTGACCTGGCTGAAGTCGGACGCTTAACCGACTGTGCCACCCAGGTGCCCCTCGTGTTTCTTTTTGAGGGAATGAAAATGTGCTAAAATTATTTGTGGTGATAATCACACAACTCTTTGAATATAGTAAAAAAAATCATTGAATTGTACATATTAAGAAGATGAATTATGTACAATATGAATTATATGTCAATAAAGCTGTTAAAAATAAATAGAATTTTAAGATTTCTACTAAAAGGGGAAAGAGGACATTTCAACTTGGAGGATGGCATCTCAAGGCAGAACAGAATTTGAGAAAGGTTAGTACCTTTTGAAGAAATAGTAAATAGTTTAATGACTAGAGTACATGGTAGGTAGAATTCTAAGATGATCCCCAAGAGTCTCTGGCATTGGCACACATATATTCAACCCGATTGTTTCCCCAAACATGAATCTAGGTGTTGATATAAAGACATTTGCAGATGTAACTGAAGTCCCTAATTAGTGGACTTTAAATTCATCAAAAGGAAGATAACCTGGGTGCACCTGGCCTAATCAGGTCAATCCTTACAATAAGTTACATTTTAATCAGGAGTGATTTTTCTCCTGCAGGCCTGTTTGCAGAAACAAACCACATGTTCTGAACAGCCTATGGTGGCAGTCCATGTTGTAAAGACCTAAGGTGACATCTCTGAGCTGATAGAAGTCAAAAACTGACAGCCACAAAGTAAATGGACCATCAGTCCTACATTTGCAAAGAATTGAATTCTGACAACAACCAGTGAGCTTGAAAGAGGAGCTCAGATGACAACAGGGATTGGCTGTGGTTGTGATTTCAGACTGATGAGATGATAAACAGAGAAGCCATAGGGCCTGTACCCAGATTTCTGACTCTTAAAATCAATGAGATAGTACATCAGTGTTTTTTTTTAAGCCACTTAATTTGTGATAATTTGTTACAAAGCAATAGAAAACTAATACAAATGCATAGTGAAAAAATGCAAGACAAGTCCAGAAAAACATAGATTCACTCCTGCTTGGAGCTTTCAGAGATGAGTTGTTTGTAATTAATTTATTTCCTTCAAATCTGTTAGCATAAAAATGATGAAGGTGTTACCTAATTTAATGTGTCTGCCTTTCAAATTGCATTTAGAATACACGTGAACACTTTTATTAATTTCAACTCTTTTTTTTGGACTCAAGCTGTGAAGCTATTTTTGCCACCTCTTTTCTTATGATACATATATATGTTTTCTTCTCTACAATTAGATAAAAAATATATTGGACATTACCGATAATGTGCTGAAATGTGTTGTTCACCTTTCCACTTTGGAGAATTTGAAAACATTAATTTTCACATATTAATCTTTGATTTTAAAAAGATAATTGATTTATTAATGTCTCTTGCATCACCTTCTATGAGTAGTCTACAAAATCCAAATTATTTTTGAAATAAAAATGCTTATTACTTTTTCTGAGCATTTTACATGTACTGCAGGTATACTGTAAAAATTTTAAAAACTTTAATAAATAAAAGTTATTTAGGACTGGAAAATGTCATTTATCTGAAAATATGATTAATAACCTGGTTGATTATTATGTGTCTCAAATTCTTCTACATGTATATGTGCCTCTCCACATTTAAATATTCTGATAAGTTCTAAATGTTTTGTGTCTGCTTTTTTACCTAAATGCCATAAATATTGTACAGGTTATTTGTTTTAATTTTTATTTTTTTTAACTTATTTTTTTTTTCAGAGAGAAACAGAGCACAAGCAGGGGAGGGACAGAGAGAGAGAGAGAGGAAGACAAAGAATCCGAAGCAGGCTCCAGGCTCTGAGCTATCTGCACAGAGTCCAATGCAGGACTCGAACTCATGGACTGCAAGATCGTGACCTGAGCTTAAAACGGACGCCTAACTGACTGAGCCACCCAGGTGCCCCAATATTGAACGGGTTATTATTATTCCCTAATATCATACTACATGTAGATGTAGATGATTATGTAGTCATTATAAATGTTCTTTAAAGAAAAGTGAGAAAATATAAATGAACCTAAAAAGGATAGGACTTTAATTTTTTTAATGTTTATTTTGAGAGAGAGAAAGAGAGAGTGAGTTGGGGAGGGACGGGCAGAGGGAGAGAGAGAATCCCAAGTTGACAGCTCGGAGCCGGACCTGGGGCTTGATCTCATGAACCATGAGATCATGAGCTGAGCTGAAATTCAGTCTGATGTTCAACTGACTGGGCCACCCTGGTGCCCTAAGAAAATAGGATTTTTAAACTGTGTGTAATATATATGCTTTTATATATAATGGAGTCATAGCTCTCATATTTGGTATATTTCCTATTAATGCTATAATAACCTTGGTGGCTTGAAACAACACAAATTTATCTTACAATTCTATATATCCAAAGTCCAAAATGAATTTCACTGAGCCCTAAGTGTTGGTAGGGCTACATTCTTTTATGGGGACTCTAAGTGAAAATAAGTTTCCTTGTCTTTCCCACCTTTTATAGCCTGCCAGTACTGCTTGGCTTGTGACCTCCTTCCATCTTCAAAGCCAGTCCTGTCCCGTAGCATCTTTAGCTCTCCCTCAGACTCTGACACTGGCTCTCCTGCCTTATAAGAACCCTTGTGAAAATATTCAGTCTACCTACATAATCCAGGACGATCTCCCCATCTCAAGGTCAGCTGATCAGCCACATTAAACTCTATCCACAACCTTAATTCCTACACACCATGTAACATAACATACACATAGCTTCTGAGGGCCAGGACATGGCCATATTTGAGGATCTATTAGTCTACATATCACTCCTGATACTGGCTTTTTGCCTAGCACTGTTATTCTCATATCTACATACATTCAATTACATGATTTTGCCAGTATAACTCATTTGAGTTTTTCCCTTATGATTTCATCAGCTAGTACTTACATAGTAAGGTAAAATGGTTATACACATAGGCATTCCAGTGTTGGTTCTAAATTTAATGACAATGATTTAATGTGACCTGGTTTTAAAATTGTGTTGGCAGTTGATTCAGAAAAAAATAATTTCTTCATTTATGGAAATAAAACTCTTGATAGGATTTTAAATTATTTATATGATTCATTATTCAAAAATGTGTATTGACTTTCACTGCATTTGTATCTGGAATCTACTGGGATTTTTATGATTTTTTTTCTTTCTCCATGATCTATGAATATAGCAGATATTAATATATATCCTAATATGTAATTGCCTAGAAAAATGCTTACTTTTGTCATAGGCTTAGCTCTGTGTTTTCCTAGAAAGCAATGCATACTTGGTAATATTTTGTTGGATATTGCAGCCCCAGTGTGGCAGACTCAGAACACAAAATGAGGCAGGAAAGGAGGAAAGTAAATATAAGGAGGTCTGTTCTTGAATGGCTTGGGCCTACTAATAAGTGACGCTAATTTTTGGCTTTGCAAGGCATCTTCAGAGGCTTATGAGGCCAGAGGAATATGACATCCAGGGAAAAAGAAGGGAAAGAATGTGTCCCCCACACACTCCTTCCTTTTACACATATCTCGTTGGTAAGGTTCACTGGAAAGTGCCTTAAGTCACATGCACTTTCATGTTGCCAGACTTTCCTCTTCAGGTAGCCACTGGAGTAAAACAGAATCTCTGGGTGACAGTGTTCCCAGTAGATGGATCACCATGCAGCCTCCTCGTTAGGGAGTGACATACAGCCCGTGAGACAACCTCACCTATAACTGTGGCCTTAGAAGCAGTAGCGTGGTCTGTATTTAAGAAAACAAGCCTGGCAAAAATGGGAGTGTATGTATGTATGAACGCAGTGGTGATGAGGATGGAGAAAGTGACCACGTGATTTTTTTAATAGATTATCAGTACAATTATGTGGCATTAGTCTTTGAATATTTGTCAGATGGTTTAAAAAAACATTTTAATGTTGGGGTGCCGGAGTGGCTCAGTCAGTTGAGGTCCCACTTCCGCTCAGGTCATCATCTCGCACTCCGTGAGTTCACGGATCCCACATAGGGGCTTTGCGCTGACAGCTAAGAGCCTGGAGCCTGCTTTGGATTCTGTGTCTTACTCTCTGTCTATACCTCCTCCGCTCACACTTTGTCTCTCTCTCTCTCAAAATTAAATAAACATGAAAAAATTAAAAAAAATGTTTTAATGTTAATACAACTGCACTTTTTTATCCTTTCTACAATTTTTTATTTAAATTCCAGTTAGTTAACATACAGTGTAATATTAGTTTCAGGTGTAGAATTTAGTGATTCATCACTTAGATACAACACTCAGTCTTCATCACAAGTGTCCTCCTCAATGCCCATCACCTCTTTAACCCATCTGCACCCCACCACCACCCCTTTAGTAACCCTTGGTTTGTTCTCTATAGTCAAGAGCCTGTTTCTTGGTTTGCCTCTCTTCCCCCCACCCCCCACCATGTTCATTTTGCCTTGGTGCATTTTCCAAACTCCCTATTTTTATTTTAATTAGTATGCATGAATATTTTAGAGTTCATTTTTTTTTTACGATATTATTTTTTAAGTAAGCTCTATACCCAGTGTGGGGCACAAACTCACAACCCCAATATCGAGCCACATGCTCTACTAACTGACCTAGCCAGGCACCTTGACATCATGTATTTCGTCTATATTGTTTGTTTTTACCCAATATGAATTTTAATATATGTATTTTTTAATTCTTTAACTGTTATATTTGATATGCTGGTAGTTTTAGGCAATGATATTTTTTACCATCCTTTGGTCATCTAAAAGAAAATTTAGGAGGTACTTGCTAAGTAGCTTAAATTTATATATGAAAATAAAAGAATTCTTAAAATCATTGCAAAGTTTATGCTCAAAATTATATTATTTTAATTTGTATTCTAAGTAATATTTTATTTTCTATTATAGTATACCATGACGAAATTAGTTTTATCCTGTCATACTTTGTCATTGTTGACATGGGGTATAAAGTTTACTGAAGGAAAGCCATAGCAAAATGGTCACCCAGGTAGACTGGTAAACCATTTCTGGCCATTCTGAGGAAGAATGCCAGGCAGGGTACATTTTATGATAAACCTAATTTACATTTTGCTTCATGTTGTTTGGAAAGCTAAATGATTCAATTTGGGGATGTGAATTCTAGACAGTCTGCCAGACATCAGAGTTTGCCCCATCCCAAGGCTGGGACCACTCCCTTTGAAGAACTCAGAGTCTCAGGTTAATCTTCCCTGACTTTGCTGCTTAGTAAGTGCCCTTTCTGACAGAGTATGCAGTTTTCATATAATTTTTTGAGGGATGGGACAAATTCTTGAATATTTCCTTTATTTTTCTTGGAAGCTCAATAATGCATTTTGTATTGAGAAGTTCCCCTCCTAGTACTTGGTCTTTTTTGTTTTTTTTTTTTGAAATTTTACATGGTAAATTTCAAATATATACACAAGAAAACAGAATAATATAATACAAACACACGCCATGCAACTATCATCCAGCTTCCACAATTATCATGAACTCATAGACAATCTTGTTTTATTTATGTACAGCCTACTTTCCCACACTGAATTGTTTGAAATAATCTCAGATATCTCACTGGCTACCATAGATCTAGGTCAGGGAATTTCAGCCTATGTTCTATCATGATAAATACAGCCATCTATATATGTGATCCACTTACAGACTCTAGTACGGGACCTGTTACATTAATATTTTTAAATGTATAGTTGATGCATATAATTATTCATAATTCTAAGATGATTAGCCCCAAATTTTCTCTCATTTCTATCATTCAGGAAACATGCTGAAATGCAAGTAAATGAGAGCAGTGTTATAAGCACAATCATTAATCAGAACCAATATAAGCCAAGAAAGCATATCATTCTTTTATATATGATATTGTATAAGGTATTTACAGTAGCCTTAACAGGATGTGTTAAAACGAGTAAAGCAGTAAGATCAGAAAGAAGCTTTTTTTTTTCTACTCTCTGTTTTCTACTCTCTCCTCAAACCTGTTCTTTTGTGTCTCCCTTTCCAACATACTGGCAGATTTCATAGCTTTCCAAACACTTAAAACTGTAACAATGCTATCATTTTTAGGTATTAAAAAGGCGAGACTATGGGGCACCTGGGTGGCTTGGTTGGTTAAGCGTCTGACTTCAGCTCAGGTCATGATCTCACAGTTCATGAGTTCGAGCCTGAGTCCAGCTCCATGCTGACAGCTCAGAGCCTGGAGCCTGCCTCAGATTCTATGTCTCCCTCTCTGCCCCTCCCCTGCTCACACTCTGTCTCTCTTTCACTCTCAAAAATAAATAAACATTAATAAATAAATAAATAAATAAATAAATAAATAAATAAATAAGGCCTGGGGCCCCTGGGTGGCTCAGTCGATTAAGTACCTGATGGGTTCAGGTCAGAATCTCATGGTCTGTGAGTTTGAGCCCCCATCAGGCTCTGTGTTGACAGCTCAGAGCCTGGAGCCTGTTTTGGATTCCGTGTCTCCCTCTCTCTGCCCCTCCCTTGCTTGCACTCTGTCTCTCTCCTCAAAAATAAATAAACATTTAAAAAAATTAAAAAAAAAAAAAAGGTCAGACTAGTGATCATCCCTCTCCCACTTACTTTAGAACCATAGGGGAAGGGAAACATGGTTTTTGGCCTTTTTTCCCCCTCTTTGTGCTCAATTTTCTCTCTTTTACATCTCTTCCAACCCTTCCCCACCACCCAGGGCACTGGGTTCAGGGTAGGGAAAAAAGATAACAGTTAGGTAATATTTGTACTTTTCACTTTTAACTCAATGTCCTGTTTCACGTTAAGGATCCCAATGCTTATTCATTTGGGAGAAACATTATGATTTTATTTTTCAGAAATATCAGGAGGCACCTCCACACTGTAAAATTATTTTATATAGGTAAGAAACCAAGGTAGAATTGTACTTGCTTCTAGAGCGACTCCCTTTCTCTCCTGCACTTCTGTTGTGCCTGGATTATCTTCTACCTCCAGACTTCTGCATCTGAGAGGCTGTCATCAGTCTCAATCATTCTAAACTCCAGAAAACTGCTGTCAAGCCTTTTAAAAAGATTGTATCCCATACTACATGGATATCACGACAGGGTAGATTAGAATTTTCTATAGGTCATCAAACCCAGCTGGAGAGTAGGAGGATGGTTCCCTAGCCTCTCCAGGGGGATGTCTTGGACACCCTCTCATGTGGGTGTAATTATCTCAGGATAATTATGATTGGCCATTATATCAGGAAATAATGGGCTTGAGAAAGGCATTTCAAACAAAGAGAACAATGAATGCCAAATACAAGGGCAGGCTTCCACAGATAATGTTTGAAGAAAGTCTAGCATAGTTTCTGCTGTAAATCAGTGGAAATGAACTTGGAAAATTGGGCCTAGATTTTAAAGATTGAGTAACAACGTAAAATGTGGAATAATTCTAGGTTCATTAGTATAGACAGAAGGATAGGTTCAAGAATATTAGACTATTGGGGGGGGTAGGAGAAAAAAAAACTGAAGGAGAAAAATAATGGGAAGCTATTTACCGTAAAGAAAAAGTTTGCGGGAATCTGCACTTCCTATTTGTGTCATTGACAATCTTATACTTTTATATATTTGTTACTCTCTTACTTCCCAATACAAAACATACTGGTGATTAAGAACACACACAAGACCAGACTACCATGTTTGAATCTCTGTGCACTAATTTTCTCATCTGCAACCTAGGGATAATACAAGTAGTATCTCATAGGGGTGTTTGAGGCTTAAATGAGTCAATATGTGTCATTAACTACTACTACTACTACTACTACTACTACTAATGTTTTAGGCATCTAGAAGTGTGACTATATCAGTGTAAATATTCATTCATGGTTGACTATCATCATTAACATTTCTCAAATAATATTTCATCGGTTTCAAGGTTTTTAGCAGAAAGTGAGACTGAAGATTTTCATGTCATCTTCCCATTCCAGGCTCTTCCACACATTTATTTATGACTAGAGCAAGAACCATAACCCTAAAACTCCTCCATTAAAAGGGAATGTAGTTATTCATCTTACATAACAGCTTTTATACTCTTTGAACAACTTATCATTTTCTACTTCCCCCAGCCCCTAACAACCACCATTCTACTTTTTGATTTTATGATTATGGTTATTTTAGATATCTCATATAAGTGGATTTATATAGCACTTATCCTTCTGTGACTGGCTTATTTAACTTACATAAACTCCTCCATATTCATCTATGATGTCACAAATGGCAGGATTTCCTTCTTTGTAAAGGCTGACTAGTACTCCATTATATGGATATAGTATCTGTTGTTCAATCTAGTACCTATAGTTACAGTACTGTTTGTGCACTTAAAAGTTTGAGAGGGTAGGTCTTAAGTATTTTTTTAAGTTTATTTGTCTATTTTGAGAGAGAGGAGAGAAAGCATGCATATATGAGTAGGGGAGGGGCAAGGAGAGAGGGAGGGAGGGAGGGAGGGAGGGAGGGAGAGAGAGAGAGAGAGAGAGTCCCAATTAGGCTCTACACCATCAGCTTGCAGCCTGATGTGGGGCTCGAACCCATGAATCACCAGATCATGACTGGGCCCAAATCAAGAGTTGGATGCTTAACTGACTGAGCCACTCAGGTGCCCTTCATGTTAAGTATTCTTAACACACATACATACACCAAAACAAAACACCAAAGAGGTACAAGAACACTTTGGAGGTGACAGATATGTCTATTACCTTGATAGTGGTACTGCTTTCATGGATGTACACATATGTGCAAACTCATCAAATTGTATGCTTTAAATATGTGCAGTTTTTCATTTATCCATTATACCTTAATAAAACTGTTAAATAAAGGAAAATGCCATAGCAACATTTTTCTAGCTATGTCTCCTGAGGGAAGGGCAATAAAAGCAAAAATAAACTATTAGGACTACATCATAAAAAGCTTCTGCACAGAAAGGGAAACAATCAACACAACGAAAAGACTGCTACCCAGTCTCTTTACAGTACTCCCTATTGACAGTAAAACCAGCCGGTAAAGGAGACAGTGGTTTGTTATCAACTCTAGCATCAAATTGTAATGTAGATTGATGGGTCTGAAATTGAGAAACAGTAACTTAATAATTCCCACATAATTTTTCCCTCTTGATCTTCCAGTTCATCACATGATGGATGTGTAAGTAAAAACTAAAATATATGTTTGTGTGTATGTGTATATGTGTTATGAATACCTTTGGAGTCACAGGGTTTACAATGTAGTAAATGCCTTTCAGGGAGTACAACATTCTGGAATTTATGTATTATGTATTTGGCAAGGATCTCATCAGTTTGACGGAAGCAAACTCAATCTCTGACATGCTCATGTAAAATGATTCAATTATTATCTTACTTTTTTAGGAACTAAAATGATATTGTCAAAATTAATGTTAAAAATCTGAATGATTATTATGCAATCAAAGGTCCATTGCACAGAAGAGAGAGGTTTGAGAGTGAAGAGAATTGGATTTTGATCCAATTTTTGCTAAATTAGTGGATATGGAATGTGGCATAAATTGCTTACTCTTTCAGGTCCTATTTTTTCATCTGTTGAATGACTGACCTAGAGAAGGTGATCCTTACAGTCCTGCTGGTCATAATATTATGTGTACATTTCCCATAAAGAACTTCAGCAGGGTTCATTTGTTCATTAATTAGTTAAATAATTAATTTTAATTTGAAATAAGGTTTTATACAATCATTTCTGGGCCCTAGAAAGTTGGTGAAAAACATAGTTACATTGTATTGAAAAGTTCATTTTTTTATATTTTTAGGTTTCTTTTTATACTTATTTTCATCTTTCAAGCTACTCAATGGTGTCATGACATATTTTTATTTTCCCTTCTGAATTGACCACAGATGAATAGCTAGAATGACTGCAGATGAATGGCTAGAATGACTACTATAGACATTGTCTGGCTCTCATGAAGATATTTATAAAATTACTCGTCAAGATGAGACATATGTCAAGACCAAAATTAAATAATATCTGCTGCTAACATGTTGTAATGGCTTTATGGTCTATACTTTTTACATATTTCTCTAAACCTCTTCAGAAAAAAAGTAAATAGGAAGGGCTTCTTATCAATGACTAAACAAAACCTTTTAAAAATATTTTTATCAATTTAAGAGTTGTTTTGGTTCAAAGTCTAGACACA
This sequence comes from Herpailurus yagouaroundi, assembly GCF_014898765.1. Taxonomy (NCBI): domain Eukaryota; kingdom Metazoa; phylum Chordata; class Mammalia; order Carnivora; family Felidae; genus Herpailurus; species Herpailurus yagouaroundi. Next base: position 8,635,501 of record NW_024412441.1, read on the forward strand.
GGCAGTAATTCCATTGAAATACTTTCATAGTTTTCCCATTCTATTGTTAAACTGCAGGAGCAGATCCACACTTTCCCTCAACTTTACCTTGTCGGTAACAAGACATTTAATCCCATAGACTGTGATTAAATTTATATAAACATGTGAACTTATATTAAACATATATTTTCTAAGATGCTTCAACTTTAGTGTCTTGTTTATAACGTATTTTGCATTGTTTTCTTTTCCTGTATATTTAGAATTATTTAAGAACTATACCAAGATACCTTTAAAACCTAAAGCTGGTGAATCTAGTATCCTTTTCCTGTAACATTGATGCAATCACCCTAGCTATTCTTTTCTTCAGAAGATATGAGCTGTGGTATGATCTGTAAGGTCACTTATCATTTGCCTTTTCTTCTTCTTCCTAGATGACTCTCTGCTTTTAAACGATACTTACTGCTCCAAAGCCCCCTGTGTATTCTAGTTTTCTTTTCGTCTAGTCTTTGAGTATGTATTATTCTGTTTTAGCGAGAGAATGTAGTCCCAAGTTATGATTAATGGTAACATGTCACCTATTGAAACACACAACTGGTATTTATATACTTTGTACATATACAATACGTGGAGTTTAGTAGAAACATGAGGATGGAGCAAGAAAATGGTGGCTGGATAAAGGCTGTATTCTCTGAAAGTTTTGTAGACAAATGAGATTTCAAACCCATCTGCCTATCAACAAAATAGAAATAGTATAAATTTTGGGGGCAAATGAAAAACTCTAAGCAATAAAAAAGCATACTTCACAATTGGCAAGAAAATTAAACACACTTTCTTAAGGCTACAACTTCCAGTTTTCTAATTTTAATTTGATTTAAACTTTCAACACTCCCAATTAGATATTTCATTCAAAAGCCACTGCAGTTCTTTAAGAAGAAACATATTTCTTCATGGCCCAAAGTATTGAGAAATGCTCTTATTTTTGTTAACCATCTTATTTAACTGGCACATTGGTAAAGTAGAAGAGAAGGGAAAAGTTAAATCAATATAATGTTGCTGTAGTTACCTATGCCATCATCCTAAACTAATTGTTACAACAATCTCAAATGTTAATGGCTTATCTAACTACAGGACTATCTCTCACTCATGTCACAGTCCAGTTGAATATTTTGTGGCTAGATTGGCATGTAGGAGAGGACACAATGATTCAGTCCGTTTCTGCTGGGTGAGTCTGTCTCTATTGTTCCCTTATGGACATTGGATCTTTGGCCTCTAGTCAGGAAACCAGAGAAGAAAAAATGTGGGGGAAGGCTTACAGGGGAATATCGTGATCCATGTCTGTAAATGATGTTTATCACTCTATCCACATTCCACTAGCCAGAAGGCTGGGATGTGTTTAGCTCTCAGTCTAATATATATGTTGATTCCACTAAATCTCAGTACTGTTAGGAAAATATTTCCAGAATTTTTTCTTAATATAAAAACTGAGTCTTAAAGACACTTGTGGAGATTCATTCTTCCTGCTTTGCCTGGGACTACCTGATTTTAAATCTGAATGTAGTACTTCCCAGAAAACCCATCCTGTTTTGGATAAAGTGGGAGGGCCAGTTACGGTGCAAACCATCTCATGTCTAAAATGTCAGCAAATTGGGGCGCGTGGGTGGCTCAGTCAGTTAAGCGTCCAACTTCAGCTCGGGTCATGATCTCACAGTTTGTGAGTTCAAGCCCCGCATCGGGCTCTGCTGACAGCTCAGAGCCAGAGCCTGCTTCAGATTCCACATTGCCTCCTCTCTGTGCCCCTCCATGCTCATGCTCTGTCTCTCTCTGTCTCTCAATAATAAACATTAAAAATAATAAATAAATAAATAAATAAATAAATAAATAAATAAATAAAATGTTAGCAAATTGAATCTGTTTCTAGATCCACTACAAAAGTGCTATGTCTATCCTACTATGGGTTCATTAGCAAATAATAGGGGGGGAATGAGAGACTCAGAGTAAATCTTAAATACTTTTTATTATGGAATAAATAACAGTCATATCTTACTTTCATAACTGGCTCAAAAGGAACCTAGGATCATATTACTCTAAGCATCTAGAATCCCCAGAAAGGAAAGAGCTCATCTAATGATTACCACTGGGGATTCAGTGCTAGAGAAATTCAGAGAATCTCTAGGGAAAAATGTCCCTGCAGAAAGATTTATGTAGATCTATGAAATAGAGCCAATTTTGCAATCTTATTAGCTCATAGGAAATAGAGTCAAATTCTGGGCTTAGAAATATTTATCAACTCCTCTCAAGGTAGGGAGACTTTCCTCTTTCTGTTCCTGTTCAAAAAGTTCCATTTGTTTTTAATCCTAAATGTTCTATTTTTCAGATTTAACTTTTAAACTGCTTCAGTGGGTGAGTGGGATATTTGAGTTTTAAGAAGAAGAAGAAGAAGAACAACAACAACAACAACGACAACGACAACTCAGGAGAAAAGTATCTTTGACTTTTGGCTCCTGACAAGTTGGCAAAGGAGCATAGGAATCTGGATCCTTTCCCAGAGCTTAACCTTGGAGATGCCATGAAAGCAAGAGGGAAGTGGACAGATCTCAGAACAGTAAAACCTGGAAGAGAGAGGCCTCCCGGAGAGACAAAGGTGCTAGGTTTCTGGTCCTGTATTAGAAAGCCAGAGACCCCACAGGGGGACTGAGAGAAGAGCATTATTTCTGTTCCTTTGTTTCCTCTTCCCCAAATTCCTGAGGGCATCACTGCTCACCCATTCTATCACCAACAAGATAAAAAAAGAGAATATATAGTGAAAAGAGGGGGGAGGAGTTAGGGGATAACAGAGCTGGCTGTGCTGAAGGACAAATAAGAAGAGATGGAGTAAAGGAAGCAGCCTCTGCTATTTCAATCCTTTCTGTCCATCACCCTCTCTGCCCTCAGTCAAAAGATTAAAATACATTCACCTAATTTATAAAGCACATTTAAAATTCCAATTTGTAACTTATGAAGATAGCATGGGAACAGCAAAGCACAGGCTCCTTTCATTTATGAAAATAAATGTGAAATTTCCAAGTAAAATATTAGTTTTCAGCAGTATTAAGAATGTTTAATGTGTGTTTAAATTAGAAAAATTCCAGAATCACTTCTTTATTCTAGAACAAATATGTACCATCAGAAGAAAAAATAGTTTACATGCTAAAGATATCTTTTGTGCACAAAATGTGTGCCAAGTATCTAGGTCATCTTCTCAAACATAAAGATGACATTGTAGGTGCTTTTTGATGCCTACACATTGAAAGTATTTTGACAAATTGAATATAAAGAATTTACACACTTACGAAATAGTTTTTGTTTTTACTTTAGTATAGAACAAGGAATCTCCCTTCAGGTGATTAATCAGCTACTCTAAGATCTTTCTTCAGTTTTAAATTTCTTTTTAATGTTATTTGTATAAATCTATTTCTTACTGAATATTGTTCTTCACAAAAGGATATGTTTACTTCCACACTGTTTGACTTCAAAAGTATATTACAATTTATCACATTCCCTTATGTTTTATCGCTTGAATGCAAGCATAATTTGATGTCTTAGAAATCTGGTAATATAATTTGCCACAATAGTTGTGTGAAGGAGGAAAATCATGTAACAATTTTCCCAACTGTAACAGGAAAAAAAAATCAAACACCAACTCATAATGAAAAAATCATTCAAAACTGAGCAACTTGCTTTATTAAATTTACCTACCTTTTGTGTGTGAGCATGTGTATCATATCAACTACAAGCCTAATACTTAAGATAAAAATAAGTAATACAAGACACATTACCTCTAAGGGAAAAAAAAGAACATTATTACCACTATTTTTCACCATATAATGAAAATCCTGGCCAAAGTAATAAGTCAGAAGAAACAAAAAATAGAGGTATAGAATCCAAATGATAGAGTCAAGATTGCCTTTACTTAGCAAAGATATAAATCACTATATACACAGCTGTATAAATTCAACAGTTACTCTAGCCAAGATCAAATTCCAAAAATCAATTTTGTTCTAGGAGTTTTCCTTCTTGTATGGCCAATTACCTCCTATCAAACCAACTTTCTCTGACAAGTAAAAACATTAGACAAAAAAAAAAAAAAAAAAATCTACTAGAAAGCACCAGGGAGTAACCAATAGCAGGCAGGTGTTGGTGGGGTGGAGGGAAGTTGACATTTTGAAGAAGGAAATGGCACTGAGTGAATTTCTTGTGTTTACAACTTTTATTCTAAGGACAGCCTGTTGAATTCCATTAGAAAATATGCTGGCTTGGAGAACTCAAGTTCTGTGGTTATGGAAACTATAGCAACTTGAAATTGAGGCCACAAAATTCAAGAAAGGAGGCAGGGAGAAAAATGAAGTCTCAACTATTGCTACAAATTCTGCCAAAACTAATGACTAAGACTTAAACTGTAAATGCATAGCAAAAAAGACCAAACAGTCCAGGTGAGAGGGAAAAAAAAAAGCTACAGTGTTTTGAGCTGCTCCCTACTGCAGGGTCAGAAAGTTTGCAGAGTTATCCAAGTTACGTGCCTGTTGAACAAAACAAAACAAAACACACCACAAAAGCACACATTAAAAAGTCAAGAGAAAGGGAAGCACTCTTCAGAAGAACAAACAGAATTCAGAGTTTCTAAAACATATGTACAGAATGCAATCTGAAATTTCCCAACATACGTGAAACAGGAGAACATGACTATTCACAAGAGAAAGGCAATCAATGAAGGGCAATCCCAAGATGATGCAGATATTGGAATTAACAGACAAGAATTTTAAGGCAATAGTATAACGATACTCAATGAGGTAAAGAAAAGTCTGGTCATAATAAATGAGCTGTAGTAAAACCTTATCAGAGGAAAATATACAAAGAACCAAATGAAAATTCTAGAACTTAAGCATATACTATCTAAATAAAGCATTCAGTAGATGGATCATAGAGTAAAATTGAGATATCAGAAGAGAGTTAGTAATGTTGATGATTAATCAATATTAACAATGCAATCTGAAAAAAAAAGAGGGGACTGATTTCTGGCTTTAGCTCTGATATACAAAGATGATGGAAGTCAGCAATTCTGTTCTCCCCAAAAGAAAAAAGCTGAGAAAACTAAAAATCAATGACTCAGATGAAATTAACCAATTCCTTAAAATATCAAAATGACCAAAACTCAACAAGGAGTGATAGATAATCTGAATAAATGTGTATTTATTAATGAAATTGAATCAATAATTAACAACCCTCTAAACAAGAAAGCAGTATGTCCAAATGGCTTCAGCGGTGAATACCACCAAACATTTAAGGAAGGGAGTAAAATTAACTATAATTTTCTATAATCTCTTCCAAAAAACAGAAGCAGAGGAAGCACTTACTAACTCTTTGTATGAAGCAAGCATTATCCTAATAGCAAAATCAGATAAAGATAAGACAATACAAGAAGGAACATTATAAAACCAATAGCTCTCATGAACATAGATGCAAAACCCTTCAATAGAAATTAGCAAATCAAATCCAAAACTGTTTAAGAATAATTATACAATATAACCAAGTGGGACTTAGTCCAGTTATATAATGTAATCCTCACATCAATAGGCTAAAAGGAAATATTTATACCAGTATGTGCAGAAAATGAGTTTGAGAAAACCTAATACCTACTTATGATAATCTCTCAGCAGACTAGGAATAAAGGGAACGTTCTCAACTTGATAAAGCTATCTACAAACACCTCCAGCTAATACCATACATAATGGTGAGATATATGGTTGAGATGGTGAGATGGATGTTTTTCCCCTAAGATCTGAAACAAGGCAGTATGTACCCTACCATCAGTTATAGGCAATATCACACTCGAAGTCCTATCTAATACAATAAAACAATAAAAGGAAATAAAAATACACATATTGGGAAGAAAGAAGTAAAACCATTTTTGTTCATATACACATAATTATATGTAGATAATCACTAAGAATTGAGAAATATACTCCTGGAACTAGTACGTCGTAGCAAGGTTGCAGGATACAAGGTTAATATACAGAATTCAATTGCTTTCCAATACACCAGCAATGAAAAATCAGAAATACATTTGAAATAAGAAAAACAACATTAATAACGACAAAAATAAAATACTTAGGTATAAATATCACAAAATATGTATAGGATCTATAGGAAGAAATTGACAAAATTCTGATTAAATTTTAAAAAATCTTATAAAAAATGGAGAAATAGTCCATGTAAATGCACTGAAGATGTCAATTCTTCCCAATGTGACGTATAAATTCAATGCAACCCCACTGAAAATTCTTGCAAGTTATTTTGTGGATATCAACGAATTGATCTGGAGTTTATACAAAAAGCCACAAAACCCAGAAGAGTCAAAATAATATTAAAGAACAACAAAGATGGAGGATTGACTCAACCGCACTTCAAGGTTACTGTCAAGTTACAGTAATCAAGATAGCATGCCATTTGTGAAAAAACAGACAAACAGTGATGGAACAGAAGAGATAGCTCAGAAATAGGCTCACACAAATATAGGCAGCTGATCGTTGACAAAGGAGCAAAGATGATACAAAGGAGAAAGGACAGTCATTTCAACACATGGTGCTGAAACAACTGGACATTTATATAAGACTTAATAAAACAAACATTAAGAGATAACTGTGAATTAAAACATGTATCTATTTTTGTATTCAATAGTTACTTAATGAGTGCCTTTAAAGTGGCAAGCAGTATTGGAGGCACTAGGGATATAGCATTAAGGAAGACAGCAAAAGTCCTATGAGAGAAAATCAATAGGAGGAAAATATTGGCTGCATGTTTAGGACACTCAGTTAAAAAAAAAAAAAAAGGTCAAAAGACTTGAACAACAATTCTCAAAAACAGTTTACACTCCAAACTACAAAGAAATGAGTGCTTAACTAGTTATTCTTCCTCAGAAATGCAAATTAAAAAGGAGACACCAATATACATCTACTCAAAGGACCAAAGTTTTAACAATAATTGACAATATCAAGTTTTGGGGAAGCCATAGATGGGTTCCTTCTACATTTCTAGTAGACATGTAAACTTGGCAGTCCCACTAAAAACAAATACATGTCTACACTTTTCTTCAGTATTTCTACTCCTAGGTGTATAACCAAGAGAAATCAATGTTCATATCTTGTAAAAGATTAGCAGAAGAATGTTCACAAAAGCTTTCTTCACAATAGCTCCAAAATAGATACAACCTGATGCCCATCAACAGATACAAGGATAAACAAACATAAAGTTCAAGAAGAGATAAAACTAAATGATGTTCATGGAAATCAGATGAGTAGTTATCGCTAAGGGGAGTATGAACTGGCAAACAGCACTGTGACAATTTATTAAGTACTGGAAATGTTCTGTCTCTTGTTTGGGGTAGTTTCAGGAGTAAGTACAAATATATATGTGTATGTATGTGTATAATCATAAGATATACATTAGACACACACACACACACACACACACACACACACACATATATATATATATATATATTAGAGAAAGAGACAGAGAGACAGAGATTGGTGTTAAAGTGTAATTTTTCATGAACTAGTCCTAGAAATTGAAAACAGTAGTTATCAGTGACATATCACTATTCAACAGAAATTCCATTTATTTTTTTTTTCTTAAATGTAGGTAGAAATAAAACAAAGAAAAAAAAGAGAGAAACAAACAAAACAAACTTTTAACTATAGAGAACAGATGTTTACCAGAGGGTATCTGGGTAGGGGGATGGGTGAAATAGGAGATGGGTATTAAGAGTACATGTATTATGACTGAGCACTGAGTAATGCATACAACTGTTCAACCATTATATTGTACAACTGAAACCAATATAACACTGGATATTAATTATACTTGAATTTTTAAAAAGTAATACACAAATACATTATATTGACTTAAAAAAGAAGTCAAATTTATCAATGGTAAATAAATTTGGAGGTTTTTTTTCTGATTTTTCTCCAGAGGGTTTTGGTGTTGTAATAGGTTTTCCACTATTTGTTAAATGCCAGGTGGATTTCTATATGTTTGGTTATATATTGAGTATGAGGCTATGGAAAGAAAATACCAAGGGAATAAAAACAAAATGCTATGAAAAACAGAAATTTTGAAGACGACAAAATTTACTGGCTGTGGGTTAGGGAATTTTTAAAACATCTTGGTATATTTATGTTTACTGTTGCTAAAAATCAGCGTGTGGCTTTTTAGAATTATTCTTGTAGCACAGTAAGATTAGAATAATGCCACTAAAGTAGCAGGAAAATTTTAACTCTTTTCTATAAATTGACACATTGTGACAGTTCTCAACTCAGAAAACTACAAAATGAAACAAAACAGAACACCTAAATAAACCAGCTTCTACTATGCTTATGTATTGGAAGACAATATCGTAGAGATACCAAATCTCACCAACTGATCTACGGAAAAGTACAATCTCAATAAAAATCTATGTAGATTTTTTATGGTATGGAAACTGATAAGTTTATTATAAAATTTATGGAAATGCAAACAGTCAGGCAAAGCGAAGGCAATTTTGAAAAAGAATAACAAAGTTAGTTAAGTTGCACTGTTAGGTATCAAGACCTATTATCACACTATAGGAATTGGAGGAGTTTTTGACTGGCCCAAGTTTAGACATACTGACCCTCGGAACAAAGTAAATTACAGAAATAGTCCCAGTCACATATAGGTACATGATTTATTTTTTAAAAGTGAAATTAAAGGGCACATTTCAACATATGTTCCTGGATCAGATAAAAATCCAAAAAGGAAAAGTAGCTATTTGAGCTCCTATTTCACATCATACACAAAAAGAAATTCCAGTTGGATTTCAGATCTAAATATGAAAAATAAGAACGTTATCAAAAGCTAGCATAAGATCTTTGTGAATTTGAAACAGCAAAGATTTCTTAAACAAGATTTAAAAAGTGCTATCCATGTGGGCAAAAATGATAAACTGAAAAGTTTAGGAGAATGAAGTACTTTTGTTCATCTAAAGATTTCATTAATAGAATAAAAAGGCCAGCTGCAAAGTGAAAGTAGATATTTACAATACAGGTATTCGTGAAACAACACATTGTATGTAGAATTTGCGATCCAATTTTTAATGTCTATATAAAGACTTAAAATTAATCCATAAATCCTATAAATCAATGAAAAGAGAAAAAAAATCTAATGGAAGAAAGGGCAAAAACTTCAAACACACTTCACAGTACAGAATATGAGAACTAGAGAGAAGATACTTCCCATTACCAACTCCATATTAATATTAAAGTGTTAGGAATGCTTTTCAAATCTCTGATCATTGGAACCATTTTTTTTTTAAATAGGACTTCAGATAGTATGATTCTCCCACACATACAAAATAGTTTGATACTAGTTTTTTTGACTCCTTGATCAGCATGTTTCTTTTACTTTCTGCCTCCATCTTCTTTTGCTCCCCTTGTCTGCTTTTCTTTACCACTTTCCCTTCCTCTTTGCACACAATAATGTTTTAAATAAAGGGAACAAGTACTCATAAACCAATTACTCTGATCTCACGTGATGTTCGCTCCTGAGTAGCTACTCTTCTCCTCTTTATTGTGCAGTTGAGGAACCAATCAGTGATGTTTATTCGCTCAAACCGTGTAGAAAGTAAGGCAGGGAGAAGATCCAGTTCTCTTGACTCTAAGAACCTTAGTAATGTCCTTGCCTTGCTATAAATTTTAACCATGCTGTATACTTAGTATAATAGAAGCGTTCACAAAGTTTCACACTTCACCTTTTTTATCTCTTCAATTTTCAGGAGAGTTTTAGGAGGTAAGTACAAACATCTTCCTTACACATACAAAAAACAAAACAAAAAAAATAATTTATCTCTCATATATATATATATAGGCATATGTATATATGTCTTTATGTATGTATACTTTTAATACATAACCACACACATATATGCATCTCTCTATATAAATAAATACATATAATATATTATATATATAATATATATATATACTTATATATGAGAAAGAGAAACAAAACAGACACAGAGAGAGATCTCCTTTTTCAAGCTAATTTTGTACTTCTAGTCTGTACTATGTTGAATAGTTTCTGATAGTTGGAAAAGTATAACTAAAAACAAAAGCTTCTATCACCCCAGAAAACCTCTCCACTAAGGTAAATTAGAAAGCAAAGAGTTTTATTATTAAATACACATTAAACCAGAACATGGTATATCTCACAGGCAATCAGCTAAGAGACAGGAAGAAACCTCACCCTTTTAGAGCTAAGCAGCTACAACCCATTACCTATGTTCTCAAGATAAACAATAGCTAGTCTTCAAGTAAAAGGATTTGACAATACCATCTGTCACACAGAGTTTATCCTAAATTCACATGGTAATTCGGGTGACCATCTATGTTAGTTAAATGGCTTTATCAAAAGGAAAAAGTAAACTTCCCCTATTGTTATGCAGGAGATCATTTTGCAACTGGAACTAGGTGTCCAGGGAAGTTACCCACCTACCATCTTACACAGACTGGAAGATAAGAGCTTACCTTTCTTCATTACTGCCTTTCAAAGAGATGCTTCTCAGATCCTTGAAAAAGATGTTAATGTATATTAAAGCTGGTAAGAGATTTACCTTGTTTGCCAAAAAATTTACATACATTTCCAAGAGACAGAGAAAATCCTTATAATTACAAGTTTTTTAAAGTAAATGATCTAAGGAAGGGAGGGTGGGAGGAGTCTCCCTTTCAGTGCCAAGGAATTTTTTTTCTTTTTAAATTTGTTTTTACTCTTACATTGTCTCTAGTCTATAATATGTAATTTTACTGTATACTGTATACTTCTTACACAACTTGTTTAATTCACATTAGTCCCAACTAGATTTTTTTCTAATTATTTTTTTTATTCAAGGTAGACATGTATTACAAAATCTCTGCTATGATAAATTTTATTGAGAATTAGGGAAGACAAAAAGAAAAGAGCTGATAGATCTCCATCCTTTGAATATCAAAGTATTTGAAAAAAATTAGCTAAAGTGAAATAGTTTCCTAACAGTGGAGGAGGCAGGGGTCATGGAGGTAGGTTGGAAAGTATTATGAAGGTCAAGAAAATAACTAGATAGAGGAGAAGAGGCAAAAACAACACAACAACAAAATATTACACGGTGAATATATGCAAAGATTGAACAGCAATAGCCAATAGTCATGAAAAAGTGTTAGCCCAACAGTTTATAGAAATGTATCTTTGTAAAGAATAGAAAATACACAGGATAGAAAGAGATAATCATGAGCCTCTATATTATTTGGAAATTACTTGAAAGAAATCACATTAAGTAGAATATATCACATAAGCCCATGGAAATTTAGTTTAAATCTCCAAGAAATTAGGTAAACTCTGAAGATTGAAAACAATAGCATTCAAGACTGCATTCTATATAGTCTAAGGTAAATGATGTAATGCATATCATTCAATAAATACATGACTATAATAATCCAACTTAGAGTCATTTGATAAAAATAATAAAACTATAACATTAATAGGCTTTGAAAAACCAACTACTTGCTTATTATACATTCTCGTTTGCATTTCTATTTCCTTCAGATATATTATTGCTTAGGTATAAGAAAATGGAATTACAGATGAGATAGCGGGAGATATATTTTGGAGAACTTTTGGATGATGCCAAGTGTTTAAATAAATTAGCATCTTACTGTTTGATGCTATCATGTAAAAACCAAATCGTGTTTGTAAATGAAAATGTAAGAGGACATTTTTTTCTTTTAGTTGGCCTGTTTGAAGTTGCAGTATTTTGGTTTTTTTTCAGTCTTTCATATAACACTAATAGAAATATGAAATTCTAGAAATGTCACCAAGATATTCTATAGTCATTATATAGAACGACTTCTATAGAAGCTGAAGAAAACTGGGCAACCAACACAAATCAAGGGTATGAACACATATAACATGCTGTAGCTCAATGCTCTGTATTTATTTATTCATTTCCACTATAGACTGTGGCCAGAGGAAGAGGTTTTCAGTCTCAAAAAAATGAGGGTAAAGAGCAATTCTTATTGCCCCGATACTACATTTTCATTAAGATAGTAATATAAACAGGTATTGGTGACAATTAGCTATGGTATGGTTGTATTTTATTTTATTTTATTTTATTTATTTTATTTATTTTATTTATTTTATTTATTTTATTTTATTTTATTTTATTTTATTTTATTTTATTTTATTTTATTTTATTTTATTTTATTTATTTTATTTTATTGAGAGAGAGTGGGGTAAGAGTAGAGAGAGAGAGGAGAAAGAGAATCCCAAGCAGGCTCTGCAGTGTGGAACGCAGGGCTTGATGTGGGACACACAGGAGGACTCTGATCTCAGGAACCATGAGATCACAACCTGAGCCAATATCAAGAGTTGGATGCTTAACCAACTAAGCCACCCAGGCACCCCTGGGATGGTTTTAAATAACAAAAGGTAAAAGAAATGAGTCTACCTACAAACGCATACAATGAGAGACATAATTGCTAAAAGGAAAAAAAAAAGGCTGCTGGTAATTACTAAAACATTTTTAAAAATTAGTTCAAAACAGATCTCCTCAATCAGTGATGTGTAAGTTCTAAAGACTATGCTAACTAAAGAGGTAAAGAACAAAGTCATAAGACAGGAAATGCAGCAATACAAAAAATTAAAATGAGAAAGGACTCAAAGGACTTAAAAATGTGAAAAGAACAGAGGATTAAACAGCATAGCCTTATCTTAGTGTGCTGTTATAAACCAAGCACAATGTTTAACTTAAAAATATATATATACCAAATCCATCTTCTCCAGAACAGGATGATAAAGCAGATCAAGAAAGTTTGTAAAGATAAGATTGGCCTTGGAAAGACTAGAGGAGCCCTCAAGGGGGATTTCTTTCATTCCGATGCTGCCCAGCATACAAATGGCTAAAACTAGCTAAGAACTGGGAACTTTCACATCCAGAGAATGAATGAACTTCCTGCAGAAATGTGTAAATGAGCAAGGGAGATGACTTTAGGATGTGAACCACTGATAACCCAAACAGCTTTATTCTTAGTGAGGAAAAGGGACATATGTTGCCCTTTTCATGCCCTGAATTATGATTTCATGGAACCTTTGAATGTTCTCTCAGTCCAAATCAATTTGTTCTCAGGCAGTTTATAAATGCTGACCATCTTAGTTCTAGTATTTCGTGCAAAATCCTTAGGATTTACAACTCCCTTTATATTTTAGGCCTACTTATCTTTGATCATTGTAATTTGGGGAAGACCAGGTGATTTTTTTTTTTAATCATAAATCATCTCTAGTACTCTCAGACTTGGCATCAAATGTTATAACTGTGGTGCCTAAATGGAGTGTCTGTTGATCAGATGGGGGCCCCCCGAATGTGGGCAGAAGATCAGGTGGAAGCCAATCGTGCTGGAGGTGAAAGAATTCACCAGAGGCAGAACAAAGGAGATAAAAGTTTATTGAATACACCACAAGGGAGCTTCGGAAAAGGACAGCAAAGGAGTCAGTGTGCCAGGAGGCAGTGGGAGGGGCTGCTTTGAAGGAAGGAAAGTGAGGTAGTATGGCAATGGATGGAATTTTCCCCTTTTTAGTAATTGTGCCCAGGTGTGAGTAACCCATTGGTTAATTAAGGCTTTACGGATATTTTGGGGTGGGTCTCCTGATGGGCCTGTCTGTATTCAGCCAGGTGGTCATTGTGACCCTTTCTGCATCCCATTATTCAAGCCTGTTTGCCTAAAAAGTGGCCTCCACAATAATAAAGCAAAAAAAAAAAAAAAGACTTTAAGGAATATTATATGTTTTTTATATTTTAAGATAATATTGTCTCCTGATCTTCCCTAAATTAAATAATACAGGTCATTATAAAATTAGGTCAACACTCAAACAGTAGGTTCCCATTTTTTTACTGCACATCAAAGATGCACTACAAAAGGCAAAACAAACAAACTCAAGTAAGAAATTGGTTGTTTTTATTTTTTTTAAGTTTATTTTATTTATTTTGAGAGAAAGAGAGCAAGCCAAGGGAGGGGCAGAGAGGGTGAAAGGAACAATCCAAATGACAGCCCTGCCTTAGTTTAAAGCTAGGTTCTCTTTTCTGCTTATTATGGATCTTTGATAAGAAATACAATTGGTGAGAAGTCTGTTTTGCTTGCTGTTTGCTACGAGCATTGTGAGGTCTTTCCCGAATGTAACCCGCTGTGTAGTAGAATGGGTTGTAAACCTTCCTAAATGTAGTCTGATATGTAATGGAATGAGTGATTGTACATAAACTAACCGGCATTTCTCGCTTCTGTAAACCTGCTTGCTTAACACATTCCTCACCTACCCCCTTCCCCCTTTTTTCCTCCCGCCACAAGTAACAGACAAAGCCTTCCCACCAAAGGACAAAGGACGCCCAATCAGAGAAGAACAAATGTCCTTACTTTAAAATCAACTAATCAGGCCCCTCATAATTTGAAACCTCCCCTGTGCTATTTGTCTCTGTCTATAAAAACGCTGTACCAACCCTGATCGAGGCCTCTTAGCGTCACCGGCAACGAGTGCGCAGAGGTCCAGGTTTGAACCTGCAATAAACGACCCTTGCCGCTTGGCTTTGACTTACGACTCTGGTGGACTTTTGTGGGAGGTTTTGGAACTTCAGGCATTACAAGGGAAAGAGAAAATCCCAAGCAGGCTCTGCACTGAATAGCACAGAGATCCATTAGGAGCTAGAACTCATGAACTGTGAGATCATGACCTGAGCCAAAACCAAGAGATGTTCACTTAACCAACTGAGACACCAAAATGCGCCTGGATGTTTTCTTTCTTTTTTTTTTTAAATAAAAAATAAATAAATAAATAATATGTTTATTTATTTTAGAGAGAGAGAGAGAGATACAAAGTGTGAACTGGGAAGGGGGGGGTGCAGAGAGAAAGGAAGACACAGAATCCAAAGCAGGCTCCAGGCTTTGAACTGTTGTCACAGAGCCTGATGTGGGGCTGGAACTCACTGTGAGATCATGAACTCAGCCAAAGTTGAACATTTAACCAACTAAGTCACCCAGATGCCCCCCTGTTTTTCTTTCTTAATCACAAAAGATTTGAGAGAGATACATCTTTTTCAGTATCTATATTTCTTAAGCTCCCATGTGGATAGATGTGGCTTCATGAAATGGTCTGGCCAGTTAGAAATAAGCTGATGTTATTAGGAAGAGTGTTGAAGCAACTATTCTGGTTTTTCTCCCCCACATTTCAGGACATTTAATTCCTAACTGATAAGATACGATAGTGGCAAAGTATTGCCAAAGGCCACATATTGTCAGGCACCTGTTTCTTAAATAAAGTAATGCTAGAGCACAGTCTCACTCTTTCCTTTCCATGTATCTATTTCTGCTTTCAAGGTACAACGGCAGAGTTGTGACAGAGACCATAGAGTTACAAAGCCTGAATTATTTACTATCTTCTTTTGTATAAAAAATGTTTTCTGATTCCTGCTCTAGAGAACCTCTTACACACATACAAAAGGAGAAATATTTTTGGAGGACAGAGAATTTGCAATGGCCATTTCTTACCCTCTGCTTTTTCTTGACCAAACTTTAGTCAGGCTTCTCTCTTTTCCACAGAAGGAAGTCTGCATGCTCCAAAACATGAACAAGCACTAAAAACCAGAATCTGCCCCCTCTTATCAGCTTCTCAATCAAACTTAGGAATCAAGTGATCCTAAGATCCTTTTCTTGACAGACCCTGCAGTAATTTCCCTTTGTTTATCCAGCTGCCCCTTAAAAGATTCTCCTTATCTCTGCTGCCCCTCCCTAGTCCTATAAACAAAGAAGCTTTTTCTGCCAGGTAGAGAAATGCTTGTTATTTTCTCAAATTGGAGCATTCTCCCTATTGTAGTAGTGTGTGTGTGTGTGTGTGTGTGTGTGTGTGTGTGTGTGTGTGTGAATATATATATATAATGTTCTGAACATATATATATGTTCTGAACAAAGCCTCCAAATCTGGATTTGTTTTTAATTCGATAGTTTCTGGTGCCATGACATGGATGGAATGCTGACTGACCCTCATCCTCTGTCTTAACCCAGGCATTCATGCTGCCTTCTCCAAAGAGAAGCTAAGGAAATCAGAATCTATGGTGAGTCACAACTCCTAATCCAGTGCTCCAGGCATTTTTTCTATAGTAGCACAATAGGAACTTGCTTTAAACCATTAAATTGGGCTCTTCCCAGTTCTTTTCTATTTGAGTAGGACTTCTCATTCTTTTCTGTTTGAGGACAATTTTTGCTGGCTCTTTTTTGTTGTAGTGAGAATCTTACTATATGGGGGTTTTCTTGGTTGTTTTTGGGTGAGGATTTACAACTTGACTTTCCAGAGGGAAATTCCAGCTTTTTTGTGATTTTCTTCTGCCTTTCCCAATTCCATGTTCAGGGATTGCACAAAGTCTTTCAGCTTTTCAACAAGGATTGCATGAGGGGTCCCTTTGGCTCTCAAATGAGGAGTGTGCACAGAACTGTTTTGTTATTACCTGTTTCCTTTATTTACCTGATCCTGCTTCTCCCATGGATAACTCTCAATCTACTGGAATTGAGAGTAGATTAACTCCACCTGACTGTATCATTCACCATTAAGGCACTAATTTTGCCAATACTTTAAAAAATGGCAAAGTTTTACTAAGGATAACTTGGAACTGCAATAGCCACATTGGGGTTTTGGGGATCTCCCTAACTTAGTACACCCTCACGGAGTTCTCAAATCCTGGATGTCTAAAATACTCTTCAAACAATGTTTCTGTTTTTGTTTTGTTTTGTTTTTTTGGCATGAAGAAGCTAAAAAAACTGTCCTCCCAATCAAATCTCAATCACACCCTTCAAAATCTCAATCTATTTTATTGGAAGCTATGCTACTCATCTCTTGGAGACCATGTGGTTTTCTCCAATATTACTACTTATATCCTTCTCTAAGATACTTGTGCACCCATCACTTTCCACCCCTTTCACTTCTGTTCCTCCAGATTTGTTCCAGTCTCTCCCACAACCTTGTTCTTCTTCACTTTTCATCTGTCCTCCACTTCCTGACCCTACCTTAACCTTACCAGCTTCTCAATTCCACATAGTGTCTTGTGATCTGAGTACTGCTCCTACAATGTTAAGACTCTAAGAACAAGAAACTCTAGGGACCCAATTATCCCTGTCCCAATAGATTATTTTTTAACATTGGTCTCAAGCTGCTCTGCATGGTATAATGAAGAATTTTCTTGATCCATGTAAAAATGGAGAAGAGTCTCTATACAATTCAAATTAATCTTAGCGGCGTATTCTTTGGGATTCAGATCTCTACCAATTGGCTCGAGTCCTTTTAATCTGGCTACACCTTACTGCAGTTTGAAAAATCTAAATTGAAAAAAAAAAAAAGAATAAAAGAAAAATCTAAATTGGACAGACTTAACAAGAACCTACAAATAAATGAAAATAACCTTGAGGACTATATAGACAGAGCTAAGGAAATGGGAAAAACACTCTTAGACTCCTAAATAATATCTGGAAACATTATTTAGATCCAACTCTTGATGGGCACATGGCATCTGCTTTGGTTACCAGCTTTATTTGAAAGGGCAGGCCTACGCCAGCTGACTCCATCTTGTTCTGTGTCCTTCACCTTGACCACACCTCCTCCCCTTGAGTAACCCCCCCTCACCTGCCTAACAGGACTCGGACCCTTCCCCAGCCAATCAGCTGAGGCCATAGCCATTACCTCACCAACTGCCCCCAGGCCCCAATAAAACCTTTGTCCTTTTGAAACTCGCTCTCTTTCCCTGGTATCTCACCGCTGCGTCGGTGCAGGTAGGGGATTGAGCTCGAGCTAGCTCGAATAAAGGCTCTTTGCTTTTGCATCGGACTCGGCTGCCTAGTGGTCTTTGGGGATCACGAATTCTGGGCATAACATAATCTGGCTACACCTTACTGCAGTTTGAAAAATCTAAATTGAAAAAAAAAGAATAAAAGAAAAATCTAAATTGGACAGACTTAACAAGAACCTACAAATAAATGAAAATAACCTTGAGGACTATATAGACAGAGCTAAGGAAATGGGAAAAACATTCTTAGACTCCTAAATAATATCTGGAAACATTATTTAGATCCAACTCTTGATGGGCACATGGCATCTGCTTTGGTTACCAGCTTTATTAATGGATTCCACATAGAACTGAGAGAGACCAGGGGCGCCTGGGTGGCGCAGTCGGTTAAGCGTCCAACTTCAGCCAGGTCACGATCTTGCGGTCCATGAGTTCGAGCCCCGCGTCAGGCTCTGGGCTGATGGCTCGGAGCCTGGAGCCTGTTTCCGATTCTGTGTCTCCCTCTCTCTCTGCCCCTCCCACGTTCATGCTCTGTCTCTCTCTGTCCCAAAAATAAATAAACGAAAAAAAAATTAAAAAAAAAAAAAGAACTGAGAGAGACCATTCAAGAATATTAGATTAATTGGAAAAAATGTCCCTGTCTCTGAAGTCCATGCTTTAACACAGCACCATGAGGATATACAGGATGATATATACAAAATACAAACCCATGACTCTCCAAATTAAACAACTTGAGGAAAATTATTCTAAGACTTTAATGCCCCCTCAACTTCACCAAAGTCTTTGGTAGAGACACCTTTAACTTTGCAAGGAGAAAGGAGAGTGGGCTAAAAAATGCCTTAAGACCTCAGGGTCTCAATGACTCTCTTATGACAGATCAGCTCATGTATGTCCCAAACTGGGAAAATAATACTCCCAGTCAATGGGCGCCCTACCACCTTTCTGGTAGATACCAGAGCCACTTGTTCCACATGTGATGTTGCAGGATTTTTTAGCCAGGATTCGTTGTCTGGCCACTTCAAAGAATGAAGTTTATTAGAGTATAAGATTACAAAGGAAGAATAGTAGGAAAGTTCTCTTAACAGCGAGAGGACATTCAAAAGTGAATGCCTTGTTTTTATAAGGTTCTGGTAGCCACCCTCCCACCCTTTCCCCTTGTTCCTTCTCAGGTTCTACCCTTATTAGCTGGAAAACTCTAGGTGCTGGGTTGTCCATTCCTGATTGGCTCATTTCCATTGTATGATGGGTGGTCTATGGCCATTCCATTCCCGGCGGGTCATGATTTATGGTCTACTTATTTTTAGTCAGGTCTTTTGTCAAATTTCTGAGGGAACCTGAGGGGGAGTAGATGGTATCTGTTCCATTCTTAAGAGGAGCCTTAAGCCTAAAGGGTATTGCTGTGGTCAGACACTCCCAGCATTGTTCCAAAATATGTCTTTCCTCACCCAGGGACCTCAGGTCCTAATCCTTTCCCTCTCTGCCTATTTTATCCTGCTTTTTTTTTTTATCATAGTGACACCTCACAATTTCCCACCATAAACCCTCAGAGCGCAAAAACAATCTCTATGTTGCAGTTAGAAAATGGACTACTTTTGTCCCTTTTTTAAACGTCTTTCTCGGGGTGCCTGTGTGGCTCAGTCCGTTGAGCGTCCAACTTCAGCTCAGGTCAAGATCTCACGGTTTGTGAGTTCGAGCCCTGCATCGGGCTCTGTGTTGACAGCTCAGAGCCTGGAGCTTGCTTCCCATCCTGTGCCTCCCTCTCTCTCTCTGCCCCTCCCCTACTCTCACTTTGTCTCACTCTCTCAAAAATAAATAAATGTAAAAAAAAAATAAAAAAAGAGTCTTTCTCTCTCAGGACTCATCATAACTCGCATGGCTATTTATTAAGTTCCACAAATCAGTTCATCTAATAGGCAAAGACATACTTTCTAATTAGAATGTTAGTATTTCATGTTCATGTGAGATACTAATTCTTGAAGTTCAGGATTCCCTTCTCACTCATCTTTGTTCTCCGATAGTTCTAATAGATAAGATCAATTTTCTTGCCCCTTTCACAGCTCCCAAGCCATTGACAATCCCCACATTCAAGGCATGCTCACTCACATTCCTGACACACTTGAGGCTATAGGAACAAAAGGCTTGGGACATATCTGGGAGGCAGAGTCCTTAATGGTAGGTGTATACCCTGCTATGCCTCTCCCTAATATTATTTTTTCTTCCAATCCTGTCTCTGATACCACTTATTTTATTCTTGTTTTCTTATATTTCAGCATATCCTTTAATACTAACTCCCAAAATCTATTTACTTTTTACATGGGAAAATCAACCATACACTTAGTCATGCCCCAAGAATTCACAGAATCCTTTACAAAATTTTCCTGAACAAGAAGTACAAATCTAGAAGATTTGATCTTTCCTTGTAATTCAACCTTCATTTAATATGTAGATGATCTCCTTTGTTCTAAGACATTCAGCAACTCTTTTCATGACATCTGATACTAAAAGACTTAGTTCAAATGAGCCATAAGGTTTCAAAAGATAAAGTTCAGCTCTGTTACCCACAAGTCTATTATTTAGGTCATGATATTACCCCTGAGGGGGAAAAAAAACTGATCTCCAGATTATATCAAAATCATATTTAACAACTTTCCATCTGAAACCAAAAGACAACTTCAAGACTTTCTGGAACTTACTGGCCATCGTAGCATGCAAATCCCTAATTTCTCTGTTATAACATCCTCTTTATAAGGCATGACTAAAGAAATTATATCTGAACTTCTAATACGAGACTTGCCTTCTGTCACATCATTTGAATCCCTAAGATCTCACTTTCTTTTATCCCACTTAGGGCTTCTTGACTAATCTTTGCTTTTCTATTCATGAAAGAGAAGGACATGCCTTAGGAGTTCTATCTGAAAAACATAATAGAAATCAGTGGTCACTCAGATACTGCAGGTTTAGTCTAGATCCTTCAGCTTAAGCTTTTTGTCCATCTTTGCTTCTGGCAGTAGTGGCAAGTGGAAAATCAGTTCAAACCACAGGCGACCCTGTGCTTGGTCTTACCCTGAACATTTATGTCCCTTATGCAGTCAGGGCCCTTCTCCTGACCTTTTGATTTCTCAAGCTCACCTGTTGTGAAATTCTTCTGCTTTCTTTTTCTCACATTATCATCCACCCATGTCAAAATCTCAGTCTTCCTATTCTGCTCCTTCTCCCAGCTGAAGGACAATTGCATGATAATGTTATGGACACTCAAGCCTCAATCTTATCCCATGCTGACCTCTTAGACATCCCTTGCAAATCCAGATCTTACCCTCTTTGTTGATGGTTCCTATCTTCATAACTCAGAAGTACATTTTCAGGCAGAATATGTCATTCCAGATTTTCAAAATCCCATTGAGTGTAAGTGTCCACTTGGTGCAAAGTCAGCTCAGCTCTCTTACATTGTGGTTCTCAGGACAGCCTGATCTTTGGTTACAGGTAAGAAATTTGGCATATATACAGACAATAAATATGTTTTGGGGATAGTATATTATTTGGGTATATTATGGAAAATCAGAGGATTTAAGTCAACAGCTGCGACACCAATGGGAAAATGGAAAACATTGATCTGACCTCCTAGAAACTTTATTACTGCCAAAAAGATAGCCATACTTGAGATAGAGGCTCTTATGGGCCACAAACCCCTGAAGCAAAAGGAAATTCACTGTTCAATAGATATACTAAATTGTCATAAACCTATTACACTTTCACTTCAATCAGATAAGATCCTAAATCTGCTCTCATTATACCTGATCCTCTAATTGAGGTGCTTAAAAGCTCCTAATTCAAAGCCTTTGAATATTAAAAGGCCAATGGGAAACAATTTGGATCTCTTATCTAACCAGGTTGAACCTTGGAAATATCCAGATAATCGCTTGGTCTCTCCTCAGTCCTTCACCAGAAATTTAATTTCTGACCATAAAATTACTCACCGAGAAAGGATAAAGTAAATCAACTCTTTTGTCAGCACTGCTGAGAAAACTTCAACTCCCCATCTGGAACAAGTGTGGCTTCTTGCCCCATCTCTCAAAAATATAATCCTGATAAAGGTGCAAAGGTGGGGCAAGAAAAGAACCCCTCCAGCAGGACCTTCTCTTCACTGCAATTAGATTTCCTTAGTTCCCTAGATCTCATGGATATGAATATATTCTTATGCTTATTATCATACGCTTCTCTCACTGGTTTGAAGCTCTCTCTGTAAGAGCACCACTGCCACATTGATAGTAAACTATCTTTGGAACTAGTATTTCCTGCATCCTAATTCCATTGCCTTGTTCATGGATCAAGGGATCCATTTTATTGGTAAAGTCATCTAAGCTATCCAACAAATTCTTTCCTTATCCCCAAAATGATACTGTCTCTATCATTCCCAGTCATTTGGAAATACAGAGATAGTTAATGGATCATTAAAATTAAATCTTGAAAAACTGATAAAATAACTCAATCTCTTATGGCTTAAGGTTTTACCTTTAGCACTGATTGCCTTCTGGGTCTCTCCTGCTGGATCATAGAAACTGTCCCAATATGAAGTAATAAGTGATGACCTATGATCATTCATTATTCTCTCTGGGCTCTCAAATATTCTATTATTATCCTAATATTCTATCCTAAACATTCTATTATATTCTATCCTAATATACTACAAGGGACTTATTAAATATATCCACCCTGTTCATCCATAGGATGAGGCTGCTATTTTTCAAGTTCTTCTATCCAAAACACTCTCCATTTTAGAAATTAGGGATTTAGTTCTCTGGAGCTCACATCAACTGAAAATTATTATTTCACCCCATTGGAAGGGCCTTTTTGTTACCTTCTTTACCACTAACACTGCTGCCAAACTCAGGTGGTCCAAACCTGGATTCATGTTCTTTAACTGAAAAGGTATAAATGCTACTCTGAATGAAAGTCTAGTCTAATGGAAACCTTAAACTGAAGCTTCTCAAGGGTACCTAGAAGCAGAAAGAGCCACAGTGTAGATATCTTTATGACAAGTTGATGACATCATGAAGTGGTCAGTTTCCACCCAAGATGTCAAAATATGGCCTCCTAGCATTCCCTTATCTACTTCTTCTTCTCATGACTTTTATTGTCCTTCTTGGTTTCTCCTTCTTTATCCCTAGTTCCATCACTTTTCTCCATGTTCCTCCTCACATTGCAACCATAACTTTCCACAATGAGCTTTATATAGTACAATCTCTTCTCCCTCACACAACCTGTTCCCCCTTTAATAATTCCTCCTCTCCTGCAAGGCTGCAGAATCTAATATGATCTCAAATTATAGCATGATCTCAAAACTTTTCTTTACTTTTCTTTCTTTTTTTTTTAATTTCTAGTATATTTAATGTTGCAACCCTACTTTTGATTGCTGGTTATAAACTCCCTTTCCTTTGCAAGTATCTGGTTTCCCCTAAATTTCTACACTGCTTCAGATTTAAGGGCATCCTTTGTTTTATCACTCTGGGTAACTTTCACTTTCTACTCTAGATTTTAAACAGAACTTCCTTCAATTTCAATAGTTTTCAAACAAGGCAATCAATGCTTCTATGCAATATAACCAAGGGCCCTCCATGGGCCTAAGTATTTGCAATCATACCTACTTTGCCATAAACACAAATACCAACATTATTATTATGGGAAGCAAAAATACACATTTCTTGCTTCATCATATGAATTTAATACACCTAGATGATCCTAAACATAATTTTACCCAGTATGCTTGGGACTGTCTGATCTGTAAGCAACAACCTGATCACTTCCATCTTCCCAGCATGATGAGACAACAACTGTATCAAAAGGGTTCACATGGCTCCCAGGGTGAAAATCCATGGGACAATTATTTCATGAACCCTGGATAGCCCTTAATGAGGCATAGTGGTGCCTATTGGCATCTGCCTGCTAATTTAACTGGATCCTGCTACCTAGCTAATCTAATTAGTGCTTATCAAAATTTTAACCAGACTGCCTTCTTTTCTCACCTTAACTATTCCATTATAGGTTTCTTCTATCTGAAAACAGAACATTTCTATAAAATCTTTCATAAGCTGAACAGTGCAAAGTGAAAAAGTAATTACCATTAATTTATATGGAAAATTTGTTAGCATTCCCAGACCCAAAAATAATCTCTTTTGGATTTTTCTGATACCTTAGGGCACATCTTGCCAACAAGTACACAAAATAAATCGAGATAAAGCACAGATGCTCACTGACATAGTTAAGCCATGGCAGGGAGAAGATGAATGCAGTTCCTGGAGAAGGAGCTTGGTGGTGCCACTCCAGCTGCTGGCTGCCTCTGTAACAGCTTAAAGTAAAGGAAACACACCAAACTCTATCTTTGCTTTTGCCTTTTTTTTGAAAAGTGAAAACCCTCTGGATTTCTTTCAGTTTGTGAAAACAGTTACTAATGTAGGTCTTTCATAGAAGAGTAGTGGCATAATTCACACTTTTGAAAAGTGAGAATACCTGTACTTGTAAGCTTTCTAGGTACTAGATGAGCCCAAAGGTCTACACGACCATGTTAACTACAAACTTAGACATATACCAGTCCTACAAGAAAGCTGTGAAATTTCCTTCCTTCCTTCCTTCCTTCCTTCCTTCCTTCCTTCCTTCCTTC
>NW_024412441.1:8660040-8738670 GCF_014898765.1 Herpailurus yagouaroundi
TTCCTTCCTTCCTTCCTTCCTTCCTTCCTTCCTTCCTTCCTTCCTTCCTTCATTTATTTCAGAGAAAGAGAGGTCATGCTTGCAAGAGGGGAAGGGCAGGGGGAGAGAGAGAGAATATCTGCACATTGCAGAGTCTGGGGCAGGCCTTGATCTACTGACCTTGAGATCATGACCTGAATCCAAATCAAGAGTCAGAACTTAACCAACTGAGCCACCCAAGTGCCCCAAGCTGTGAACTTCTTACAAGGTTCTCAAAAAGCCTCAGAAGAAGAGATTAAGAGATTGAGAGAAAACCTAAAAGACTTGAATGTTACCATAGACCATGATGGACAATCTTTGTGTCTGGAGCTATTGTTTTGTGGGCCACTTGAGAAGTTTGCCAAAACTTCCTTTTTTTTTTTTTTTTTTGCATCTCCTTTGCTCTACTCCAGGAAATATCCATTACACTATCAGCAGAAGTTCCAACATCACTGCTAATCAACTATGCTGACTCCAGCTAGTGGTCCTGCACAATTGTCTGGTATCACACATGACCCTGGTGTATGAGGGGGCACTTACACAGTGGTTGAAAGAGAATGCTGTGCATATTTTAGAATACTCTATGATGTCCTATACCATCACCAAAAATATTCAGACTGTCAACAGGTAATCTGTCAGATTGCCACTGTTAACCTCATTCCACCATCTGAATAAATATGTTTCAGACCCAACATCTTGGGATCTTCTCAGTTGGCTGCTCCAAATAGTTCAAACTCTACCAGTTATCTTTTTATTTTATTCCTAGATGTATCTCTCATTAAATATCTCTCTAACAGATCTCAGTCTGATGAAATACTCACTATGTAACACAGCTAGTCCTTCATGGCCAATAAGAATGTGAGGGGTGCCTGACCCCTGAAAGCTGTATGGACCCACCTCAATCTCACAAGGGCTCTTCCTATTAGTCCACAAGTCAATTCCTTTTTTTTTTTTTTTCAACGTTTATTTATTTTTGGGACAGAGAGAGACAGAGCATGAACGGGGGAGGGGCAGAGAGAGAGGGAGACACAGAATCGGAAACAGGCTCCAGGCTCTGAGCCATCAGCCCAAAGCCTGACTGGGGCTCGAACTTGGGGACCGCGAGATCGTGACCTGGCTGAAGTCGGACGCTTAACCGACTGCGCCACCCAGGCGCCCCCACAAGTCAATTCCTAATAGTGTCTAAGGACAGACTTTGTCTCTAAAGCAGTTGGGAGAACTGACACAATCACTACTGCCCATCTCTTATCCTCTGCTTTGTCTTAACCAAACTTTAGTTACACTTCTCTCCTTCCTACAGGTCCCTGAGCTCTGTATGCCCCAATCATGTGCAAACACTAAAAAGGGAAATCTGCCCCCTTTACCAGCTTCTCCCGGGACTAGACTGACCACAGCAAGACCCTCTGGTCATTCTCCTTACATGTCCAGATTCCTCTAAAAAGATTCTGCTTCTCTCTGCTTTCTTTTTGTTTACCCTATAAAACGAAAGGTTTTTTGTTTCTTTGTTTGTTTGACTGTGAGATGCTTGAAGATTTCTGAGACCAGAGTGTTCTTCCTATGGTAATTGTCTTTCTTCTCAATCATAACACTCCTTTCTAAGTCTGGATTTGTTTTTATTTGGTGGCAGTATTCACTACAACATGATTTGTAATACCAAAACTAAATAGTAACAAACATAAAGATGGGGAGAAAGCTTAAATATCTGCAAAGAAAAAGAATTAAAAATTGTGGTTTATTAATTCATAAAATGTAGTATTCAGTAGATAAAATGAAACAGTTACCTTAATTCTAAAACAACACAGCTTAAGTGTATACGGTTGACAGAGGAAAAGAAAATAGGGAAAAACAGCATAGCATGATGCAATTTATGCAAAACCTGAAAGTCTCCAAAATATTCTGTATTTTTTGTTTATACATATGTAGTAAAGGTATTAATATAGAAATATCCACCAAATTCCTCTGAGGAGAAAGGGAAGACAATGTTTGGGCAGGGAGACAAAGTAGGTATAAATTGGGTTGATAAATCTTTTATTTCTATAAGAATGATATAAAAAAACACCAGCACAATGTTAACATTTCTTAAATCTGGGTGACAGGCACATGGGAATTCATTATGTTACTCTTTTCATGTTTTGTGTATTTCAAGTATTTCATAACAAATCAAACCAACATAGAAACAACTCTAGAACACCAGGGACAGCTGACAAGTAAAAAGTTGTCTCAGAATCAATACTCCCTTAGCAAATGCAAATGCAAGAACTTTACCAGCAATTCCTGCCCTGGGCCTAAAAAAAGAATCCACAGAATTCCTAGTACCTTGTAATCAAGTCTCTGTTGAAGCCTAGGCTAATTTTTCCATCACTTTGAATCGTTTAGTAAAGGTATGAGTTGTTCATGTGTGAGTATTTCCAAATTAACAGCCTCTTCTGTTTTATTGCAAGAAAAATCAAGCACAGATTATTTTTATTCAAATGATGATTTAAGAAAGGAGTATTAGTGGGGTGTCTGGGTGGCTTAGTTGGTTAAGCATCTGATTCCTGATTTTGGCTCAGGTCATGATTTCACAGTACATGAGTTCAAGCCCCAAGTTTGACTCAGCTTTGGACCCAGCACGGACAGTGTGGAGCCGGCTTGGGATTCTCTCTTTCTCTTTGCCCTTCCCTTGCACACATGCATGCTCTCTTTCAAAATAAAGCTTTAAAAAAAAAGGCTTTAAAACAAAAGAAAGGAATATTTGTTTATGCCATTTATTTTGGTCCCTTATTTCAAATAAGGGATTTTGCTAATGGATAATAGAAAATAGTTATAGATTGTTTATTCCGTCTGGTTTTACTGGGCAAAAAAATCCCATGTAGGGTACTGAAGGGCAGCTACATTAAAAAGTTTTGATCATATACCCTTCAAAACAGTATTTTAACCTGCGCAAGGATGACACGCAAATTCGTGAAGCGTTCCGTATTTTTCTGTTTCCAATTCTGTGTCTCCCTCTCTCTCTGCCCCTCCCCCGTTCATGCTCTGTCTCTCTCTGTCCCAAAAATAAATAAACGTTGAAAAAAAAAATTTAAAAGTATGCGCTTTTTCAAATGTCTTTAAATTTGCATTTATATATTATGTATATAATATAAATATAAAATCATGCCCTTAAATAGATGCTAAGAATGTTTTTTTTTTGGAGACGATTAACTCTGTTGTTTCCTGATTTTTGCTTGTATACCTTTTCAGTACATGCAGATGAATTTCAAAGGAATTAAAGTAAATTTAGTCCAATTACTTTGCTTTTAACATTAGCAAAAAAAGGTGGTTTAATTTTTTTTTTAATTTTGTTGGTCATCATGAGTGTAAAGGAGTAGACCTAGCTTTTCCTTGCTAAAGGATCTAACCCAGCAGCCATTATTTTCAAAATTTAATTTATAGAACATATTAGTACTTGTTAGAAACAGAATTGACTAAAATAATAAATAAAGTATTATATATCAGATGTAATTAAATGAAGGAACTAATGGAGGTATGCTTAAAAAATTAAATTTTCCCTGCAAGTGAGACCATTCACAATGTTTTATACATTATTGTAAAAAGGCAATGCTTCCCTCTTCCAAAATATTTATTTTGCAAGTCAAATTCAAGAGGCTGGAACTGTAAAAAAACAACAACAAAAAACAAAAAACAAAACACTTTCCTATGCCCATCACTACATAAGTATATCAACATAGATAAGTTACTTAACTTCTCTAAACCTTCATTTTTCAGTCTTGTGGAATATAAAAGGAAGTACTATGTGTGGAAACATTTTATAAATGTGAGATGCTGGTGTTATCCTACTTAGATCTAAAAATAAATTTATTTTTCTTTATCTGATGGATTATAGGAACTTATTTCCCTGGGAACAATAATTTTAACATGTTCGGTCATGAAACAATAGATGGACACATTATTTTTTGTAATTAATTTTGATAATACTAGTTTTACCTGAAAGATTATGTATGTTCATATAGTATTTGTAGGAGTAAATTGTGTGTAAGTAGGTGTGTGTATGTTTATGTTCTTGGAGGATGGCAGTGTTAGAAAACACTAAAAAATGAAGTAAGACATGTTAAAAAATGTAACAGTTAAAAAGAAAACAAAAAATAAAGTCAACAGGGGCAGCCTGGGTGGCTCAGTTAGTTAAGCATCCAACTTTGGCTCAGGTCATGATCTCCCAGTTTGTGCCCCTCATTGGGCTCTGTGCTGACAACTCAGAGCCTGGAGCCTGCTTCAGATTCTGTGTCTCCCTCTCTCTTTGCCACTCGCCCACTTGTTTTCTCTCCCTCCGTTCCTCCCTTTTCTTTCTCTCTCTCTCTCCCTCTCTCTCAAAAATAAATAAACATCTAGGGGTGCCTGGGTGGCGCAGTCAGTTAAGCGTCGGACTTCAGCCAGGTCACGATCTCGCGGTCCCTGAGTTCGAGCCCCGCTCGGGCTCTGGGCTGATGGCTCAGAGCCTGGAGCCTGTTTCCGATTCTGTGTCTCCCTCTCTCTCTGCCCCTTCCCTGTTCATGCTCTGTCTCTCTCTGTCCCAAAAATAAATAAACGTTGAAAAAAAAATTAAAAAAAAATTATAAAAAAAAAATAATAATAAATAAATAAATAAATAAATAAATAAACATCTAAAAAAAGCTAACAGAATAAAAGTTTGAACTATGGAAATTTATCAAGATTTTATTTTTCTCAGGAATCCTGGTTAACAAACAAAAAGATAAGAATCAGGGAACAGTAAGAATAAATCAACAAAAATGAAATTTGCTAGGGAGAAAGATATCTGTTAAAAAGCTTTCATTTAGATCCCTAGAGCATGTACTATTGTACTATTATTGTTCATCTGCTTCTCAGCCTTAGAAAACTTAGGAAGTACAAACTAAAGAGTCTTACAATGATGAATACAGCTTGAGCAACAAAAAGAAAAAACTAGAAATTGATGGCGAAGACAAAAATTATCAATTTGAAAATAAAATGTAAACATTTTAAAACTTAAAAAAAAAAAGTCTGAGGCCAGATACTATATAATTCAGTCATTGAAAGACATCAAAAACAATAACATGTGAATTTAATTGTGATGATCTCAGATTATCAAGCAAATAAAAAAAATATATTTACTGTTCTCAATTTTCAAAGCAATTTTTAGAGAGATTTCAATGCAAGCTCTAGTAGAAAACCAACATAATATGTCTTGTAACAGCACCAATTTGGATATAATTGGTATTCTCCACCTAATGCTCTTCCAAATACCTTGTGCTGTGGTGTTGGAGGATGGGTGGGCAGAGGAGGGGAGGTGAGATCAGGGAGAAGACGGTCTACAGATAGACAGGATGTGGATTGCCCTGTATCCAATATTTTCTAGGCTTTATATGCCCACATAAGGCCAAAGGTTGGAAACAAGTTTTAAGATTTCCAACAGATTCTACTCTCCTTCAAGTCTCAGGCAGCCAGAAAACTCACTATCATTCCTTCTACAGTTAACTCTGTTAAACTTTTTTGACCCACTGCCAGATAGCTCCCAAATGTAGGTAGGGCTGCCATTTAAATAGCTCCACCAAAAGCCTGGACTGGAAACGCTCAGCCAGCAGCTTATAGAAGTTTCACCGGTGCATTTCCCTACTTTTGCAATAATAAAACTCTGTGTTTAAGTTTTGTACTTCATGAACTCTACTTGTCATGTATTTTTGTGCCCCCCAGCCCAACTCTCATTTTACTTCAGCTGTGTTGAGTCACTCCTATGCTGGGAGAGAGCATTGCACTTTAAAAACCTGCCAAACCCATCCAATTTTTTTTTTTTTTTTTTTTTTTTTTTTTTTGCCTCTGCGTTTTCCCAAAACCATTAGGTATTGCTCAAATTCATGCAAGGCAATCCAGAAGTTCATGAGATTTAACCCATTGGGTATATGGAAGGGTACAGGGGAGTGGGGGGTTGGGAGGCACTCCTCCCCGGCAAAGCTCATAATGTAAACCCTTGTCCTGCTCCCCAGTGGAACTGAACCCCAGTTGTCCATATAAGTAACTAGCTCTGTAATGACAGTTTATTTTCTCTTATTTCTTCTTTGTTTTAGCCTCCAATTTTCTCACTCTTGCTGCCAGGTACCAGCTGCTTAAATAAACTACTTGCTCCCAAGTCTTTGTTTCATGCTCTGACTTGGCAGAGAGTCAAACTAAGACACTGTAATAGCAGAGTTTTACTGTATGTTTTTGGTACTAGAAGGTCTAGCACTAATTACTTACAAATACTCCTTCTGATTACATATTAATTTTACATTACAAAAAGCAAAACAAAACAGGAGGGTGGTTACAGAGAGATTGGCCGGAACCTTAAGATAGTTAAGAGAGATTTCAATAAGGCTTAATATGTCCTGCATGTTCTGGGGCTCACCGCTTTTCTGATCTTATTGTTTATATTTATCTTCTTTGTTTATTGTATCCTATATTATCTGTCCACTTTCTTCGTTAGAGCTTTTCCATTTGTTCTTTTTTCAGAAACCTTATTGCTCCATCATTCAAATATCTGCTTTTCTGACATTCCTCAGAGAAGCATAACTTGACAAGCCTATCTAAATAGCGAAACACTTTATTTATTTTTATCTCCTTGCTCTACTTAATTTTCCTTCATCTCCCTCAGCATTACTGACATTTTGTAATACATTTTTCTAAGTTTATTACACAACCCTTCCCTATACTATATGTCTTCTGGGAGAACATTAATACCTCTCTGAAGAAGATAACAGCATCCCAAATCTACAACTTTTGGTACACAATATCTGGTAGTCAATAAGAAAGTACCAGGTGAATTTCTCAGGATATATATAGTCAAGAGACATAAACTACACAACAAAATGTATGTTTTAATAATTAAAGAATTAAGAACTACAACAGGAGATCAGTATAATGTGAGATTAGCTATTGAGTTATAAAGAGAACTCTGAAGAATACAAGAAGAGTAGATATTGCAAGCAACCATGAGCCCTTAGGACTAAGAGAGCAAGAAGCAAATCTGAGAGAGGGGTCCTGCCTCCAATGTTTGGCATCCAGACCTCAATGGAGAGAAAGAGACACAGAGAGAGAGAGAGAGAGAGAGAGACAGAGAAGGAAGGAGGGGGCGGGGGAGGGAGGGAGAGACAGAAAGGTTAAAGCCAATAAAAAGGCAAGGGAAGTTCTGTGGAGGATCTATGCTTATTGAATTTTCTGGTACTCCACCTTTGGGGATGGTGGGAGATGCCATATATGGGGAGTTGTTGTGCTATGGAAATCACCCTCTAAATTTCAAGGGAAAACTGTCTAAAAGGAAGCAGTACAAAGAAAACTCCACTTTCACTGTGGTGGTGCATTAAGTGGCTATGATCTAGCATGCTGGGGGAAGCTGCCATGGGGAGCTAATGCACACTGCCACAGACAGGAAGTTAAGAGAGAGCATAACAAACAGGAAGCAAGAAGAAGAGGTCCTCTTTCTTCAGGTCCATTGAATATTCTTTGATGACAATGGTTAATTTTATTTCCATTGACAGGAGAGAAATATTCCAGTATTACAAGCCCAACAATTAAGAGGGAATTTGGAACCTAGAGGCAATATATTTGTTAAATAAGCACCCTTTGGCGGCTTATCTTCATACACCCACTTCTGCTACAACTGAATTTCTGAGAAACAACAAAACCATGGTAGTTCTATCAGCAAGATACATTTACCTTTTGTACAAGTGAAAAAGTTATCAAACTTTTCCCAAATGCACAATCCCAACAGTCACTGTATTTACAACTTTAGTCACAGAACCCCTGAATATTTTGAACATTAACTGATAAAGCTGTCAAAAACCTTATATTGGATTATAATGTAAATAAGACAAAAAAGAAAATGGCATATACAAATAAGCACACACATATTAATCGAGAAAGAATGCAAAACTATTACAGTGTTCACTTGTTTAGTTAGAACATTATAGTTGATATTTAAAGATTCCTTCCTCTACTATCTTTTCCTTATTTCCCCCAACCCTAGCCAGGACCTTAGTTGGCTGAGTTTCTTTACTTGGTTGAATGACTCAAAACTTTACTCCCAAAGGTTATATCTTCTTAAATTGCTATGTCTTCTTCTTTCAGTTGCTGTGGTTTTCCTTTAACCTTTATTATTGGGCATTTGAGTACTAACAGCGATCCTAGAAAATCCTCTGGATTGCAAAAATTGTTCTTGTCACCATTATATAGCAGCATCCTTATTTTTCCTCTGTAATTAGGAATGATCTCTTCAGCCAGAAGAGGAAGCTTCTGTGCTGCCTGTTATTTCAGTGGCACAAGGATCCAAAATGGTTAGGTATCAGTCTGATTTTCTAATATACAACCACTGCTGTGTTCAGTAAATATGTATTCCCTCCTTGGGAACCAGCAAAGATTTCTGATACAGGAAATAAACAATTCTGATAGTAGTTACTGGATATGATAGTGAGAAGAGCCACTCCCGCTTCATGATTACCAGGCCTCTGTACCCTGAGTACTGGAAAAGAGCATCATATAACAGTATCTGATTCATAGCCTATAATGCATCCTATTAGAACCCTATTTTCTCAGGGTATTTTCTACCAATTGATGCTACAAAGCAGACACGAGTAAGCTGTTTACCACCTTCCAATTAGTTCAACTGCTTTCAAGTGATGTGGCATGTTTTAGGGTCATTTAATTCCACTGATTTTAGCACATTGCTATAATTCATTTGGTAAAGTAAGTTCCTTGGTCAGAAGCAATGCTTTGTGGAATTCCATGATGTGTTTGCAAAGCATTCTCTGAGGTTTTGGATGGTAGTGTTGTCAGAACATTACAAGAAGGAACGAAAACCTAGATCTAGAATATGTATCAATTCCAGGAAGGAAGAAGAGCTTCTTAATTCATGATTAAATAAATGTAAATAAGTTGCCACAGGTGACTGGCTTTTATATCCAGGCAATGATGACAAATTTAGAGCGCAATATTCATTTCAACTGTTGAAAAATAAGGTATTCAGCAGGATGATTACTCAGGTCATTCTTGGTGAAAGAAATCACATCGTTGTTAAGCTTATGCATAGCCCCTATTCCTGTCCACATGGCTCTTTGTTCATAGGTTCATTGTTCAAACACTAGGAAGACCGTGGAAAGAGTATGACTGACATCCACAGAGTGTGCCATTTTGTCCAACTGATTATGAAGAGCCTACCCTCCAGGAGACACTCTTTATTGGACTTTAATGTGATATGCAAATTTATTCACAATTTGTGCCCATTCTGAAAGGATCATCCAGTCCTCTTCTTAATACTTCTTTATTACTAATTTTCTATTCTGTTCTTTTCAAATCTTTGACCATTCAGCCAAACAGTTGTCAACTTCTTATGAATGCATAGATTCATGCTTCTGGCTATCTCTTATTCAGACAAAGTAGACAACCAAATGTAAATGTAAATTGTTTTTGGTAATCCTTGAAAAATGTTATGGGTGAAAAGTTATTATTTATTCCAGTAAAGGTTTTACATTTGTAAGAACAGCTGCAATTGGAGTCACTATCTGATTAAGTTTCTAATAATGTACAGTTATTCTGAGACCTATCCAATCCCTGCAAAGGCCAAACTGGTGAGTTGGACAAATGTTAAGATAGGCATCTGCCCCAGGTGATATTACTACGGATTTTCGAGCAAAGGAAAGCTAGTTAACTGAGAAAACAAGGCATTTCTAGTGGTAAGAGAGGACCAAAGTGATTTGAGGGTTCAAGATTGTTTCATGTTTTCAGGATCCCTCTCATTCAGAATTAATGTGCTAACCTTCACACACAAACTCTGAAGACTGAATTCAACTGACAATGTAACTCAGCAACCAGTACAACTGGATTTTGCATTTGTTTCTTCAGCAATATTAGCCTCATGGGTGGAAGAAATAAGAGATTAATTTAGGACTGTCATGGAAGTTCTCTTGTTATCAGTTTCTGAAATTGAGATTAAAGGATCTTGTCATTTTCTTTCTGTAAGTGATCCTATGCACTAAGTGTTCAGTTGATGCCTGCCCTGCACACCATAGTCCTGGCAGTCATTGCTACTACCACAAAAGTCAAGTCTGGCATCCAACTGGGCTTCCAAGAAACTTGCTTCATGGGCATTCCATTATAACTATAGTTTATAGTTTTATTATTTGTTTTTTGTTTTTTGTTTTTTTTTTTGTAATTTTTTTTAACGTTTATTCATTTTTGAGAGACAGAACAGAGCATGAGCCGGGGAGGGGCAGAGAGAGAGAGGGAGACACAGAATCCGAAGCAAGCTCCAGGCTCCGAGCTGTCAGCACAGAGCCCAATGCGGGGCTCGAACCCACAGAGGGTGAGATCATGACCTGAGCTGAAGTCGGACGCTCAACCGACTGAGCCACCCAGGCACCACTATAGTTTTATTATTTGTAATGTCACTTTATGTCATTTGTTACCAACAACACATTTCAAGGATTTCAAAACTAAAAGCCAAAGTCAAGATCAAATCAATCCTCAGATCCCATCTTCCCAGTACCAAGTCTGGGGCCAATCAGGGGCCACAAACCAGAGAGCTATTTGAATGTGGAAATATTTTTTATCAAGAATTATTAACAATAACAGGAAATTATAGTAATGGAGTGTTAGCTGCAAGATGTGAAGATAATTCTAAAGGAAACAGGGATATCTGATATAAAAAGAAGTCATTACTCTTAGGGTTAAAGCAGAGTGAACATTTAAGGAACAAATCTGAAAGAATACTCTCCCTTTAGAGCTTCTGAGAGATGGTGTAGCTATTATCCACTAGATAGTAAAGACATCCTTTGAGTTGTAGCACTGGTAGAAATCTCTAGGAATCCCTCTGCTGGGGCTTGGGGAAACCAACCACATAAAGGTACTGTGCTATGGAAGTGGTTGGCAATCTACCCTCTGGGGTGCCAGACAATGCTGTCAGTAGGGAGCTGCTGTACCTAGAATCCACTGACAACTATTGGGGTGTTGAAGGGAACTGTCCACAGGAAAGTGGCAAGCATAAAACTCACTGAATTAGTGCCAGTACCTTGAGAAGATTCCCTTTGGGATTTGGGGGGATGCTTCCCATGGGGAGGTGACATGCACTGATGACTGCTACTTGATGCTGGAGACTATCAAGACAGTACACAGAGGAACCAGAAGTTCCCCTTCCCTTTCCCTTATTCCTCTGGTGCTGTCTACTAACAAAGCTTAAAATTATGCCACCCAACAAAGAAGAAATTTCTCAGTATCACAACCAGAACAATGAAGGCTATATTTGGAGCTGACAAGCAGTATACTGATAACTGACATATGAGGCATTTTAAGAAACAGGACCAAATACCACAAAGGTAAGAGAAAAAAAGCAGAATAAACTAGCCAATAGTGATACAGATGATTTGGCATTATCAGAACAGTTTTATGATTATTATTTTCCAAAAAAAAAAGGAAAACATTGATAATGTTAAGTTCTGAAATCTATAAGAAATCAAATGCTTATTCCAGAAATAAAAATAATAAAAACTCTCACTAAAACATAAAAACACAAAATTTAAGAATACAGCAGATGGAATTAATAACTATTATTATTTTTTAATGTATATTTGTTTTGAGAAAGAGAGAGAGAGAATGGGAGCTGAGGACAGGCAGAGAGAGAGGGAAAGAAAGAATCCCAAGTAGGCTCTGCATTGTGAGCATGGAGCCCAACAGGAAGGTTGATCTACAGTGGATCATGACCTGAGTTGAAATCAAAAGTTGGCTGCTTAACCAACTGAGCAACCCAGATGCCCCAATAACTATTATTAAAAAGTACACAATTAGGAAACTTGATCATGGTCAGTAGTAAATATCTAAGTGAAATACAGAGAAGGAAAAAAAGGAATAGAAAAGCCAGTAAAGCCTTTATGACATGACATGGTGAAAAAAATTAACACATACTTAATAGAAGTCTCCAAGGGAGAGGAAACGGAGCTGGAGAGAGGGAAAAAACAAAAACAAGCAAACAAACAAAAAAAACCTGAAGAAATACTAACTCTGCTTAACTTACCTGGAATGGTTGATCCTAGCTTAAAATTATCTCTCTTGGATTCTGCAATCAGTCCTTTCATACAAGATCAAAATGTGTCCACTTTCCTCACCACATCAATTGAATAGAGTATGTATAATTTTAGAATGTGATGGACAGAATTTGAATAGGTAGGAATTTAGAAGAGTTCAATGACTGGAAAGTTGTTCTCTGAGGTTTAGGGGCCATTAAGACAATTTAATAGAGTTTCATTGTAATTATATACTAAAGGAATTATTTTTGTGGTCTGTGTTTGCTTTTCTATTGTGTGGAGTGACCACCAGTATAAAAGCTTCTCTATAAATTAGGCGAGTGAACAATGAATTTTGCAGTGTCTATTCCCAGCGGTTTGAATGATAACTAATGAGTTCCTAATTACTTGGGAGAAATTAGGATACTATTGAGCATATAAAGCTTATGAGGATGGGATTAGATGCTAATATTTGTCTTTAGACCAAGTAAAGTTAGGGGGTAAAAACCCTAAAGGCACCAGCACCACATATAATTTGTTTCTGAACAAATATATTTCCTGTTCCTTTTCTTAAGGATTTCATTTTAGATAAAGCTTTTAACATAGCAAAAAGTACAATTCTTGGATCTTTCTTTGAATTCAAGTAAATGCTGATTCACAGATAGTACATAGAAACATCATTTATTTGTGGTTTAAGCAAGGAATAAATTATAAAATTGCCTACTTATCTCAGGAGAGTTAGTTTTCTTTGATTTAGTGTCTCAAATCATTGTGAATAGAATGTACCAAAATGTGACTCAAAGACATTGAAATTGTTTACAAATGACTTGAGACATAATTTCAACTTTTCTGATTGTTGTCTACTAAGTATGTGGAAGGAAGAAATTGCTACTGAATACTTGAAATCCAACTCTTGTTTATTTCTTGCTCAGCAATGGAGAGTTGTGCTTCTAAGACACAGTATCTCTGAACAAAGACCATTGCTGATCTTACATATGTGTTTTTGGGAAACATGCGTATCAAAAACTGATAGGCTGGTAAAAACAGGAGTGTTTAGAAATCGGGTGACTTTTGGCCTCTGTTAAAGAATTGTTACTGCCACCAACTGGTTGACTTTCAGAGGGTGGGATGATCTCTGTGGGACAGTGGAGGTTCTCATTGGTTGATTGGGAGGGTTTTAAAATCAGTTTTAGAAGTTTCTTTTCATTAAAGCCAAATAATAATAAATATTTCTATAAAAGGATAGAAACTTTTTATTTTAAATATAACAAAAAAGAATGCCTTTGAAATAATTAAAAAGTCATCTCCATTATCTGATATACTAAATGATAGAAGTAACAGAGGAAAGGAGATTGCAGGTTAGTTTACAGATAGGGAGATAGTAAACAAATCTGTGTGAGAGCACAGTCAATAGTCAAGTTTCTTAGATTTCTGATAATTTACACTTGCTATGAATTAACTACAATAACTTTAAATTAATTTAAAGAAAGCACATTTACATAGAATGAAAAAAGAATGAATAAAGCTTTTTACAGAGAATGAAAAAAAGCTATACACATAGTGTATTTTTATCATTTACACGGTAATGAACAGCCCATCATCATATTTTGCCGCTTCCATTGGGATATGCCACATTACCTTATTGATACCTCTCAAGTCCAAATGTACACAAGAAGCCAAAGCCACGATTAGAAATTTAGTTTCTCTGTATGAAGAGATGACTTAACAAACGTTTGTGCAATGTTTTACCAAGAGGCTGAACTTGGTTTTCCTGTAGAGACCCCCTATTTCAATCTAATTAACGTTAATATAGAAAGGTATCTCCCATCTAATTATATTCAAAACTTAATGGTTGTGCTAAAGAATTAAAGAATGTTTTTGTGTTAGAGATGGAGAGAGGGAATAGAACTAAATTTTATTGAAGCCCCTGGTATTTTTCCAGGTGCTGTTTGATGTAATGAGCTTGTTTACTCATGTTATCTATTTAATTTTCACAGTAGCTGCCCTGTTTTGTTATGAAAAACATCACATAAATAAGTAATCATTATTATTAGACTTTTTATTGATGAACAATCTGTAACTCAGAGATATGATAAATTTCTGTAGTCAAAAAATAGATTGTGGGAGCTG
This sequence comes from Herpailurus yagouaroundi, assembly GCF_014898765.1. Taxonomy (NCBI): domain Eukaryota; kingdom Metazoa; phylum Chordata; class Mammalia; order Carnivora; family Felidae; genus Herpailurus; species Herpailurus yagouaroundi. The sequence continues at coordinate 8,674,224 of NW_024412441.1, forward strand.
GGACTGAAATCCAGCCAAACATCTAAGCCCTTGAGAGCTCTATGATAAAATAAAATTAACACTCATGTCTTCTATCCCATTGCATTGCAAAGTAGTGTTATTCTTGGTGAATAATTCTGTGTGTGAGTATCAAGAATGTTTAGCTATGTGGCTTTTAATTTCTGTTACCCTGTATATGATTTTGTGGGAAAAAAATGAACGGGCCAAGTAGGTTATATTGACTGTGACTCAGTTACCCTCTCGGGCAAACATTATTTACTGAGTTGCCCCTTGTCCTGCAAATTGAGTCATATACCATGCACACTAAAGTGCTTGCCCTGGAGGAACTCAAGTAGGGCAGCTCTAATAGTCTATTTTGTTCTTTTAAAGTGTTGGCATTCAGCTTACTGGAAGGTACATGATAGAACAATGCTTCCCCCTTTTCAGTAAATGATGCCACATTTGTTGTTTTCCAATTTTCTAGTTCTCTGTAGTGCTCCATGACTTTCCAGCTGCAATTGTGACTGTGCTCGGAAGTTCATTAGTCAATTCCCTCAACACCCAGGGACCCATTTTACTTGGTCCTGCTGGTTTATGTATGTTCACATTTTTAAAAAAGTATTCCCCGGTGAGTTTTAGTCAGTAGTTATTTTTTCATTTCTTTCCAATTCTGCTAACTTCATTTTCTTTGCCAGCATTGCTTCTTAGGTTGTTATACTGTCTCCAGTTCTTATCTTCTTGTTTCCTATGAATCATGGGCTTTAAAAAATTAGCTAATTTTTTCATTTCTTCAGACAAACTGCTCATTTATCTATTTTTTTTTTCTTTTTGCTACTGGATTTTTTTTTCTGGCATTACTTTAAATTCTATTATTATAAGTACCCCTTTGCCCTTATCCCAGATTCTGCTTTGTTTATTCCCCCTATCTTTATTGTTTTACTATTGTTTTACTACTTAAACACATTGGAGTTTACCCTTTTGCTTATTAACATATGGATACTTCAGCTCAAAACTTTTATACTTAAATTCTCTATTAAGTTGCTTGATATGGGGCACCTGGGTGGCTCTGTTAAGCCACCGACTTAAGCCACCGAAGTCGTTTAAGCCGCCGACTTCAGCTCAGGTCATGATCTCACGGTCTGTGAGTTTGAGCCCCACATCAGGCTCCGTGCTGACAGCTCAGAGCCTGGAGTCTGCTTTACAGTCTGTGTCTCCCTCTCTCCATTATGTGTCTCCCTCTCTCTCTGCCCCTCCCCCACTCTTACTCTGTGTCTCTCCTTTTCAAAAATAAACAAACATAAAAAAAAAATTGCTGGATAGAATAACATCCATAGTAGAAAAAAGACCAATGTGGTATATGGTATACATACACATACACACACACACACACACCCCTAAGTAATTAACACGGCGGGGCGCCGCGGGCGGTGGAGGGGGGGAGGGTTGTATAAATCGTGAAAGAACTTTGTGTTACCTGCTATAAGTCTAAGATTCAAATGACTACTGTTCATGAAAAATGGCCCCTACATATAAACTATGTTTTGTCTTTTGTATTAGGATTCTTTCACATATAACTTGTTTTGTTTGAGGCAAATTATGCTCAGAAACTAAGAATGTCTTTGCCAATAATTTAATATAGGTTCACTACAGGAATTATAACCTATAATAATATTTCCCAAGCCAATTACATATTTTAATAAGCTAATAAAAATAACATACTCCAAACCAGTAAGAGATTAATTACATTCTTGTTCAAGGCGAAGGATAGATGGAAGAAACAAAGTCAAAATTTAGTTGTACCTTTCAACAAGTTGGTTCTCCGAAGAGTCGGCTTTGCCAACCAAGTGCTGCGAGAGCCAGAGCAAAGGACCCTTGTTGCTGGAGCAGGTTGCTAGGGAAATGAAGCTGCCAGTTCTGGTGGGCAGGATGATTTCCTTCAAGGGGCCGCTGCACAATTTTCACCACTACTGGAAAAAAGTTGCCTTGCTGTAGCAGAAACAAATGGCCCACAGTTGTTGGAAAGCTATTTAGATCAGCAAAGGGTAGTCTTGCCCAGACTGAACACTTGGTAAGTCCTCGCAAATTCTTGATATTTAAAGTTTAAATATCAATGTTGTCATAGCTCCTCTTCCATATGTTCTTACTGATACGTTCTTAGCAGCACCTGTTAACAGTTGAGCTACTGAGTACTTCTTGACAATTAACAGATGTTGATAACAACATCCCAACACACCTTCCTCAATGTAAAAAAATTCACCCTTAGATGAAAACAACTTCACCTGAGTCGTAAAAAGTGGATTTGAAACCATACCAAACCAATATACAACACCTATTTAGCAAGAAGAGCAAAGCTACTAGCAGTGAAAGATAAGCATGACTCCTTTGGAGCTGTTTCTGACCTCATAGACTGGCAATTACTCTTCCATTTAAAAAATTATTTTTGGGAACCAGCCAAGTTAATTCCAGTGTGATTCACACAAGTATTGGCATTCCTTTCAGGTTCCAGAGAAGTTTACAGCTGCCTTTATAACTTTATAATGTCAAATGTTTTCCCACAATCTATACTTAGCTTCTAAAGTGTATTTTTTTTTTAATCTACCTAAAGATGCTCTAGAATTTGCATTTGAAAATATAGAATGATATTTTTCCTGGGTTTCTTTTTATGTATTTTGTCAGTTTTGATGAGTCAGAAGTCTTTGCTAAGACACTGAAAACAGCAGAATGAGACCTCACGATAGAAGAAGCTACACACATAAGCATACACTGGGGGGAAGGAGGGTGGTGCCTGGATGGCTCAGTTGGTTGAGCATCCGACTTCAGCTCAGGTCATGATCTCACAGTTTGTGAGTTTGAGCCCAGCGTCCAGCTCTGTGCTGACAGCTCAGAGCCAGGAGCCTGCTTCAGATTCTGTGTCTCCCTCTCTCTCTGCCCCTCCTCTGCTTGCACTCTGTCTCTCTCCCTCTCAAAAATAAATATCCATTAAAAAATTAAAGAAAAAGTAATACACTCAGGGGGCACTTGGGTGGCTCAGTCGGTTAAGCATCCAACTTCAGCTCAGGTCATGATCTCATGGTTGTGAGTTTGAGCCCCACGTTGGGTTCTGTGCTGACAGCTCAGAGCCTGGAGCCTGATTCTGTGTCTCCCTCTCTGCCCCTCCCCACCACACTTGTGCTCTCTCTTTGTCTCTCTCAAAAATAAACATTACAAAAAATTAAAAAAAAATAATACACTCAGGATATTGAGGTAAAGCACTGTTGGCAGAGAACATTTCAACATAGAATACTGACTCTCACTTGTTTAGAGCTTACAGTATAGTCTACGGGGCTCACTATAACTAATTAAGAATGTAAGACTGCAATCAAAACACGGGGAAATTCTTTGTTGGTATTGTCTTTTACTGGCATGTGCATGTGTATACATTTAAGCATATATACTCTCTCTTCATCTCTCATATGTCTATATTGATATCCCTATACATATATGTATATATATATACATGCAGGACATTTGATGAATGTATTTAAATACTATTTTGGAACTACTTTAGAGACAAATAGAATTTTATGTGATTTGAAAATATGGAAAGTTTAAAAATATGGTATGTGTGTATATTTTTGTTCATAAATTCAATTAACATTTATTAGGTGCCGAACCTATACCATTTGAATCACATATATTATCTCTCTTAATAATTATGATTATACTGAGTATGTGATCATATCATCAGAGCATATTATCAAATGAAATGGAATAAAACAGAACATTCCTTGTGTGAGTTACTCTCAGGAAAAGTGAAAGACAACTAGGTATGCAGTTTGAAAAAAAGAAAAGAAAAAAAGCATCAGTTCTTGAAGTCCAAAATAACAAACGTGAGTTCCCCAAATAAGAAAGAAAATAGGAAAACATTATCAAACATATAATAGAAGGGATGTCTGGATGGCTCAGTCGGTTAAGCACCTGACTCTTGTTCTTAGCTCAGGATGTGATCTCACAGTTCCTGGGTTCCACCCCCACGTTGGGCTCTTCCCTGATGGTGTGGAGTCTGCTTGGGATTCTGTCTCTTCCTCTCCCTCTGCCCCTCCCCTGCTCATGCTCTCTCTCTCTCTCACTCTCTAAATAAATAAGTAAACAAACAAAACAAACAAAAACAGATAGAATATTGCAGAGTTAAAGTTCAATTGACATGCCCACCATATGCCCAGACAGTAATGTAAAAGCCATACCTAGATATAGTATTTTGGGAATCAAACTTCTAGAGTATAAAATTTAAAAAAAAAAAAAAAAGTTCTGTCAATAAATAATCAAACAAAACAAATAAAATAAATAAAACAAAAATGCAATCTACAAATCAAAAATAATTAGTCCAGCATCAAACATATCACCAGCAACACTTGATGCTGAAATCAAGAGTAATCCCTTTAAAGTACTATAGGAAATTGATATTCAAATCTATACTCAAAATTTTCATTCAGATATGAAGGTATACTAAATACATTTGAAGATATGCAAAAAACACTGAATGTCTCACAAGTTTTTTTTTTAATTAATGTTTATTTATTTTTGAGAGAGAGAGAGAGAGAGAGAGAGAAGCGGAGCAATAGTGGGGAAGGGGCACAGAGGAAGACACAGAATCCAAAGCAGGCTCTAAGCCCTGAGCTGTCAGCACAGAGCCCGATGTGGGACTTGAACTCATGGACCGTGAGATCATTACCTCAGCCAAAGTCAGACACTTAACTGACTGAACCACCCAGGTGCCCCAGAACAATGGAGATTCTTATACATTACTAGTAGAATTATAAATTGGTACAGGACTTTGCATAACAGTTTGGTCATATCTATTAAACAGGCTAAAAATATAAGTAATTTATGATATCCATGTGCAACCAAAGGACACATACAAGAATGTTCATAACAATTTTATTCATGACAGGCAAACACTGGAAAGAGCCTAAATGTTCAATGACGGAATGGCTATATTCCTCAATTTTCAAACAATGGAATTGTAGTCAGGTATAAAAACAAACTGTAGCTACATGTAACAACACAGATTCATCTCACAACCATAATAATGAGAAAAAGAAGCTAGAAACATATGTGTGTGTGTGTGTGTGTGTGTGTACATATATATATATATATATCTGTTCACATCCTAGACATCTAGATTGCTTCTTTTGTATTGTTCCTTGTACATGCTCTTTTTGTATTTTCTATGGGATATTTGGCCTAAAGTGTCATATACAAGATATATGATATAATATAATACAAGATATAATATTCAAAAAGAAGAAAAATTAAAACTGATACAAAAGGAACTGTAATCAATATACTCTGGCTATACAGTAAACTATATGTTCATATTCACAGTAATTTAAACCTTTTTTGATTTTCAGCATTAAAATTAGCTCGTGGACAAATTATATAAGGCTTAAAATGGTTTAGGACAGAATATATACTTTGCATATTTATGTATGTGTATGTTATGTGTGTATATTATGTATCTTTACTATATGGAAGTAAAATAAAGAGGCCAGCATATGGGCAGTGGAAAGATAAGAAGAAAGGAAGAGAGAAGTATTTTCAACTAATAAAGGTGAATTCACGAGAAGATGTCTTTATGTGATGGAACTAGAAATAAGGTTTTTATACTGCATAATGTTATTGATATTTATGGTATACTTATTAATTGTAGTGACCAACTATGTTGAGAAAAGGAAGTTGGCAATCAATCATTTGAGTGACTAAGAATGTAATAATGTATGAAAATCCCCATTTGTCATAATAGCAATGGATTACATAACATCTAAAATTTGTTAATCAATAATCTTAGTAAAACATAATTTAGAGATATAGAGGTCCTGATTCCAATTCTTAGAGTGGAGGGGTTTCCTACCACCAATAAGCAATTGGATACCCTGCTGTTGTCAGAATTTGAAACAATTCCAACACTCTCCACCCAGAGACAGTATCAGATTCCACAGATTAAGGATTTAGACCTATAAGACTCTCCCTGAACCCCTATCAGATGCCTGTCACAAGGTTAGGTGGTCATCTGTGGCTATAGACTGGAGGTTCCAATGAATGACTCCCTCCAACTCAGGATACCAATTGCAAACTTAGATTATTACCTGTACTTCTGACTTACTGACTATAGATCAGAAGTGCCTATGATACTCTCTGTGGGTTTGATTAATTTGCTAGAGAGGCTCTCAGAACTCAGAGAAACATTGTACTTGCTAGATTACTATTTTATTATAAATGATCACAACTCAGGAACAAACAGATGGGGGAGGTGCATAAAGCAAGATGTGGGGAAAGTGTGTGGAGATTCAATGCCCTCTCTGGGCATGTCATTCTCCCAGAACCTATGTGTGTTCACCAACCCAGAATCTCTGAATCCTCTCCTATTTTATTTATGGAGGCTTTATTACATAGGCAGAATTGATGAACTCATTGGCCACTGGTGATTGGTTCAAACTCCAACCTCTTTCCCCTCCCCTGAAGTCAAGGAACTTTCAGTCCCAACCCTCTAATCAAATGGTTGGCTAATCAAATGGTTGGCTTCACAACCAGCTTCTTCTTAGGTGTTTTCCAAAAGTCACCTCATTAACATAACAAAAGACACCTTTATAGTTCCTTTACTTTGGAAATTCCAAGAGTTTTAGGAGCTTTGTGCAAGTAACGTGGATGAAGACCAAATAGATTTCTTATCATAAATCACAAAAACATAAGAAGTAATTACCAGAAGAATTTAGCACAGAGATAAAAGAGTTAAAATTTCATTTCTTTTTAGAACAGAGAATGCAAAAAACAAAGGCTTGTTTTTATTGTGAGGCTTTCTTTATTATTTTATTATAATAAAAATATTATTAAATATTTTAATGATGCACATATTTTATTTTGATTATTAAAAAGCTATTTATATAGTTTCTTGCCAAACATTCTCGCACATAAATAGCACAAAGGGAAAAATGTGTTTGGTAGGTAGTTTAATAATAACTATTAGAATTAAAATACATATACTCTTTGACCCAGTAATTCCACTAACAAAACTTCATCATACAGATATTTTTCCATGAAAGTACAAAAATATAGGTACAAATATTCACTGCAATGTTGCAATAAAGGATTTAAATATCCTTCAACAGAAACTCATTAAGTAATTTTGCCACATTCATGCATCGGGTTATTGTGTTCTATTTTATTCTCTCTGTACTGCTTTGGAGTATTTCAAGATTTATTGTTATTACATTAAATGAGAAAAGATGCAGGACATTATTAGAATATGGTTTAATGTACATAAAATAAGTTTATTATAAGTATACATATGAATATACACAGCAGTTGCAAAAACATTTTTTGGGTGGAGGAAATTGAGGAGTAATTGTTAATTGAGAAGTAATTGCTAACTGTAATTCAGAGAATGACACTGTGGCAAGAATGGTAAAGTAGAGGAATTTTGTAGGGTGGAGGGAATGATTCCCTCTGCATTGTTCAAATTACTACCCTGAAAATGAATTATGTTTTCTATTATACAATAATTAAAAACTTTTTAGAATAACCTATTGATCATTGTATTTTTGGGCTCAATAACTCAATTCTTTGTATGCAGCAAGTGCTCATAATGACTGATTATATGAATTCCAAATGAAATATGCAAGCAGACAGACCCACATGGCCCAAAATGGAGCCTTCTACACTTAGACTGAAGACGCAGCAGTGATTTCCTGTCTGAAACATTCTCTCATCTAGGTAGTGGTTAACCAAAATAAAGGGTCTTAAGAACTAATTGGAAGGACAGCCAAGGTCTTTGTTAGAAAACATGTCTGTGAACTACATTGTAATTAGGTTTAATGAGGCTTTTACCTCTCTGTGTCTACAATACCATAGTATTGGTCAAAGGTGCATGTAGTTCTGCTTGATTTGAATCAAAACTACTCTTTTTTAGGAGAAAGTTCATTAAAGTCAGAAATATCATAGGGAAAGACAAAGGTAGGAGTCATATTTTCCCCCTTCTCAACTTTTTTTTTTATTTTTGAGATAGAGACAGAGCATGAATGGGGGAGGGTCAGAGAGAGGGAGACACAGAATCCGAAACAGGCTCCAGGCTCTGAGCTGTCAGCACAGAGCCCGACGCGGGGCTCGAACTCACGGACTGTGAGATCATGACCTGAGCCGAAGTCGGCCGCCCAACCGACTGAGCCACCTAGGCGCCCCTCAACTTTTTTTTTTTTTTTTTTTTTTTTTATAGCCAAATACCCATCTGTGGCCATTGTCCTCCGCATTCATCATGAAATGAGGTCAGTTCATCACTTTCACTTTCACCTATTAAAACCTTAGCTTACAGTATAACTCTTGAGCCCAATACCTTTACCTATTTCAGAGATAAAAATGAGGTACTTATTTCAACTAAAAAGCTTATGAGTATAACCTTTGTTCAGCTTGATGACCTGGTTTTGAACGTTAGCTTCATCAGTTACCAACTGAAGAATTTCAGGAAGGTATTTAATGCTTTCATTGAGTCATTTGTTGAATGTTGAAAATAATTCCTAAGCCAACAGAGCTGTGGTAAATAATACAGTTTTTAGGAAGGTGTCTGCACAGAGCTTTAGATTTGTAGTTATATATAAATAGCAATCAGACACAAAAAAGGGAGTACTTTTTCTCAGTAGAAAAGTACACCTCATAGCTTCTCTTGGGCAAGTGATATTTTTAGCATTAAAAAAAAATGGGTTTGGCAGGATGACATCTCTTAGAAGAATCATCATATATTCTAGGCAGAGGTTAACTGTCCAATAATAAACTTAGAAATAGAAAAATAATAAGCTTGGAAGAGATATTGAAGATTGTAAAAGGACTCCTTAGGCTTGGTGTACCATATCCTCTTCCAGGTACCAGGTAAGTACATGCAATACCCTGAAAATCCATAAATGCAGAAAATGTACATAAAACTGTCAACCAAGACAGAAAAAAAAAATTAGTGACCAAAACTTGAGAAGCTTGCCTCTGAAGCATTAACTAAGTGATCTCACATCTTGATTCCAAACAGAAGATAAAAACTTTCTGTTTTGATGGTTGTATTGCCTGATTAACAATTATTAAGTCAACAAATGTGTACTGAGCACTTACACTATGCTAAATACTCAATGAAAAACAAAACAAATCATAAATGATGCTTGTCATCATGCAGCTCTCGGTCTGCAGGAAGAGAGAGAGGCAATGAACAGGTAAACACAGAAATAAATCTACAAAGACTAATTCTAATACATGACATGAGGTCAAAAACAGAGCTCAATGACAGGATGAGAGCTGTGGTGGGGTGCACTGTTATTTATATAGAGAAGATTTTATATAAAGTTATCCAGCACCCCGGTCAATTTATTCTGTCTATATTCAACATAAATTAGAAATGCCTTAAATTCTAAAAATTTACATAAGCCATGTAGTTTCATAATCATTCATCTTCATAAAAAGGAATGAGTGCTTTTCAAATTCTTATTTTTTATTACCACTAAATTAAAATTCAGTGCACCAAGAACCCTCAGCTTTCTTTCATTGTATACAATTGAAGTTCCATCTGTCACTTTAGAATGTCATTGATTTCATTTTAAATCCTCACATAATGACTAGATGCCAAAATTTTCTTTCAGCTGACTAATAATGCTTAAAAATTAAAGGAAAATGTTAGAAGTAATTATTTGAAACTACTAATTTATGTTTTTCCAAGAAATTTTGCTCTTTGACCCTTTACTGGAAAGCAAGTAAGGAAAGAAGAACAAAATGTAGGTCCCAGGAATTGATAACTGACAAATCTAATTGCTGATCGAAACCCTCTACCAATGTATATGATGGCAACTTGCGGCTGTTTGTAGAATCCCTTAGCTGGTCCATTACTTGCTAATAAATCAGGTTCTAAATTACTGATTTTCTTTGCCAAGATCTTTATTATTGCTACCCCGTCTTTTAAAAAAGACTTATTAAAAAGAGCAAATAAATAAATAACTAAAGACTAAATGAAAGGCAATGAAGCAATTGGATTGTAACTTTGATCCCCTCTTACAATTAGTTCTATTTGTGCTAGAAAGCTAAATGAATCATTTGAATATGTAGTAAATAATTACTGTTCCCACCTCCTCCTTCCTTTCTCTGTCATCTTTTGCTAATTTGAAGAATTTAATCTTTCATTTTCTTGTTTTGAACATTCATTCCTTGCTCCACCAAAAATTTGAAGGAATATTAAGCAAAATGGGTTTCTCTCTCTTAATTATCCATCACCCTTCCCTCAATAAAGGCCACAGACATGGTTGTTTTCTGGCCTGTTGCTTTGTGGTTGTCTGTGATTCATGGATTGACAGTTTTGACTGTACATTTTCCTGATGATTTCTGTCCAAGGCTGTCATTTCAGTCAATTCAGGGTTGAAGCTTTGTAGAAATAAATAGTTTTGTTACCAGAAGAATCTAAAAGGCTTTCGAAAGACTTCTTCTAAAGTAGTCAAATCCATTTTAGTATTCAATTGCTCTAACTTCCATGGTTAAAGCTCCATTTCTCACAGGCATGACTTTGAATGCTACAGCAGAACACCCTGGGTCTCTAAGAAGTAGCAAGTGACTGATGATGCTATTGATTTTAGCCTTGGTTGGTTTTCTACATGGAGCTTTACAATTCTCATCAAGTATGTAAAAAGAAACCAAAATAAACTTCCCAGAGCAACAAAAAAATTGAACATTATTTGTAATAAACCACACAGATACTGACACCTTCCATATCTACAATATTAATAATATACAAATGGATTCAATTTCCTTGAAGCTCGAATTAGTCATATAATTTCGATAAACAGGTTTTTTCAATTTATATCCCATGAAACCTTAAAATTATTCTTTTATCATTGTTATGATATGTGTTAAATATTTTATAATCCAACTACACCCAAGAAACAGGTAACAAAGATGGCACAGAAGGCATCTATGTCTATTATTTTATAATTGTTATGAATGTCTGAAGTTTTTCCATCATAAAACACTTATAGGGGTGCCTGGGTGGCTCAGTCAGTTAAGCCTCTGACTTTGGCTCAGGTCATGATCTCACAGTTCATGGGTTCAAGCCCCACGTTAGGCTCTGTGCTGACATTTCAGAGCCTGGAGCCTGCTTCAGATTCTCTGTCTCCCTCTCTCTCTGCTCCTCCCGCATTCATTCTCTGTCTCTCTCTGTCTCTCAAAAATTCAAAAAAAAGTTAAAAAAATAAAACACTTATGAAAGTAAATACTTTAAAAAATAAATTATGAATCTTCTTTCCATTTTATATACTTTTTTTTTACTTCAGTTGTCTATAGATTTTGTAAACATTACATATGTAAATAAAATGGTATTTTTATTTAGGCCTTACTATATTATTTTGGATTACTTTTAAATTCTGAATGAAAATTTATATTAAAATCCCAGCACTATAAAAGGCATACAAAGGAAGTCTTGTTCTAATCTTCATCTTGTTCTATCATACCTACTCCCTATGTAATTACTCTTATTTTTAATTTGTGTTTTTTTCTCAGCATTTCCTTATGTAAATTCTCAGAAATACTAGTATATATTCTCTTCCCTTCTTTGTAACTCACTGTCCTAAAGCTTTTTATTTTTTCATTTAAAAATATATTCTTGAGATCATTGAATATCAGGACAGAGAGAGTTTACATTTTTAAAAATGCTGCACAGGGGCGCCTGGGTGGCACAGTCGGTTAAGCGTCCGACTTCAGCCAGGTCACGATCTCGCGGTCCGTGAGTTCGAGCCCCGCGTCAGGCTCTGGGCTGATGGTTCAGAGCCTGGAGCCTGTTTCCGATTCTGTGTCTCCCTCTCTCTCTGCCCCTCCCCCGTTCATGCTCTGTCTCTCTCTGTCCCAAAAAATAAATAAACGTTGAAAAAAAAATTAAAAAAAATAAAATAAAAATGCTGCACAATATTTTGATGTGGTGTTATACCTTACATTTTAGTTTGCTAGAATTAAAAAGATGCCACATGATTAACTTTATACATTTATTATTTTATACATGTTCAGGTATCTCTAGGAGGATAGATACCCAAAAGTGAGATTGCAGAATCAAAGGATGGTGCGTTTGTAATTTCGACAGATGTTGACAAAATTTTTCTGCAATACGAGTTGTTTCAAGTTCACTTTCTTGACGGCAGTGTAGGAGAGTACATTTACTCCATTGTCTTATCAACAGAATGTGGGGTCAACCTTTTGGATTTTTGCATTTCTCATATTTGGAATTGAGTGAAACATCTTTTCATTTACTAAAGGACTGTTTGTATCTCTTTTTCTGTGAACCAGGTCTATACTGTGTTCAGTTATTTAATGAGCTATTGGTCTTTTTCTTGCTGAATTCTTGAGGATCTCTATTTATAGGGATATACTTTTTTTAACATGAAAATTTCTCAAAGTGTTTATTCTTATTTTGACTTAGTGATAGTTTTTACCATGTAGGCATGTCTTTAAAATATATACTTATAGTTGAATTTTTTTCAGTTTATCGTTCTTTTTATGGTGTTTAGGTTTGGGATCATAACTAGAACATCTTTCCCTACTGCAAGGTTATAAAATGATGCACTCATTTCCTCAAGCACATGGATGGTTTTATTTTTTTCCACGAATCTTTATTAATTTTGGGTTTATACATGTCTTGAGATAGAAATCTAAATTTTCTAACCGGTCGACTCCAAATCATTTATTCACAAGTCCGTAACTCCACTAATTTGAGATATTTCCTTTCTTATATACAAAATTTCCATGCGCGTTTGGATTATTCCCAGTCTTGTTCTTCTATTCCTTTGGTCTACATATCTATTCATGCATATGTACCATATTTTAGAAAATTATCGTGATTTATTTTTCATAGTTCTTCTGAATATTCTTGCTCCTTTATTTTTTTCCATAACTAATTTAGAATTTGCTGATTTTATTTTTATCATTATTTTTAAATTTTATTTGAGAGAGAGAAAGAGTATATGCATGAGCAGGGTAGGGGGCAGAGGAGGGGAGAGAGAGAGAGAGAGAGAGAGAGAGAGAGAGAGAGAAACCTAAGCAGGCTCCATGCTCAGTGAAGAGCCTAAGGCAGGACTTGATCCCACAAACCTCAGATCATTACCTGAGACAAAATCAAGAGTTGGATGCTCAACTGATTGAGCTACCCAGATGTCCTCAGAATTTGCACAGTTAGAACTCTTCCGTTTAAATCTAATTATTAAAACATTACTATTTATATTGTGGATTTTCTTATTTTTCTGGAGTCAGTCTTTCATTTTCCTGGATTTTCTTCAACATTTCCAAATTTGGTGACTAACACATTAACATCTTATAGTGGTGTGCTCTTTTTTTTTTTTTTTTAACTTTTGAAAGCGACTTTATTTCTGTCCTTCTGATTCTGTGGCTTGGCAGCTAAAAATCTTTAGTAACTCTCTGTAGCATTTGGAGTCCAAATTATCTACCTGTCATGTAAAAACCTCCAAAGCTCTTCAGTCTCTTCACACACTGTGAACCTCCTCTCTACCCATAGGAATTTATTTGCAGTTCGAAAACAGTATGTCTTATATCAGGATGTTGGCTAGAGACACCCTAATCCATTACTCTTCAAGAGACTGTCTCTAGCCCTTTTGGAGTATTCAGCCAAGGCATCAGCTTGTCTAAAAATGTTTCCATACCTTTCACTGTCTCATCTAAGTACTTTCCATCTGTGCTCCCTCAGCTTCCAGATTATATCTCTCATATATATCTCACCAAACTTTGATACAAATGATTATTTAGAGGCTTCACAATGTTTCTCAAGTGTATGATTTTGTTTTAATGTATGCACATTCCCACAAGACTAGCATAGTAAATGCCAAAATAATCACTAAATCCCTATGAATGAATGAGCTAATGTAATATAATCCTTGCAATAAGTGAGGCATGATATTAATTTTTCTTTAATTAGGAGCTCAGATGTCAAACTCACATCCCAAATTTCACACTACTGAAAGTAGACTTGAGACGGAACCCAAAATCCTTGGCAGGAGCTTAGTTTCTTTCCATCACAACACCATAGACTGTTGGTCCAAATCCGCCGTGAAGGTGGATAACTACTTGGAAGTATGTGCCAACACATGGTATTGAACAGCAGCCATAGGCTATTTCATTGCATTTACAGAATGGTGTTAGTTTTAAAGTCATTTTCTGCATGTATGAATATTACTTACTAGATCATATAGATGGATTATAAAGGGTTAGCTAAGGGTTATAAAGGGTTAAGGCTATGTGGTTAATAATGCCTAAATATATATAACTCAAGATTAAATCACCTTCTGAGAAGTAATAATTCCTTTCAGTGAGCCAAACAAAAGTACCTCCAACAGTAGACACAAGAAAGGGTTAGAGTGTTTGTGTAATCTTAGTAGGGAAAGGCTAAATATGATACCCAAGTCATAAAGCATAAAAGAAACATGATAGATTTGACTGCATGAATGAAGCTTCTGTATATCAATAATAGCATTATCTTCCCTCAAAATCTAGAAGGAAACTACTTATAAAATGTGACAATAGGTCAATATATTTACATATAAAATTATTTTTAAATTGATGTTAATAACATAGCAGGCATAGGACATTCCCAGATAATTTATAAATGAGTAAATTGCACCACTAATCAAAGAAACATAAAAAAGAAAGAGTTGGCTATGTCATAGTGGGATTAAATATGTATGCATAATACAAAGAAAAGGCAGTTTCTTTTTTCTTTATAACTAATTTAATCTTTTCCCAGTCCTCCAATTCTCTGAGCAGTGGGAAAATGCTAATTTTACAATTAACACTATTGTCACTTTTTCTGATATAAACTGGCTAAGTCTTGGCAAAAGTCTGAATGCTTCCTGTCCCTGGAACTCTTGCTTCTGTAGCCCTTTCTCACTTGAACTAATCAATCCATCCTTTTATTCATCTTTCAGACATTGGTTTGATTGTGAGCTCTTCAGGGAAACATCTTGTCTCTAAATAAAGTGTCTCTGCTAAATGTTCTTATTCAGCTTTACTTTGCTTTTTCATGGTATATATTAGCATGTAATTATTTGATTAACCACCTATCTCCTCTATTATACTGTATTTCCATCTATAGGTCTGATATTGTGTTTATTTTCCTCACTCATTTACCCTACCATGGAGCATGTGCCTGACTCAGAGTGGGCATCCATTAAACATTATTTAAATGAACAAATGAATAAGAGCCCTTGAACAATAGAAGCATAAGGTGGTATAAAATTGTTAGAGATAAAAGTGAGCATACTCTTTGACTTACCACTCGTTCATAGTAATTCATTCTGAGCTGTAAAAGAGAAATATAATATTAAATAAGCATTATCGATAATAGCAAAAATCAGAAACAATCTAAACATCCAAGAACAGGAAATTTCTAAAATAAATCATTGCACTTTAACAGAACACATTATAAAATATTCTTTAAAATGTGAAAAAAGTATAGGGCGCCTGGGTGGCTCAGTCAGTTAAGCATCTGACTTCAGCTCAGGTTATAGTCTCACAGTTTGCGAGTTCAAGCTTCCCAATGGGCTCTCTGCTGACAGTTCAGAGCCTGGAGCCTGCTTCAGATTCTGTGTCTCCCTCTCTCTGTGCCCCTCTCCTGCTCATGCTCTGTCAGTCTCTCTCTCTCTCTCAAAAATAAATAAACATTAAGAAAGATTAAAATGCCATAAAAGTATAGTTTTAAATGTGGGAAAATAATCACTGTAAATGAAGAAATGAAGAAAAGAAGATTTTGTAATGATGCTTCCATTTTTTTAATAGAAAGGCCCACATACACACATACACACACAGATATATACAAATATTTTCAAAGTCATTGAGTGAATCGTGTGTCTAGATGATTTCTTCCTTTTGTGCATTTTAAAAAAAGGTTTATTTATTTATCTTGAGAGAGAGAGAACATGGACAGGGGAGGGGCAGAGAGAGAGAGGGAGAGAGAGAGAATCCCAAGCAGGCTTTGTGCCGTTAGCACAGAACCGACATGGGGCTCAATCCCACAAACCATGAGATGGTGTCCTGAGCCCAGATCAAGAGTCAGCCACTTAACTGATTGAGCTACCCAGGCACCCTCTATGTTTATTTCTGCACTGAACATGTATTCTTTTTTAAACAATATTTTTATATTAGAAGGGAAAATTAAAAATAATATTAGTTCCAATTATGGGAAAATTATATTTTATTGTATTACCCTTTAAAATCTGCTATGTCAATATTGTATGATAAAAATAGCTAGACAAACTTTGGCACCAGAGAAGAAAAAAAATCACTGTTTCAGAATCACTGCATTTGCTATATCTAGCTGAAATTTCAGAAACATGTTTTTTCTACCCAAGGCAATAAATTTGTAGAGAATAATCTAACGGATTCAAAAGATAAACACATTTTCAAAAGCTTCCTTTCATACAAAGGTTAAATCAGGCAGTGTTTCATTGCTGGACAAATCAGACTTCTTGTCTAGGCTGGATTAAAGAATTTGGGTTTTAACTTTCCTGTTCATGCTCGGTAGCGACAATCTCGGTCAGTTGGCAAAGATCAGGAAAATGAGTGAGAATCAGCTCCTTGATCCTGATGAAAACACCTTATTTCTGACAGGGCAAAGTTGAGAGCCAAGGGTGGCCCAACTCTTCCTGAGTCACTCTTCCTGCTGAGGTGTTCTTTGCTGCCCACCACAATGGATGACTGCTACTCTTATGTGCATGCCAGTAACTGCCGTTGTGAGGTACAGCAGGTAAAGCATGTGGTTGATTGCCTGCAGGTGTCTGACCGCAGGATGTCTTCACAATTCATTGAAAATCAAGGCATGTATCCTAGATGAGCAAATTGACTGTAAGTCACCTTGCCGCCTCTCATATTTTTAGATACATAATGATAGGAAGTAAAAACAAAATTAAAATGTGCTTTTTTGTTATATCTGTGAGTCAAGAAAATGGCGTCAGGGGAGAAGGAAGAATGTCAGTGTTTTAAGAGCTGTGGGCAAGACGTTCAGAAGCTGTGGGCCAGACATTACCTCTTGTATAAACATGATGCTGGGTGAATCTCACAAGTGGCCTCGGTCTCCTTTTCCTTTTAAATAAATGATGGCTTATGCAATCTCTAATGTCTTTTTCACTTTCTGAATCTTATAACATAATTTAATTTGTGACTATATTAATCAACCTTTTAATAAAATGTATTCATGGCTAGATTGTGCTCACATCCTTTCTCAGTGACTGCATTCTTGAAGGAAAGAAGATAATCTCCCAAACTATAATTTTAGCTACATTTTATTGGTAATAACTCCAGTTAACAAGCACAATTTGTTCATTTATTTAATTTTTATCCTTGTGCAATAAGGCATTACTAATTTGAATTTTTAAGTCTGAAAAGGAAAAGTTGTGAAATTGATTGTAAAACCAGAGGTTGAATAGGAAGAATGGTGGTTGCCAGGGGCTGAGGGTAGAGGAAATGGGGAGATGTTGGTCAAAGGGTACAAACTGTCATTTATAAGAGGAATAAGTTCTGGGGATCTAACACATAGCATGGTGATTATAGTTAACATTACTGTATTGTACACTTGAAATGTGCTAGGTTCGTAAATGGTTAAGTGTTTTCACCACACACTCACACACACAAAAGTAATTATGTGGAGTTAATTTCTTCAATCATACCTCAACAAATTTTGGGAAAAAAAAAAGGAAAATCCAAATCTGAAGGCACCATTTTAATTTCAGATTTATGATCCTATCAGTTTGTAAATCACCAAAGTGAAATCTATCTCTGAAATAACTGAAACAAAATAAATGAATCCTTATATCAATTATACTATAATGTAGAAAAAGTAAAAGTGTAGAGCAAAGGACATGATATAGACTGTCTTATACTTTGTAAGATGAGGGAAAACCTCAGAAACCAAGGGGAAAGATATGGAGGGCCAATAATGAGTTCGTTTGGCTAAGATGCCATCTTTTTCATTTTTTTATTACTTAAATTTTTTTTAATGTTTATTAATTTTGAGAGAGATAGAGTGCAAGCAGGGGAGGGGCAGAGAGACAGAGAGAGAGAGAGAGAGAGAGAGAGAGAGAGAGAGACATAGAATCCAAAGCAGGCTCCAGGCTCTGAGCTGCCAGCAGAGAGCCCTACACGTGGCTCAAACTCACAAACCACGAGATTGTGACCTGAGCTGAAGTCAGATGCTTAACTGACTGGCTGAGATGCCATCTTGACCACAGCCAGAGACCTATGTTATTCTGTTATGATCTATTTGTTTTCTGAATGTCCAATGTAGAATGATAAGAAGTGATAAGTTCTTCCTGGAGGGACTACCAACTGAAAAACAAAACCACTTCCCTTACCTAAGTCTAGATTTCTCTCCAATTCCTGGCCCTGTGGCATCATCATATGGAGGACGGGACACAACCATTTGAATTAGAAAGTCTTGAAATCAGATAACAAGTCTGGTATTTGTCAGACAACTAATCTAAAACAACTTCTTCCATGAAATTGGGGTAACCCCACTACATAGGATTGCTGAACCAATACATAATATATTGTTGCAGGCAAAAATGCCTGGCACTTAGTATTTCCTCAGTAATTTTAGTTCTTTTCCTTTCTTTATTAATTCCATGATATAACTAGATGATGATAGATATATGATAGGGAGATAGATAGATAGATAATCTTGCTTTAAAAACCTGGAAGAAATCAAAGTAGATGTTTCTATACATCTAATAAAATGTTTATTACATCTAGTAAATAAATATAATCTATTTATATTTTATTATATCTAATAAATAAAATGTTCTATACATCTAATAAATTTTATTACATCTAATACATTTTTATTTATTACATCTAATACATATTACATCTAATTACATCTATTATATTTTATTACATCTAATAAATACATTTTATTATATCTAATAAATAAATAAAATGTTCTATACACCTAATAAAATCATGATGTTTTTCCTTTCTGGATCCCCCAAGTATTTTCCAATGAAATGAAAAGTAGAGTACAAATGATTATGATGCATTAGATTATAAACTAAAACATTGGGAATAATTAGGGAGGGTTAAATTTTATTTAAATATAATCTGGCCCTTACATGTTATTCATGAAATAATACTGAAGGTCTCAGGGGACTAGTAATCACATGGCTTCCCAACTGAGAGTGATTTAAGTAGGAGTGGGAGCTGGAGAGTCAGATAATCCATTGCTGTTCAGTAGTGTCCAGTGCTGATAACCCACATTACCTTCTACATTGTGCAGTTAAACTATTTGTAAGCAAAGTAGGCACTCATTGTGCCTGAGTTATCAAAGCCATTACATAAGACAATATTTGAGAAAAGCCCTCACAATACAGCACTAAAGAGGGCAGAGGCAGAGCACTTTACCTGGAGAATAAGTAAGGGGAAGATTTGCCATCTAGTAAACGTTCAGTTTCAAGAATGTTCTGGGGCTCTCATCATTTCTGACTATTTTAAATGTTTGATACTGTGAGCAGAGGTACAAGGAGGCTGAGATTTCTTCTACCTCATGTGAAGAAGTTGTATTCTCTGGAAGGAGTGCTCTATTTGGAAATACTGAGGCAAGATGCTTCCTTTGTGACACTGTTAGCCTACCTGTCACTTGGGCTTAGCATCTCATTTGGGCTGACTGCCTTGAAGCTAAACAACTGGGAAGAAGTCATGCCATATTTATAGCCTGAGGGTATAGATGTATAGGGGGTATGCCAATTAGTACACTCTAGATATCCTGAAATTCTCTTCTGACAATTGATTTCTATTGTAATTTATCATTGTCCCTTTGCTTTATATTCCTGCCTAATAAAATGGGTTTTGGTGTC
Organism: Herpailurus yagouaroundi; assembly: GCF_014898765.1. Lineage (NCBI taxonomy): Eukaryota > Metazoa > Chordata > Mammalia > Carnivora > Felidae > Herpailurus > Herpailurus yagouaroundi. The sequence goes on from NW_024412441.1 coordinate 8,694,089, forward strand.
AAAAGTCAAGAAATGCTTCTGAGAATGGGGATGATGAATCATTATGGTTTTCTAACCAATGAACTCGCAAAACTTGGAAGGCAGTCCTGGAAAGATTTTGGTTTGAGGACTATGGCAGCAGAAAGGATATCCTACATTGTTTATGCTGTATTGATATGAATTAGTGGTAGGTTTTCGGACAGATTCTAGGTGAGTAACATAGATTTTATTTCAGGGTAGACATTGAGGTCTGAAGCTTGCCTTCATGTTAGCAAATGTGTGTCACCAGCTAAAGGTAAGTAAATTAAATTTCTGTCTTTGGTTTCTTTAATACAAAATAAGGATAATGATATCTGAATCATTGTTTTTAAGTAAGGTTCAATTGAAATATAGAAAAGACAATGCTTTTAGAAATATGATTCAAGTAGAGACCAAAGAAATCAACAACCTTCTGATAAGCATCGTTGTCACCATCACCAAGAGTGAAAACAGAGTGCCAAAACTCTGTCATCTTGGAAAGATCCCTTTCTCTGTCCCAACCCTCCAAAACTCCTAGGTTTGCCATCATTATCTGCATAGAGACCATCAAGACTAATCACTTTATGTCCTTTATCCCCATTTAGATCATCACCTTAAAAATCTAGCATCTAAAGGTAATCTTCATGACTAGATTCTGGGCCCTATAAAGTTCGAAGAAGCAACATTCAGCCCCTACCTTTTCCCATTTTCTCTGCATCCCCAATCACCCTTAATGCTTTATTTTTCTTCAGAGCAAATATTGCTATATCATTTACCATGTAGTTTTTGGTTTTTATGTTTTCCCAACTAACATGTAAGCTCCATAAAAAGGTATGGGTCGTCTTGTTCACTGACATTTTCCAAGCACATTGAATATAACTTGGCATAGAGTAGATAATTAATAAATATTTTTGATTATATGCATGAACAGAATTACTAAAATTATAAATGATATTAATATATATTTAGCAAGCATTTATGAGAATTTAATATACTATGTATAACATATCAAATGATATTAAAATGATACATGTCTAAAATATATATCCTGAGACAACAAATAAATTAATATTTATCTTTCCAATAAATCAGGGATCTACAATATTAAATGTAAATTCTGAATGTTGGAGAGTCTACTGTTTTGGGGTCCTATGAAGTGTAAAATAAGTCCCTATATTCAAGTACTTCAAAGTACTGTTTAGCAAAGAAGGTTTATACGTAGATAACTAAAATGCAAAGTAGGAAATGGGATTCAAAGAAAGCTACAGATAAAGTTACTTACTGATAAAATTACTCCTCTTAAGAGGAGGGAAGTAAGGTAATTATGTTTTGGTGGTCAAAAATACTCCAGAATTAGGCAATAAACACTTTCTCTTAGTGTGCTATGATTGAATAATTTAATATTTAGTATTACATTTTAAGCTTCATGGCCTTAGGTAGTTTCAAACTAATAGAACCCAGAAAATTATGCTTGGTGATAGTTTACATCAGTGCCTCTCAAACTTCAATGTGCATTTGTATCAACTGAAGATCCTGTTAAAAATTCAGATTCTTATTCAGCAGGTCTGGGGTAAGATCTAAAACCCTAAGGTTCTAATGAACTCTCAGGTGATTGTGGTAAAGCTGCTGGACCATGAACTAGACTCCATGCAGCAAGGACCTAAACAGCACCACAGTCATTAAGGAATGATTATTATAACAACTGGACTTTTGAGAAAATGTATCATACAGCAAGTTTATTGAACTTCATTTTGTAATTTGAGCATTAACACCTAAAACATGTTTCATTGCATTTTCACTAATATTGCAGTCAAGCAGCAGTTTCATTGTGCTGTTCAAAAAACTCAGACTTAGTGGGGCGCCTGGGTGGCTCAGTCAGTTAAATGTCTGACTTCAGCTCTGCTCATGATCTGCCGGTTTGTGGGTTTGAGCCCTCCGTCTGGCTCTGTGCTGACAGCTCAGAGCCTGAAGCCTGCTTTGGATTCTGTGTCCCCTCTCTTTCTGCTCCTTCCCCACTCACACTCGATCTTTCATCTCTCTCTCTCCCTCCCTCTCTCTCTCTCTCTCAAAAATAAACATTAAAAAAAATAAAAACAGAAACAAAAACAAAACTGACTCAGGATGATACTGTTTCCTTATATATTATCTTGAAATAACGCTTGTTAGATATGCATTGTAGAACCAGGTACTGTACAAAAGAGAACAGCCAACCAGTCCCCGCCCAAGATACTCAGTTGTAAAATCTGACAATATTTCTATATGATCCGAAGCTCATTTTGAACAACTTTAAGAGTCTTATTAAGGATTTAGAAAATTTTTCAAAGCTGAATTCCTTGTGAAGCTTCATTTTCAATTTGATCTTTTACCAAATTCCTGATAGTAAATTCACTGGAAGACTGAAAGCATTCAAAATTTGAAAGAGAAGATGCAATTACTCTTCTCAGTGCTAGAATAAATAAATGCAAATGTGAATAAAGAATGGTATTTTTATTTTGTTTACAATAGGTATTGTGTCCCCATACCAGGAACAGTCAATGCAGCTATGGTTTAGAACAATTAACTGCCTCTCCCACAAACCCATCTTTTTGACAGAAGTCTCAAATGTACGCTGGTTATAATATAATATGAAACATGCTATAAAATTGAAAACATATATGAGTTCTTATGGGGGCAACTTAATATGTCTGAGGTCTGGAAAAGACACTCCAGAAAATTCCATATATATATATATATATATATATATATATATATATATATATATCTCAGAAGAGGTGATGTATAAGCTGGGAAAGTAATACCTGATAAGAGTTTTCAGGAGGAAATATTTCTAGAGGGAATGCATAATTTCTGTTAAACTTTGCAGGCACAAAAATAACTGGGCATATACGGGGAATAGCGAGTAGTCTGCTGCGGTTGGGAGAAAATCGCTTATAGATGGTCAAGGAGGGCAGGAAATGCTGAACATAGAATCTGGAGGCCAATTACAAGGAATTTTGTGTGCTTTGTTTGTTAGAGAGTTGATGATTTATCTTATAACCAAGAAGAATAATTAAAACATGCCTCATATGTGGAAGCTAGACAAATACATGAATAAACAAATAAAAAGCAGAGTCAGACCTACAAATACAGAGAACAAGCTGTCGGCTGCCAGAGGGAAGGGTTGGGGGATGGGCAAAATGGATGAAGGGGAGTACGAGGTCCATGCTTCCAGTTATGGAATGAATAAGGGAATAAAAGATACAGCATAGGCAATATAGTGAATGATATTGTAGCAGTGTTGTATGGTGACAGATGGTACTATACTTGTGGTGAGTTTAGCATAAAGCAGAGAAGAATTATATGTACACTATATTGTACACTTGAAACTAATGTAACATTGTGTGTAAAGTATACTCAAATTTAAAAACAAATTAAAAATATTTATAAAGGGGCGCCTGGGTGGCACAATCGGTTAAGCGTCCGACTTCAGCCAGGTCACGATCTCGCGGTCCGTGAGTTCGAGCCCCGCGTCAGGCTCTGGGCTGATGGCTCAGAGCCTGGAGCCTGTTTCCCATTCTGTGTCTCCCTCTCTCTCTGCCCCTCCCCCGTTCATGCTCTGTCTCTCTCTGTCCCAAAAATAAATAAAAACGTTGAAAAAAAATATTTATAAATATTGTATTCTAGAAAGCTAACTTTAGTAGGTATGGAGTATTGCCTAGCTAGAGAATGTCTCGAGGCCAACTATCACCTAGAAGCCTACTGACCCAAAGAAAGAAAGATGTTGAAAGCCAGAATCAGCACATTAGCAGTGGGAATAGAGAGAAAGCAAAGAGCATATATCTGTGTATTATGTGTATGTGTATGTGTGTGTACATTGTGTGTCTCTGTGTGTATGGATTGGTGAATATATATACATATGTGTATATATATACATGGATACATATGTATATATGTATATATACATATATGCATACATATGGATATATATATATATATACATATATATATATATATATATATATATATATATATCTCATTGAGTAACTGGATCTGTGTGTTACCCAATAGTTGCCTATAAATAAGAAAAACTTATAGATGGTAACTTACTCCTAATATAAGATAATGATGAAGACTGTTAATATGAATGTGAATCGGGGCACCTGGGTGGCTCAGTCTGTTAAGTGTCTGACTTCGGTTCACATCATGATCTCATAGCACATGGGTTCGAGCCCTGTGCCGGGCTCTGTGCTGACAGCTCAGATCCTGGAGCATGCTTTAAATTCTGTGTCTCCCTCTCTGTCTCTCTCAAATAAATTAACAAAATGTTTAAAAAAATATGCATGTGAAGCAACAAGAAGTTCTCTATTTACATGACATAATTTTGTGTGTATCTTGTCAGAGTGTTAATATCTTTTTCATTAGTATCCTGAGACAGATTTATTGGGGACATGGCCTTGCCTTCCTTATTTTTATAGACTCTTCTAAGATATGAAAAGTGGCAGAATTTACCACCCCAAAATATTCCACTTTAGCATAGAATTATTTTGATCTAAAGATGCTGAATAGCATCATTAGAAAACAGATTGAGGGGCACTTGGGTGGCTCAGTTGGTTGAGTGTCTGACTTTGGCTTAGGTCATGATCGCAGGGTTCATGAGTTTGAGCCTGGCAATGGGATCGCTGCTATCAGTGCAAAGCCCACTTCAGATCTGCCCCCTCTCTCTCCCTGCCCCTTGCCCACTTGTGCGCTCTCACTCTCTCTCTCTCTCAAAAAAAATTAATAAACATTAAGAAAAAAAGAACAGACTGAAACTTTCATTGGAAAGATGCCCTCCCTTTTCTGGGAGAAAAAAAACCCCAACATTCTTTGACAGCGTGAAAGCCTAGAGAATTGTATACAAGCAGACCTTGTTAAAATAATTACCATCTTTAGCCACCCACCCCCGCCCCATATAGTTTAGTTACATTTTCATTCATGTCTGTCTCTGTGAAACTTCATATAATAGTGTGTAGGTTCTGTTTCTTTCAGTCTTTATTCCTTAGAAGGGTTCCCATATCACACGTAAAGGGTATAAATGCGTATGTTTTTTCCTACTAATCTGTCTTATGTCAGTCTAATTTTTGAGGTCCAGCCAACTCTCTATGTAGAATAAAAAGCAATGTTAGAATACAATTTACCAGAGTGTACTGTAGCTTCTCATGTATTTTCTACCTGTCCTGTTTTGAATATTATATAAATGAAGTTAATACCAGGGTCTCATTTCTCTGTGAGTTCCACTCTGTTTCATAGCTGCAGACCATGAGATCATTTGGTGCAATGTGTTGTCTCAAATATGTATACTTTTAATAAAAAATAAGTCTGCATAAGAGAATAAGAATTGTCCAACCCACCACAACCAACTGTGAAAAGTGACATGAGCTCTTATGTTGGTTTAATAGTGGCATGTTTATATAGAGAAGTGATCACACTAATTCATGAATATTGCTATTCCTGGAGAATGTGTCAATCAGGCAAGGAATCAGCATGGGTAGAGGTTTAGCAAGATCTTAGAGAAGAGTGTAAAATGTGCCAATTGTATGCTCTGATACCGTTCAAGGCTTCTGGAGGGGTTGCAAAGCTGATGAATGCAATGACGTGTGAGGGTACACATACCCTCATGACCCTATATCCAGTAAACACAGGTTACTGCCGTTTCTTGTTTTGCTCATCTTTTCAATTTGCTGGAGATGTAGACTAAAAGAACAGAACTGGTAATAAGTTATTATTGTTTTCTGCAATAAACCTAGGGTAGATTTGGGTCAGAAAATTGTTTCATGCCATCATTAGGATCAAGTTATTTGTCTTTCAATACATTTTGTTCATTGTTGAGAAAGTCTTTTAAATAGAATATCTCTGTCAAATTCCAGATAATTATATTCTTCCTCTGAAATAACCACTGATATATTCCTTTTTTTAACGTATAAAGTATCATGGGGTTTAAGTCTAAGATGATAAACTTATCCAAACTCTTGCTATCAGGGGAAGATTGAAAAGTCAATAGGTCATGTTAGAATTTGTCATATGAATAAAAAAAAAAATGAAAGCAAGGGGGAAAGGGGATAGAGAAAGTGACTTTGTTGTAAAGAAGTTGGAAAAGATAAAAGTATTCCCCAAAGTGACTTCTTACCAAAAAGTGTGGTTTAAAATTTTTTGCACAAATGTCTCTGTGTGAATTTGGCTGTGAGATTTTTAGCTCATTGCTGCTCTATAAATGCAAAGCAACTCAGATTTATTTCATTTTCTCATACAACAGGGATACTACTATTTCATTCTCTAGTCCCATATGCTAAAAAATGGCTCCTCTTGCATGCCTCAATAATTTTTGAATTTAAATTAGGTCATGAAGGTAAGTGAGGAGGAAGAAAATGCTAACATTTTTCAATGTTTATTACCTGAACTTCCAAATTACATCAAGAAAGTCACACACTTCTGAATTTGAAGGTAGGCACAGACCAAAAAGTGTATTCTTATCCAGGTAACAAAATTATATTGGAAGTAGTTATCTTTGCAACTCCAATTTTTGTCATTCTTCTAGTGTTTGAATTCTATGTGATCTTGCAGAAGACCCAATGGATTCTGTGTCCTATATCAGATGGTCTTGAGTATTATGCTCACATTACCTGGCTGAGTCTAACAAAGTGAATTGTCATAGCAAATTTTGTCTACCTAGCAAAGTAGAAGACAATAGCATTATCTCTAAACTAGATAATTTTAACAGTGTAACCCCTTAACTGCTATCTTTACCATCCTAAACAGCAGGAACAGGAATCTTAAGATATTGATTGCATTTATGAAAACTTAACATCTTATTTCCCGAATTGTGATTCTCTTGGTTCTTAGTTATCTCTCTCTCTCCCTCCACCTCTCTCTCTCTCTCTCTCTCTCTCTCTCTCTCTCTCTCTTTCTCTGTGTCTTCTCTCTATTTATTTCTATCCTCCCTGCTTTTGCTCTTCTAATGAGTAAAAACAACATAAACATAGTGTTCGGCATAATTTGCTTGAAAACCATTTACCTAACACTTACTATGCTCCATTCTTCTAAATGTTTAAAAAAATAATTCATTCAATCCAGCATAATCCTTACAACAATTCTACTAAATAAGGATTATTGTAATTGTCATTTTACAAATGATGAAACTAAAGATACAAGAAATTAAATCAAAGTCACAAAGGTAGTAAGAGATTAGGAATCCAATTCAGGTACATGGGCTTTCAAGGCCACTGCTATTTTCATTATTCAATGTAACTGTTTAAATAAACTGATAAGTATAAATAGGCTCATGAGTTAAATTGTAGACAGTTCCCTAGGGGAATAATTCTAAGTCACTGTTTAAAATAAGTCACTAATTCTACTAGTTAATGAACCATTGTTTGTTGATTTATTCTGTGGATCTAGAGTCTTGTTGTCAAAGAAAATCCAACCCAAACTCATAACCATTATCAAGTATTGATTGATGTGAATTTCATTAGTAACTTACGTTTATTAAATCTTTACTACCAGCTTAATGCTATTATGCATTTTATCTGAGCTCCCTCCAATAATATTCATAACAATCCAATGAGGTAGGCACTATTGTTATCCCAATATTCCAAATTAGAAACTCAGCCTCACAGAAGTATATAACTTCCTATATTCAGTTGCTCCTATATTCAGTGGCTCAGTCATGGCTTGAATTGGGTCTAATTTATTTCAGAGTTCAAACTATTAACTTCAGGACTTGTCATTTGTGATAACACTTAGAAATGTAGTAAAACAGTTCATTACTGACTTCAGAATTTATTCAACATACCTAACATGAAGTAATTGGGCATTGCTTTCATTTCTCCCTGAGAATATAATCAAGTTCAATCTTTGCTTCTTCTGGTCACCTTATTTGTCCCAAGGTCTGCACATACCAAAGGGATATATTTAAAAAGTGAAGATGACAAAATAATTCCTAAAAACCTTTTATATTTCATGGTAAAAGTCTTGCCTTTTTCCTCCCTTGTTTTCCTATATCCAGGACACTGCCTGACTTTCGTGGACAGGAGATAACAATTTATTCCTGCTTACTTTAGGTGACTGTTGCCGGCACAGTCACAGATTCCTACCTCTTCTTCAAACCTTGTATCTATCTCTGCTACATAATCTTGGTTCTATCAGACTCTTCCTGCACTTTCTCTGTTGCTATCACAAGGGGGCAGGTAACACTCAATGGCCTTCTGAAAACTGTCACTTATTTTTATTCCTTTAATGACAAGCTAGGTGATCAAAGTATGGCTGTTTCAATTTTTACCTTTTTTGTATATGAAATACAAAGTACCTTCCACAGATATTAGTGCATAGTAGGCATTCAATAAAGATTTCTACAGGATTCAGAGTGTCTCTGAAGCAGGGTTGGAAACTGGTGTCCTCATTTGTATATCTAGTGCCATGTCTGGATGGGGGAATCTCAGTAAATATAAATCGTATTAATCAATGAAATGATCTTTAAACTCTTGCTGTTTCTTTTCTATGTTACTATTCATTATTTATTGATTAATGTATTTCATACTTTTAAAAAAAAGATTTTATTTTTAAGTAATCTCAATGCGGAACTCGAATTTACAAACCCTGAGATGGAGAGTCGCAGGCTGTAACGACTGAGCCAGTCAGGTGCCCCAGTGCATTTTATACTACTTATGAATCTAAATTATTTTCTTCTCATCCTAGAGTGTTTATGTCATTATGGGACTTTCAAATCATTAGCAAAGATCTGTACTGATAGGGCTTTCTTTTGTCTACCTTCAGAAACATAAAAAATATATATGCATTGTATTTGAATTTGGTTCTCTAATGGCAAGCAGAAGTAACTAGAAATTTTCTTTTCAGGTAACAAAACAGGGGCACCCGGCTGGCTCAGTCAGTAGAGCATGAGACTCTTAATCTCAAGGTTGTGAATTCGAGGCCCACATGTGGTGCAGAATTTATTTAAATTTAAAAAAAATTAATAATAACAAAACATATTAGGCCAGTAAGAGCTGCACTTACATTTTGGATAAATACTTTATAGTTAAGTCAGAATATCTGTGCAGGAGCAAAATGTTACATTACTCCTCATTTTCTCTAATAATAGATTCACTCGTGTCTGTGAAGAGAATTTACAAGATGAAGATAAGGTGACTGAATTGGCAAAAACTAGAGAACACACTCCACACATAGAAAAATGGGAAGACTTCTGGGCAGGAAGTAGGAGGACCTGTGGTCTCAGTTCTACCACTAATTAGCAGTTTGCTATTGAAGTCATTTTACTCTTTTCCAATTAAATATCATTAAAAAAAACAGTGAGAGGTCAGTGACACAAATTATTTTTAAAAATGTAATCAGGTCTATTGCTAACAATCAACAAGATACTGTGGAATTAGGTCTTATGTGTGTGCAAAACGTGTTACTTATTTCAGTGTCTGAGAAAACCAAATCCACATTATCTGTTCACACAAAGGATGGGTTTAGTCATTGCTTGAGCTTATGGTATTTGCCTAGAGATTCTGGCCTTTCAACAGACTTAACCTGGAGGTTTGAACTATTGACTTAATTTCACAGAATCTCATAGTTTTCTGAACTACACATTGGGGAGATTCATGTTTACTTACCTGCTAAAATATTGCATGGATTAGTTAACAGAGGAAGAGCACACATTTTGGAGTCCCACAATTTCTATTCTTTCTTCATGTTTTAAATGACTTCTATCTTGAAAGAGATATTTGCTTTACATCTGCCAAGACTGCTTATTTCATCATCTATTTTTTTTTTTTATTACCTTAGTAGTTTGGAAAGTCCAATGTACTCAGTGAATAGCTAGCACCCTCACCCTCCTACTGTTTTATTACTTTAGCAATGAAAGTTTATTAACCTATTTTATTTTATTTTTTTAAATTTTTTTTCCAACGTTTTTATTTATTTTTGGAACAGAGAGAGACAGAGCATGAACGGGGGAGGGGCAGAGAGAGAGGGAGACACAGAATCGGAAACAGGCTCCAGGCTCCGAGCCATCAGCCCAGAGCCTGACGCGGGGCTCGAACTCACGGACCGCGAGATCGTGACCTGGCTGAAGTCGGACGCTTAACCGACTGCGCCACCCAGGCGCCCCTAACCTATTTTAATATTTATTCTGAACATCCCTAATAGTTACCTCTTTTTAAGTTCATTCCCTTTGTGGGTTTAAATTGAACACAAAGAGGTTATAGGAAAATCTTGAATTTTCCCGTAGTTCCTGCTATGAACATATGTAAAATGCCATGATAAGCTAGTAATTGAAGTAAAATGGGCAATTAGATCAATTATGTATGTGCTTTGGTGATAGTCTGTGTTGACTAAAGGGAATCCAAGGTTAGCCAGCTCCGTAGTAAAGAGACAAAATAATCTAATGTTTGAGACCATAGGTTCCGTGATCATGCAGAACCTATTTCCAAATTGAGTTTATCCCTTTTTATCTGTTTGACCTTGGGTAAAGGTCTCAATTTTCTAGGCAAGGCTCTTTGTTTGTAATATTAAGATACTAATAATTTTCTACATATAGATGTTGAAAACATTAAATCAAATGTTGTAAGTTAAGAGTGAAGAATAATATTTAATCCATAGGAGATGATCAATAATTTTAAGCAATTATTATTATTATTTTATTATTATTGTAGTTGTATCCTTCTAAGAAATTTTCATTTGAAACTGAAACTGATGCCCCTATATTTTATGGTATCAAATGGCATCCTTAGAAAATTCAGCTCTACAAATTATCAGGGTCTTTTGTACAACAGTTTTAGTGTCTAACCTAAGAGAGTGTAGCACCTGGAGTGGGTTGCAGTATGCTAACTATTCTAGACCTCCACCTAAGGATGTTGATCTCAATTACACAGAACATACTCTTCTTCTTCTTCTTTTTTTAATGTTTATTTATTTTTGAGAGAGAGAGAGAAAGTGTGAGTGGGGGAGGGGTAGAGAGAGGGATACACAGAATCTGATGCAGGCTCCAGGAGCTGAGGTGTCAGCACAGAGCCTGATGTGGAACTCGAACTCACAGACCACCAGATCATGACCTGAGCTGAAGTCAGATACTTAACCGACTAAGCCACCCAGGCACCTCAGAACATACTCTTCTGTGTATTAGTTTCCTAGTGTGTTCTTTTGTACTCATGAGTATTTTCTGACTTACCAGAGATTGAGTATGGAAAACAAGTGAAAATATATATCATAACTTTTTTCCATGTTTTCTTTATTTTACAAAGCTATAAATAAAAATGTTCTTTGTACATTTAAAGATATATTATTTTTAAATGAAAAGCATAGGCACTTTCAATTTAATAGCAGGCAAATATATCTGATATTTTGCAACATGTCCTGTACCATATACAAAATAATGATAAGTTCCAAATGGCACCTAAATATTTTCAACAGACCAGGAGTATTTGAGACTTGAACAATGATTGTATCTAATATTTATTGTTCAGTAGATACAAATTACCTTACACTCCTCTATGCTGTGTTGTGCTATGTGGTATGTCACAGCACACTGATCTACACTGCTTTATTTATAATCCCAATCCAAAATGCTCCATAAATTAAAAAAATTCTACAAAATTCAGCAAATTCATTTGATGGCAAACATGAAATGAAGGATGTGAGGTTCTTTGTAGTCCTTATTTTTCCTGGTTAGGTAGCTCTCTCTATGTTTCACTGCAACAATATTATGCCATCTGATTATGAAGTGCTGTCATAGATGTTACTGGGAATATTATGTAATACACAATATATGCACTATATTTCCTTTCTAAAATCTGAAGGATTCTGAATCCCTGTAACATGATTTGCTCCAAGTCTTTTGGAAAAAAAAAAAAAACATTTTGGACCTCTACTAAGGATATTACTATATACCTAAACTTTAGAGGATTAAATGAGAGAAGTAACCAGCATCATTAAAAAGACAAGAATTTCAAGCGCCCCCAAAGTCACTTTGAACAACAAGAGACTCAATTTGGGGGAATTTCTGTCCCCCAAAGTCATTTTGAACAACAAGAGACTCAATTCTCCTTATGTAAATGTATTAATCTGGCCAAAAGTTGTCTAAATTCACACCATTTCCTGATCAAACTGGTGTAAACTTGCCTTTCCATAGTCAATACCATCTAGCACTTCTCCAAGAAGCTTGTCAATTTTTCTGTAAAACAAGACTGTCACTCTTCTTTCTCTCATATGTCAAGATAAAGTCCAGAGAGTATTGCTTACTCACAAAAGTTGAAACTACATTCTGTATCCTCCTGATGATTTGTCTTGCTCTTGCTTTTTTGGGCACATGGATATTCCATGTGCTGAAGGAAGTGATAGATAAAACTATGAATGATGTGTGTAAACATCACACTTGTCATAAGCATCTATCATCATCTTCTCAGGAATAAAACTATATATATATATATATTCCATCAAGAATTTCTTTCCAAATAAGTTGTGTTTGAAGTGAGGACTGTTGTTGTGTCAGTTATTTTTAACCTCTCTGGTATCCAACCTTCTCTGACCTTTATTATTATAATATGAGTCACTACTGGGCTATATTTAATGTTATGTGTTAATACAGAGAACTGGCATGAGCCTCTACAGCTGCACATAGAGTAGGCTAGTTAGCATGGACTTCAGTGGGTAAATTGGAAGCTATAGATATAAGGTGAAAGAAACAATAGGATGTCTCCAACAATAGAAAATTAGTTGAATAAAAAAATTATGGCAAATCCTTAAGAGGTAGCAATGTACAAGTGTTACAAAAACTATCATGCAAAATGCAATATATTTAAAGATGGAAAATTATCAGAGAAATTTAAAAAGTAATATTTAAAAGCAATATGGAAGTTCAATACCAACTTTGCTACACACATAAGCATTCACATATATGCAAATTATATATAATATTTGTTTGAAGAAAGGACCATGAAATCTTTTGACTCTAAAACATTTGTGGCAATAATTCCAATGGAGCTGAGTTAGTAGTGATTTTCATTTCCATTTATTTGCCTTTCTTCATGAGCAGGAGTTTCAGATACTTAGCATTCTTGAGAACATGTGGTATTCCTATTTATTTCTTTTAGCCATTTTCCACTGTTTTTTCTTACAGATTCATCAGAATTCTTCACATTTGGGACTACTAATTAATGGTCAGTAATATATGTTGCAACAATAGTTCCCAATTCATGGCTTGCCTTTTCATCCTTATTTTAGTTTTCTTCATTTCATTTTTATCTGTCATGATCTTAAGTTCCTTATTTTATTTTTACTAAGTTATTTATTTTAAAGTATTTATTTAAAGTCAAATTTCTCGTCGTATAAATGTTCTACTTTATGCTTCATAACCAATGCTATATATGTGTAGACATATGTAGATAAATGTAGTATATATGTATATGATAAGTGTAGATGATGACACATATATAGGTAATAATCAACTGCCCTTATCTAGTTTTACCTCATGGATCAATAGTAAATCTATCAAACACAACTGTTCATATATATTAGTTGGACCCCTTTCACTACATTTATCTATTTGCCCATTCCTATTCTGGTAATAAAATTAACAACCATAGCTTATTATAATAGTTAGCATTAAGTAGGGCAAATATTCTATCCAATTCTGATTCTTCATGGATGAAGAATCCATGGTGGCTCTGGCTCCTTCTTTCCCACACAAATTTAGAATCATTTTGTGAAATCCTCTCACCTACTCATCAAAAAGCATGTTGAGATTCCTACCAGAATGACATTGAATCTATAGTTTAATTTAGGATGAATTAAAACATTTAGAATATTAAGCCTTTGATAACTTGAACATAATATATATCTTCATCAATGTAGGTCTTCTCTTATATATTTTAATAAAAAATACAATAGTCTCTATAAGATCTTAAATATATTTAATTCGATTTATTTCTAGTTACTTTGCATATTTGGTGCAATTTTAAGTTGTATGCTTGAAATTTCATTTTCTAAATGTTTGCTGTTGATGTATAGGAATGTAATTGAGGAGTGTCTTGGTTGAGCATCCAACTTTTGATTTTGGCTCAGGTCATGGATTCACGGTTTTGTGGATTTGAGCCCCGTGTCAGGCTCTGCACTGACGCATGGAGTCTGCTTGGGATTCTCTCTCTCTTCCTCTCTCTCTGCTTCTTCTCAACTTGTGTTGTCTCTGTTTCTCTCAAAATAAATAAATCAATAATTTTTTAAGAGAAATATAGTTGAATTTCATATATTACCTTTTTATTTAAAATTTTTAAAAATATTTTTATTTATTTTTGAGAGAGAGAGAAAGAGAGAGAGAGCGCTAGTGGGGGAGAGGCAGAGAGAGACACACACACAGAATCTGAAGCAGGCTCCAGGCTCTGAGTTGTCAGCACAGAGCCTGTTGCAGGGTTTGAACTCATGAGCTGTGAGATCACAACCTGAGCCAAAGTCGGATGCTCAACCCACTGAGCCACCCAGGCACCCCCATATATTGCTTTTGTACCCAACAAACTGTTAGTTTTAGCTCCTTATCTATAGTTTCTTCTGGATTTCTACACATAACATATCATCTGTAAATAATGACAGCTTTTGTTCTTTTACTATTTTTGTAATAGTTTTGTTTCTTTTCCTTGCCTTATTGGACTGGCTGGAGTATTCTGTATGGTACAGAATAGAATGGTGTGAGTGGGTGTCATCATCTTTTTCCTGAATTTGAAGAAAATGCTCCCAGTATTTACACTTAATTATTGTAATTTTAGTAGTTTTTTTCATTAATAGCTTTTAGATGGTTTAGAGAATTCTTTCTTCCTCAAATGTTCCTAAGAAATTTGTTTTTAAATTATCATTCTTATCAAAAAAGTAAGCTCCTGAAGGCAGGAATTTTCATCTGTCTATTTTGTTCATTGGTTATCTCTAGTACTTAGAAGAATGGTACATAGTAAATGACCAAAAAATAGTGTGTTGTTAAATTGGATGTTGAGTTTTATACACCTTTATTTCTGCATTTATTTTGATAATCACACAAATCCTCACATTAATCTGCCAATATACTGAATTACATTAATATATTTTCTTTTTTTTAAATAATATTTTTTAATATTTTATTTATTTTGAGAGAGAGAGAGAGAGAGAGAGAGAGAGAGAGAGAGAGAGAGAAAGGGCAGAGAGACAGGGAGACACAAAATCTGAAGCAGGCTCCATCCAGCCTCTGAGATGTCAGCACAGAGTGTGATGCAGGGCTGGAACCCACGAACCATGAAGTCATGACCTGAGCCGAGTTAAGGACATTTAACAACTGAGCCACCCAGGCACCCCCATTAATATATGTTCTAATGTTAAACCAGCTTTGCATTTTTAAGTTTTCCTATAAGAAAGCAGATGTTAAGAGGTACGACAGACATTTCTGTGGCTGTACAAATTTTGTAGCAAAATATATTAATTTCTTTTTTATCCTTCCTTCTTTCCTTCCTTCCTTCCTTCCTTCCTTGCTTCCTTCCTTCCTTTCTTTCAAGAGTACGAACAGGGGAGAGGGACGAGAGAGAGACAGAAAGAGAGAGGGAGAGAGAGAGACAGACAGAGAGAGGGAGAGAGAGAGACAGACAGAGAGAGAGAGAGAGACAGAGCAAGAGAGAGAGAGAATCTTAAGCAGGCTCCATGCTCAGTGCAGAGCCCAACGTGGGCCTCAATCCCAAGACCCTGGGATCATTACCTGAGCCAAAATCAAGAGTTGGACACCTAACTGAATGATCCATTCGGGTGCCCCAGTAGCAAAATAGATTCTTATCATCAAGGAAAATATGGTATCAAGCTAAAACTATCATTTTAGGGTATACCATACTTTCTCTTTCTCCTCAGTTATCAATGCTGAAAGAAGACAGGGCACTATGTTACTGCACACAAAATAAAAATGTATTCACTACCTTCCAAATATTTGTTTTCCAAATTAATGTGTGAAGATATGGGCTTATGGGGTAAAGTTCAAAACCATAATTTTGTTAATTAGTGTGCTAGAACTAGATGTGATACACATCAGCTATGCAATTTGCATGGGAAAGTCAATGATGAAGATGAGCTAACAAGGAGATGGGTACTAAAGCACGTTTAAGTTATATTATCAGCTCTAGCCTTGTTTTCCTCTCTGACTAAAGTATTAGAAAAAATTAAAACCCTCAATTAATTCTTCCCTATTAATAATTTTGCTGTACCTTTTTCTCTTTCCAAACCTGAGATTGTATATTGTCTTGCTGTTTGAGACTTCATAAGAAATATTCTTCTGATATGGTGCTTCCCATGTCTAATCATGTCTTAGAATTATGAGTTGTTTTCCCATTGAATATTCCTCTGCCTGGTTATGTTCTTGAATTTATAAATATAAAATCAGGCTTTCCCTTGCTCAGCAACTCCTAGTCATAAAAGATGCCTCAGAAGGAAGTGATCCTTTAACTGCATACATGGCAAAATATACATGTTACTCACATACACAAAAATGGACTTTCTAACCAACTTCACAGGCACTTTGATTGTCAGGGAGGTGCTTCTAAATTTGATATTGGCAAATTTCATTAATTTTGCAGCAAAATAAAATCTAGGATATTAGTATTGCTTATTGACTACTTTAATGGTAGAGATTCATACCAGCAACATATATTTAACATTAACATTGGTTAATTACAGAAGGAAGAATAAAATTAGAGTGCTCACAGCATCCCTTTTTCCTAAATGTCATGTAAAACCCAGTCTGTGGCAGATGCAAATATCCCTTGGGTAATTTCTCTGGCCCTGATTAAAAATTTGTGACATCATTATTAATTTTTATACTAACTATCACATCTGTTTGATAAAATGTCCTTTAGAGGTGTTATAAATTAGGGCAATCCCAGCCATGGACAAAATATCAAATTGGGTATTATATTTCCTTCACTCATTCATCACTAATATCATGCCCTAGTACTTTTTCATGTTCTAATCCCTGAATTTCCACTGCTGTCCTCTGTCTGGATCCAGATCTCCTTCCCTCGTTTACCCTAACAACGCCTAGCTATGTCTCATTCACAGTTGTATATAGATGATTGTATTTGATATAATTTTTCTTGGAGGTGTTTACATTTAATAGAGACACAGGTTATGTGTACCCAATATTTCCCCCTTTCACCAAAATGTTGGCTGTGTAAAAGACTATATCAAGGTACACGGAGCTTTCTGTCCTCCCTGGTAACCAGTAAGGAGCTTGGAGGGGTAAAGTGCAAAAACAGATAGCATCCTGTAAAAGTATTTTCAAGCTGAACTACAATGACAAGGACATTTCTGAGATATCTTGTTTGAAAGGTAGGAAGACTAATGATGTGGGGCCTTTACAATATTTCATTGTCAGTTTCATTTGTAATGACACCAAATATAATTTATTTGTCTACTCTCTAGGAGCAACATCACTTGGGCAAAATTTCTTTCACATTGGTAATCAGATATTTCTCCCTGAACACTCTTCCCAAGGGTGATGATATAGCATATGTAGTTGGCTCAGGAATATTGATTAGGAAAAAAAGGTGGGGAAAAGTGTTGATTGATTCTTTTTTGATATTCCCACTCTTAACACACCTTGCTTAAGATTCTATCAAGCTCTCTGATGGTTTCAGCCACAGTCTAAAGAATAAAGCTAAAATTGCTGTGTAAATTGCAGTTGTTGGATAGTTGCTGCCAATAGAGCATTGTAAAAGTCTTATGAGACTGCATTCACACTACAGCAGAGTACCATGATCAACTACTTTCTCTACCATGGGTGCAAGAGGGGAGATAGGGCAGTTAATGTGTCAAATTACTACTGGCTCTTCTGGATGATATATGAGGGATCATAACCTGGTGATCTATTTGGAGGATATGGCCTTTGTCTTTATTGTCAACAAATTATAAGAAGTTGTAATGCTTTTGAAACAAATTATTTCTTTTCTTTGAATTTTTTATTTGAAGGGTTTGCCCTGTCCACAAAACTGAATGAACTGTTCCAACTATATAAATGTGGAAGTGCTCCCGAGAATTAAGGAACAGAAAGAGTGCATGAGGATCAACTTGTTTTGCTTTTGAATAAATGAATCTGGCAAAATCATAAAGTGGACATTATAAAATTAAATATTACTTTGTTATATTTATGTATGTCAGTGTAGGTCTTTACACTTTCAAAATATTTCTCCATTAGATTTTTTGAAATCCTAATCCCCGTAACAGCCTAGTGAGATATAGAAAGGGAGTGCTAGTATCCCTACCTTATGAAGCATGAAACTGGATACACATCAAATCAGTGATTGTTCAGGGACAAGATCTAAGGCATTCAACCTTAAAAAATAATAATATTTCTGTTATACTACTTTAACTTCTGTTAAACCACATAAAGAAGGAGGAACACCAAATGTGAAAGCCACTTATATGTCAAACACTATACTAGTAGCTATTTAATAATTATCTCCTTTAATTATCATCCTAGCTCTCTGAGGTTGTTGATAATTATTTTCATTTTATGAATTTTATGAATAAGGACACTAAGTTTTAGAAAGATTAATTAACTTACCTAATGAATACAACAGGTATATGGCAAAGGTAGCATGAAGCATTAGGGGTGGATGATGCCAAAAACTACTACTTTTCAGGGATATTATCTAACCTTCAACTGATCCATCATTAGCAAACTATCCTTTTCCTAAATGGGCCACTGGTTTATGACCTCTTTTCTGGATTCTCTTTAGATCTTCTCTCTGCCAAGTATTATCTATATGCTGGCATTGGCAACCAAGATAGTAAGTTTCCTTTGCTAGTGGCGGAGGTTGTGCTTTGCTCATGAGTCACATCTTGTTCAAACCTTTATTATGCCACTTACAACAATGGACAGATCATCTAGGCAGAGAATCAATAACAAAACAATGGCTCTGAATGACACATTGGACCAGATGTACTTGATAGACATATTCAGAACTTTTCATCCCAAAGCAGAAGAATACACATTCTTCTTGAGTGCACACAGAACATTCTATAAGATAGATCACATACTGGGTCACAAAATAGCCGTCAACAAATATAAAAGTATGGAGATCATACCATGCATATTTTCAGGTCACAACACTGTGATACTTGAAATCAACCACAAGAAAAAAATTTGGAAAGCTGCCAAATACACGGAGGGTAAAGAACATCCTACTAAAGAATTAATGGGTCAACCAGGACATTAAAGAAGAAATTTAAATATATATGGAAGCAATGAAAACATGACAGTCCAAACCCTTTGGAATGCAGGAACGGCAGTCCTAAGAAAAAAAAAATACATTGCAATCCAGGCCTATCTCAAGAAGCAAGAAAGGTATCAGATATAGAACCTAACCTCACATCTAAAGGAACTAGAAACACAGCAGCAAAGAAAGCCCAAAGCCAGCAGAAGAAGAGAAATAATAAAGATTAGAGCAGAAATAAATAATATAGCATCCAAAAAAACAAGTAGAACAGGTCAATGAATCTAAGAGCTGCTTTTTGAAAGAATAAACAAAATTGATAAACCTCTAGTCACACTTCTCAAAAACAAAAGAGAGAGGACCCAAATAGATAAAATCATGAATGAAAGAGGAGAGATTACAACCAACACCACAGAAATACAAACAATTATTAGAGAATATTATGAAAAATTATATGCCAACAAACAGGACAACCTGGAAGAAATGGACAAATTCCTAGACCCCCACACATTACCAAAACTCAAAAGGAAAGAAATAGAAAATTTGAACAGACCCATAACTAGTGAGAAATTGAATCAGTTATCAAAAATCTCCCAACAAATAAGAGTCGTTGGCCAGATGGCATTCCAGGGGAATTCTACCAGACATCTGAAGCAGAGTTAATACCTATTCTTCTCAAGCCATTCCAAAAAATAGACACACAAGGAAAGCTTCCAGACTCATTCTATGAAGCCAGCATCATCTTGATTCCTAAACCAAAGACCCCACTAAAAAGGAGGGTTACAGGCCAATATCCTTGATGAACATGGATGAAAAAATTCTCAACAAGATACTAGCAAATCGAATTCAACAGCATATAAAAAGAATTATTTACCATGATCAAGTGGGATTCATTCCTGGGCTGCAGGGCTGGTTCAATATTCACAAATCAATCAATGTGATACATCACATTAATAGATGAAAGGATAAGAACCATATGATCCTGTCAATAAATGTAGAAAAAGCATTTGACAAAGTGCAGCATCTTTTCTTAATAAAAACTCTCAAGAAAGATGGGACAGAATGAATATACCTTAACATTATAAAAGCCATATATGAAAGACTCACAGCTAATATCCTCAACGGAGAAAAACTGAGAGCTTTCCCCTGAGATCAGGAACATGACAGGAAGGTCCACTCTCACCACTGCTGTTTAGCAGTGCTAGCAAGTACTAATCTCAGCAATCAGACAACAAAATGAAATCAAAGGCATCAAAATTGGCAAAGAAGTCAAACTTTCAATTTTCACAGATGACATGATACTCTACAGGGGAAACCCAAAAGACTCCACCAAAAACCTGCTAGAACTGATACATGAATTCAGCAAAGTCACAGGATATAAAATCAATGTGCAGAAATCAGTTGCATTTCTATGCACCAATAATGAAAGAGCAGAAAGAGACATCAATGAATCAATCCCATTTACAATTGTACCAAGAACCATAAAATACCTAGGAATATACCTACCTACCCAAAGAGGTAAAAGATCTGTATGCCAAAAACTATAGAGAGCTCATGAAAGAAATTGAAGAAGACACAAAGAAATAGAAAAACATTCCAGGGGCGCCTGGGTGGCGCAGTCGGTCAAGTGTCCGACTTCAGCCAGGTCACGATCTCGCGGTCCGTGAGTTCGAGCCCCGCATCGGGCTCTGGGCTGATGGCTCAGAGCCTGGAGCCTGTTTCCGATTCTGTGTCTCCCTCTCTCTCTGCCCCTCCCCCGTTCATGCTCTGTCTCTCTCTGTCCCAAAAATAAATAAACATTGAAAAAAAAATTTTTAATAAAAAAAAAAAAAAGAAAGAAAAACATTCCATGCCCATGGATTTGAAGAAATCCAAAGCAATCTACACATTCAATGCAATCCCAATCAAAATAACACCAGAATTATTCACAGAGCTAGAACAAACAATCTTAAAATTTGTATGGAACCAGAAAAGAATAGCCAAAGCAATGTTGAAAAAGAAAGCTAAAGCGGGAGGCATCAGAATCCTGGACTTTAGCCTCTACTACAAAGTTGTAATCATCAAGATGGTATTGGCACAAAAGAGACACATAGACCGATGGAATAGAGAACCCAGAAATGGACCCACAAATGTATGGTCAACTAATCTTTGACAAAGCAAGAAAGAGTATCCAGTGGAAAAGACAGTCTTTTTAGCAAATGGTGCTGGGAGAACTGGACAGCAGCATGCTGAAGAATGAAACTGGACCATTTTCTTACACCATACACAAAAAATAAGTTCAAAATGGATGAGAGACCTAAATGTGAGACAGGAAGCCAACAAAACCCTAGAGGAGAAGAACCGGCAACAACCTCTTTGAGCTCAGCCACAGCAACTTCTTACTGAACACATCTCCAAAGGCAAGGGAAATAAAAGCAAAAATGAACTATTGGGATGTCATCAAGATAAAAAGCTTCTGCATAGCAAAGGAGACCATCAACAAAACTGAAAGGCAATGAACAGAATGGGAGAAGATATTTGCAAATGCCATACCAGATAAAGGGTTAGTATCAAAAATCTATAAAGAAATTACCAAACTCAACACCCAAAAAACAAATAAAACAATGAAGAAATGGGCATAAGACATGAATAGACACTTTCCAAAGACATCCAAATGGCTAACAGACACATGAAAAGATGCTCAACATCACTCCTCATCAGGGAAATACAAATCAAAACCACACTGAGATGTCACCTCACCCGGGTCAGAGTTGCTAAAATTAACAACTCAGGAAACAACAGATGTTGGTGAGGATGCGGAGAAGTGCAACCCTCTTGTATTGTTGGTGGGAATGAAAACTGGTGCAGCCACTGTGGAAAACAGTGTGGAGCTTCCTCAAAAACTTAAATATAGAATTATCCTATGACCCAGAAATAGCACTGCTAGGAATCTACCCAAAAGATACAGGAGTGCTGATTTATAGGGGCACATGTACCCCAATTTTTATAGCAGTGCTATCAACAATAGCCAACTTATGGAAAGAACTCAAATGTCCATCAACTTATGAATGAATAAAGAAGATGTGGTATATGTACACAATGGAATACTACTTGGTGATGAAAAAGAATGAAATCTTGCCATTTGCAACAATGTTGATGGAACCAGAGGGTATTGTGCTGAGTGAAATAAGTCAGTCAGAAAAAGACAGATATCATATGTTTTCACTCAAATGTGGAATTTGAGAAACTTAACAGAAGACCATAGGGGAAGGGAAGGAAAAATAAGTTACAAACAGGAAGGCAAACCATAAATATAGAGAACAAACTGAGTGTTGCTCTAAGTCTCTATATTTAGACTCATAAATATAGAGAACAAACCGAGTGTTGATGGGGGTCGGGTTCCCTGATTGGCAGGGAAAATGAGTGATGGGCATTGAGGAGGGTACTTGTTGGGATGAGCACTGGGTGCTGTAAGTAAGTGATGAATCACAGGATTCCACTCCTGATGCCAAGACTACAGTGTATGTTAGCTAACTTGACAAAGCATATTTAAAAAAAATAAAATAAAATAAAATAAAATGTGTTTTGAAAAAAAAACTTTGTGAGATGCTACATTTAAAATTGTAAATACCTCATCCAGAGTCAAAAAAATAAGAGTGGATTTTATATAACTAAAAACATTGTGAAATTTTAATTTCACTTACTATAAAATATATGTAGAACTTAAACAAGATTATACATTTAAAGTGTCAGACAAGATGCCAGGTACATTGTATTTTTCCCATTTTACTTTGAATCCTTACCTGCTTTTTAGGGTTTCTGGCTAGTAAGTTCCATGTGTTGTTTGCTATTTGGGCTGGGTTTTTTTTTTCTTGTTCTGTAAACAAAAATAGAAACTAAACTTCATCATATTACATATTAAGAGGCTATTGTATGAATCCCCATAATAATAAGCAATCTGTTTGATAAATTTGATCTTGAAATTCTCCTAACCATATTTTTTAGACAATGCATTATGCTGGTATCTTTTTAAAAAAATAGAAATTTGACATTTTTGGAAAACATTCCATACAGCCTTGATGAGAGGATGTTCCTAAAAGATATGAATCTTATATCTGATTTACATCTCTAACTCAATCTATGAGACTCCTTCCATTATGGTTCTGCAAATGTGACTGGAATATAAACCTTGAGTAGCAATCCTGGAAAGCTTCTGAAAACCAGTTTTTGCCACTTCTTTAGTGAAAGCATTTCTTGGAGTTGCCCTTCATTTTTGGAATATGGTTTTGTTTTAATGTTCATAAATTTCTTAGATTTGTTATTAATGTAAATGTTTTATTTGACAGAGAGAGAGAGAGAGAGAGACAGAGTGCGAGTGGGGGAGGGGCAGAGAGAGAGGGAGACACAGAATTTGAAGCAGGCTCCAGGTTCTGAGCTGTCAGCACAGAGCCTAATGTGGGGATCCAACTCACGAACCATGAGATCAAGACCTGAGTCAAAGTCAGACACTTAACTGATTGAGGCACCCAGGCTCCTCTGACAAATTTCTCAGATTTGAAAGCCTTCCCAAACCTACCTCTGTTTCTCTTATGCCCTTCTGAATCATTTTAGACCAATGATAATTCCTTCTAAATGTAAAATTAGCAATCTATACCACACCTTGTACCACTTAGTTCTAATTACTCTATTAGGGTTATTGCCTCTCTCTAACTAGATGTATATTTCTTGGGTGTTCTGTAAACCCTAGGCCTAAGCTTAAATCAGAACTATGACTAGACACCTTGAAGTATTTGTTCTATAGCACTTAAATTGCAGTCATTGGGGAAAATTATAATGCAAAGGGGAACTTTCCTCTGTAGTATATGCCATGCTCCAACTTGGCTAAGAATGGCAAATTAATTTGATCTTTTGTACCATTTAGTATAAACTGATGGTAAACTGCTATGCTGAAGAGTATTTAGAGACTCTATCAGCATTCAGTAAGTAATTATTAGTTAACAATCCTTTCCTCAGCATAGGAAGTAGGGGTGGGGTAAGTGCTAGAATACATGGACACCCTTTTATTATTATCACCATTTCTTTTCTACTTTCTGAGTTACTTTCATATTTTTCATACCAGTTGTTACATAGAGGAATTAAAATTATTAATGAAATAATAAAAAATATAAGCAAATTATTTCCATATTATTTCAAAAGTTAAATCTGAGTAATTACTTCTAAACGGTATGCTTCTCATAGCTAGAGTCAAAGGACAAGAAAATAAGAAGCCATTGAAGTATGATTCAACTATTGAATTTCTTCCCTTCAATCCATGAAGACAATAATACCAGGCCTTTTAGATGCCATAAAGAATAAAGCCTTCTTTTGTACCCAATTTATAGTCTGTTTTTCCCCCTACAAACTAATGAATTATTGAGACATTACATTCTGTTATGTATAAACAATATGTGTCATTAATTCATAGAAACTTAGCCCATGTAACAAGACATCATCTCACTATGGGAGGGGCATTTACACACACATTCTCCTTTCTCTCTATTATCCTCTAGTTTACTTCCATTGGGAATCCTTCCTTGTTTCACCTACCATGACTTAAGGTTCTCCAGGAATCATAGAAATCTCTTAGTACATGACTGTTTAAATGTATCTGTCTATCTAACTTTCATTACTGACATGTTCTACTTTCCCTTATTGTACATTCTTTTCCACCCTCCCCATTATTTGTGACTTCAATGAGAACATAAACTGCACTTGAGAGTTCTTTTCAGAGTAATTATTATCAACTGAATGGGGAATTCTCCGATATATATGCAATTTTTTTCCAAAATGAATGGGAGTAAACAAGTCGATCTGGTACCAGGAAAAAAAAAAAAAAAGCAACTATGGATAAGAATCTGGCTTGTTATTCAGAATTCAACTTGGTATCACTTCTTGCAAGAAGGTTTTTTTGAACTTAAATTTATCTTGAGGTTGTGCTATTTTCTGTTCTTGCATGCCTTCATAAGATTCTATGCTTACCTGAATCAGCATATATAATGTATTTTATGTTTATTAGCTTATGGGTTAGCTCTGAGTTTTTTCTGTAGGGAAAAAAATCTCATTTGTTTTTGAATTACTTGGCATAGTACTTGGCATATAGTAGGCTCTGTCTTTGTAGTGAGGGGATAATGTTGCAATCATGGTCAACATGAGAGAGACTTTTGGTAGAATAATAAGTAAACAAGTAATAAATTTTTATATCACTGAAATAATTTTATTTCAAAATTTGTTTTAACATTAGGATTTATACCAATTCTCTATAAACCAGCACTTTCATTTTTATAATGATAATAAAATTTTTACAATCACAGAACTACTTTGCATTACTGGAATACTTCTTCTTTATAAAGCCCCAAGTGTTTTACAGCCAATGATATAGCATTCTAATTACAATGTTTTGGGGGACAATAAGTTACTAACAATTCCTTACAGCTCATTAGCATCTGGAATTGAATATTGCAGTGAAGAAGATCTGTGAGAAAGGGTAAACCAACAACCTATTCTAACAAATGAGCCTATGAAACCCCAGCGATGTGGCATGACCTGCTAAGCTCTTATGGTTGG
This sequence comes from Herpailurus yagouaroundi, assembly GCF_014898765.1. Taxonomy (NCBI): domain Eukaryota; kingdom Metazoa; phylum Chordata; class Mammalia; order Carnivora; family Felidae; genus Herpailurus; species Herpailurus yagouaroundi. The sequence goes on from NW_024412441.1 coordinate 8,719,891, forward strand.
TTAATTATGGTGTTAAGGCCAAAACTTATATTTCAAATCTAAAATATGGCCCATGAATCTCTGTCTGCTATGCCTCCACCTATATTTGAGGGAAGTGATTACAGAAAGAAGATCTGCATAAAGTAGAATTGCCAATGACATGAAATCTACCTTCCTGTCTACAACAGAATGTACTAGGACGTGCCTATTAGCCAAAGGCAGGATTTGGTGGGCTAAGGAGTTCCATGCCAATGAGATGGATTGCTTTAAGACTGTTCTCAATAGTGGAAAATCAGGTTGGCAGCTGACAAATTCACCTCATTGTACTTTCTCTTATACAGTGTGAATGGAAAATGCATATGGGGAGGGTGATATGGAAAGAGAAATGGGTGCTTGCTCAATGAAATCATTCAGCTCATATGAACTGATGACTTATATTGTGCCAGGCACTGTACCAGTGGCATACAAAAAACTGACATGGTCCCAATACTCAAAGTCCTCATAGATTATCAAGAAAAGTAAATATTATTCAGGCTATCAGACAAGAAATTATAAATGTAAAAATGTTTAAAATTGGTACTTAGGAAGCATATTACACAAACACTTGGCTTTATCAAGGTGGTTAAGAAAGTTTTCTCTATGTAATTGAATTAAGTTTGAGAATGAACTTAGTACAGGTTAGGACAGAGGGAAAGAACATTCCATGTAGAAAGAATAATATGTTCAAAGACCCTTGGGTGGGAGAAAGAAAGGCTCTTTCAAGTTTCTGAAAGATGGGCAGTACAGCTACAGTGGTGTGAGGAGGGATGTCCCTGCATCTACCTGCTGAGCAGACAGAGCTAAGAATTATATGTGTGTATACTAATCTACATGAACCCGCATCTATATTACTTTCCGTACCATACTGTATATATATTTTTTAAAATGTTTGTTCATACTAATAATACCCCAATTTCAATCAAATACAAGATTCATTCTAGTTTTTCCACTTTCTTTACCTGTAATTTCCTTCTCTGACACTGGGAGCCATTGCTCTCATTATTGATTGATTGATTGATTGATTGATTCAACTGTAGTATTTTCTTAAGTAGTATCAGGATTGCTAATCCATACAGCTGTGAGTAAAAAATATACTAACTAGAGCACAGTAGTTGTATACAGTTCTATCATCTTTTGTCTTACAATATGGAGGCAAAACATTGTTTTCCAAATTTACTTAGTGTTTCTCTTCTCCACCCCTTCAAAGTGGTTGTATTAATCATTACAGATAGATCTCTTTGTTACAGTTTGTGTTCCATTTTTTATTCCCCCCTCATCCTTGTTTTTTCCTTTTAAAATTTGTATACTATGAAATTAAATCTTTTGGTATATAGTTCCATGGGTTTTGGAAAATTCAGAGTTTTGTGTCCACTACCACAGTTGGGATACAGAAAATTTCCATCATCCCAAAAGTTCCCTCATGTTCTCATTTATAGACAACCCATCCTCCGCCCCCAACATATGAGTGGTTGTAACTCAGGAAGGGTACATTGGAATTCTATAAAAGAAGCTGAAGTTGCATTCCACAGGCAGAGTTTTTTCTTCAGGAAAGCAAGCTTCAGCTCTGTTCTTAAGGTTTTCAATTTCCTGACTCATAGCCACTCTCATTACCTAGGATAAACTCCCTTACTTAAAGTCAAACATTATAGCCTTGGTTTCTGCAAAATACCTTCATGACAACACCCACACAGCATTTGATTGAATAACGAGTCAAATTAAGTCATAAAATAAGCCATCACAGGCATATTATTATTTCAGCGAATTTGAAGAAAATGAAAGAGAGAGTGCAATATATGTTTTCTTATGGATATCTACTCTCCTTTTCTTCCTTGTTAATAAAAATACAACTAAAATATATATATTCTCAGCCTGCATTTTAGTTAATGTGTCCAAGTCACAGAATTCAGACCAATAAGATATAAAAGCAGACCATATCGACTGCTTCCAGACAAGTACTAAAAAAAGACAGGCTCCTTTGGCAATATAGCCACTTTGCCTTCAGTTTCTATAACTTTTCTACAGCTTGGACCTGGATACAACTGCTGGCTTTCTAGTATCTATTCTGTGTGTGTGTGTGTGTGTGTGTGTGTGTGTGTGTGTGTGAGAGAGAGAGAGAGAGAGAAAGAGAGAGAAATGGAAAAGGATAGAAGGTAAATCTGAAAGAACATGGTTCCTGATAAACCATGGAACATCCATCTCAGTATGGTACCACCTACTTGTGAACATCACTTCACCTAGACAATAAACTTTAATCTTATTTCAGTTACTGTTATTTTGGCTTTCAGTTTCAGGGCTAAATGGTACTCACATGTGCAAATTTAAGCCTCATATATTTGTCTTAAGGCTAAAATTCTAATCATATACACCTAGCTAAACTTACTTTTCAAATAACATGACATAAATCTTGAAATCATCATTTGTTTAAAATGTATTGAAACTTTACTTTCACACTTTAAACAAAATACACAAAGAAGAAGAACCAGACAGTATTTTTCAAGAAAAAAAAATTATATTTCAATAGAATTCTGGAAAACTTAACTGAAATGTACAATAGGACCAACATTGGGTATGTTATTTTTAAGATATAACCAATTGTTTTCATGGAATTAGAAATTTGGGTCACTGAGGAATCACAGTGATTATTTAAAATGAACTTCTTATTTTACAGGTAAGGAAACTGTGCCCAGACAGTTCCACACAACACATGTTATAAACATCAGAATTAGATTTAAAGTGTAGTGTTTTGGGGCACCTGGGTGGCTCAGTCCGTTAAGCATCCAACTTTGGCTCAGGACATGATCCCACCATTCATGAGTTCGAGCCCTGCATTGGGCTCTGTGCTGACAGCTCAGAGCCAGGAGCCTGCTTCAGATTCTCTTATCTCCCCCTCTGCCCTTCCCTCACTCATGCTGTCTCTCAAAAATAAACATTATTTAAAAAAAAAATAAAGTGCAGTATTTAGAGTTATTTAAAGATATGGAGGGAGAGAGTGAGAATAAATGAGTGTGCACTAAAAAATACCCTAATATCTAAATTCCCAGCTTAATTACTCTTCAGTTAAATCAACAGGACTCATGAATAGCTACTATCATCTTGCCTACCTTATACTATGTGTCAAAATCTATATGATGATATCTGTACTTCAGAGTAATATAAGAAAGAGGGTAGTTCCCAAAGTGAAATGATGATTTTACATTAACTCCATTTTCTAGAAGCTTTAAGTTGCATCTATATCCTTTGTATATCTTGATGGTATTCTTCTAATCAGTTTTCTGAGTTGCGTTTTAGGATTTTATTTATAGCTAGGATTTTTTAAAGTTTCATTAGAATATTTCCATATGTGTTTGGGAGTTTAGAAACATATGTACTTGAAAACCATTTGGCTTTCCTTATTTCAGTTATCTGTGACTATTCTTGTACCTTTGAAGACTGTCAAATCCTGATTTGTTTCTCCCCAGTTCTGATTTTGGTTTCCTCTTCATCCATTTTGGATTCAAATGTTCTTTTATCAGACAGATCTTTCCTTGTCCAATGGAATGGTTAAGAGTGCACAGAAAGAGAGGGAAGAAGACAGAGTCCCAGAACTCCTGTGACACAGTTTGAGATTGGTCTGATCCATGGAAAGAATATTCTCCTCCTCTTGTGAATTCCCAGTTTCATTTCTGTGGCTTATGATACATAGGTAGGACTTGGAAACCTTCAATCACAAGGCTTATGATTGACTATAAGCAACAGTTCGAAGAATATATTTTATTTTATGCAGCTATTTTCTTATGTTTGTCTCAGTTTTCATGGCAGTTATACATTTCCTGGGGTTCAGAAATTACTTAATGCTCTGGTTTCACTGAAGTAAAAGCAAAATGTCTGTTTTTCTATGAACATCTATTTTGAATTAAAAAATCATTTTGTTATGATATTTATTATACTTATACTTATTTTTTATGAAACAACATACTTGGTTTTAGTACAAGTTTTATGTAGAAAAAATGCTAAATATTTTATACTTAACAATATGCTGTTTATTTAAATAATATTTATTGCTTACCAGGTGCCAGAAACTGTGGTAAATGCTTTAAAATATTTACTCAATACATGCAATAAATCAATAAAGTAGGTGTTATTATTATTCCTCTTTTACACGTGAAAAAACAGTTAAGTAAATAAATCTGGTTACTGAGGTCCTATATATGCACACTCCTTGAATTTACTGTCTTAATGCAAAATCTCTGATTAAAAATAAAATGAAATACCTGAGAAAGATCCACTGGAAAATGGCTGCAAAAATAAGTGTTCCCTTTAAGTGATGATGATTCTGTCATATTGTTGAAGAATGCTTAGAACATCATAAGTATTCTTCCTCTATTTCTTAATTGGAGTTTGTAGTTCAAGGTAGAGTTATTTTATCTGAATTATAATGGAAAAAGTAGAATGTATCTTACAGCTGTGTGTGGTATGTGGTGAACCTGGGGTGTTTCTCTTGTATGGAATGCAGAAATCCCATGTGCACAGCAAGAAAAAGGTGATTATAATTCACTTCATAAAAGAATACCTCTTAGATAGGCATCCATCACAACATGGAAAAACTGAGAAAAGACTACTAAATAATTGATGTGTCAAAGATGAAATTGTAATGGAATTTATAAAATATTTAAAAGTGAAAGATAGCAAAAACATTTCATATAGGCCTTTTAGATTTTACTAAGAAATGCTTAGATGATTTCTAAGCTTAGAAGCATACAACAGAAATGATACTAAGTTAACATTAATGAGGGGCGCCTGGGTGGCTCAGTCGGTTAAGCCTCCAACTCTTGATTTCAGCTCAAGTCATGATCTCACAGTTTGTAGGATTGGGCCCTGAGTTGGGCCCTGTGCTGACAACATGGAGTCTGCTCAAGATTCTCTCTCTCCCTCTCGCTCTGCCCCGCCTCCACACACTCACTTTCTCTCTCAAAATAAATAAATAAACATTAAAAATTATTTAAAAATAAATGAATATTAATGCAATATATATTCAAGTAAAAAAATCAGAAAGCAAATGCCATGGCATATTCTAAAAATACACAAATATAAAAGTTTAAAAGTAAGAATTAATGACTTGAGAAACAATGAAACCTAGTAAGTATCAACCAAAACCTGAAGACGCATAAAAGTAAATGATCCGTAATTGATTAAGGAAAACGTGGCATTTAAATAAACCAACACCACCCCCCCAGAGAGAGAGAACATGTATTCATGTGCAATGGAGATCAGAATATCATAGGCGAATATTCTCAATAAATGTATATAAATATATTTGAAAACTAGATGAAATAGTTTAAAAGAAAAATAAAATTTGCCAAAAATTTCTCAAGATGAAATTAAATTGAAGTAAATGTACATTCACCAAGGAAATCAAATTAGGAAAAAAAATTATACAAAATAAACTTGCCAAGTTCTGAGAATCTTCAGTGAAGTTTGATCAAAATTTGAGGAAACACTAAGAAGATACAAAGAAATGGAGAAACATCCTGTGCTCATGGATTGGAAGAATAAATATTGTTAAAATGTCAATACTACCCAAAGCAATCTACACATTCAATGCAATGCCAATCAAAATTGCACCAGCATTCTTCTCGAAGCTAGAACAAGCAATCCTAAACTTCGTATGGAAACCACAAAATACCCCGAATAGCCAAAGTAATATTGAAGAAGAAGATCAAAGCAGGGGGCATCACAATCCCAGACTTTAGCCTCTACGACAAAGCTGTAATCATCAAGACAGCATGGTATTGGCACAAAAAACAGACACATAGACCAATGGAATAGAATAGAGACTCCAGAATTGGACCCACAAAAGTTTGGCCAATTTATCTTTGATAAAGCAGGAAAGAATATCCAATGGAAAAAAAAAAAAAAACCAGACTCTTTAACAAATCATGCTGGGAGAACTGGACAGCAACATGCAGAAGAATGAAACTAGACCACTTTCTTACAACATGCGCAAAAATAAACTCAAAATGGATGAAAGACCTGAATGTGAGACAGGAAACCATCAAAACCCTAGAGGAGAAAGCAGGAAAAAAATCTCTCTGACCTTAGTAACAGCAATTTGTTACTTGACATATCTCCAAGGCAAGGGAATTAAATGCAAAAATGAACTATTGGGACTTCATCAAGATAAAAACCTTCTGCACTGCAAAGAATACAATCAACAAAACTAAAAGGCAACCGACGGAATGGGAAAAGATATTTGCAAATGACATATCGGACAAAGGGCTAGTATCCAAAATCTATAAAGAACTCACCAAACTCCACACCCCCCAAAAAAATAATCCAGTGAAGAAATGGGCAGAAGACGTGAATAGACACTTCTCTAAAGAAGACATCCAGATGGCCAACAGGCACATGAAAAGATGCTCAACCTCACTCCTCATCAGGGAAATACAAATCAAAACCACACTGAGATATCACCTTATGCCAGTCAGAGTGGCTAAAATGAACAAATCAGGAGACTATAGATGCTGGAGAGGATATGGAGAAATGGGAACCCTCTTGCACTGTTGGTGGGAATGCAAACTGGTGCAGCTGCTCTGGAAAACAGTGTGGAGGTTCCTCAAAAAATTAAAAATAGACCTACCCTATGACCCAGCAGTAGCACTCCTAGGAATTTATCCAAGGGATACAGGAGTGCTGATGCATGGGGGCACATGTACCCCAATGTTTATAGCAGCACTTTCAACAATAGCCAAATTATGGAAAGAGCCTAAATGTCCATCAACTGATGAACAGATAAAGAAATAGTGGCTTATATATACAATGAGAAATGAGAAAGAATGAAATATGGCTTTTTCTAGCAACATGGATGCAACTGGAGAGTGTTATGCTAAGTGAAATAAGTCATACAGAGAAAGACAGATATCATATGTTTTCACTCTTATGTGGATCCTAAGACACTTAACAGAAGACCATGGAGGGAGGGGGAGGGGCAGGGGAAAAAATAGTTACCGAGAGGGAAGGAGGCAAACCATAAGAGACTTTTAAAAACTGAGAATAAACTGAGGGTTGATGGGGGTGGGAGGGAACGGAGGGTGGGTGATGGGCATTGAGGAGGGCACCTGTTGGGATGAGCATCGGGTGTTGTATGGAAACCAATTTGCCAATAAATTTCATATTAAAAATAAAATAAAATAAACTGACCAAGTTCTGAGAATCTTCAGTCAAGTTTGATCAAAATTCAAGGAAACACTAATCTCTCATTTATGCAAATTATTCTAAACAATTGAAAAAGATATCTTCCTATATAGCACTTTAAGGGGCTTTTTATAAGCATAATAAAAACAATAGAAAGAGAAAGGAAAACTAGAGATCATTCTATGAAAATATTTGGAAAATTTATAAATCAAATAATAGCAAAGTCAAGTAATGTATAAAGAATATGTAAATTTTAAAAAGTATTATAGGCATGCAAATACAGTTAAAGTAAATATATATGTAAATACAGTTCAATGCCTTAAGAAAAAAGAAAAAACATAATCATCTTAATAGGTGTAGAAAAAACACTGGATGCAGTTCAGTGTCCATCATGTTAAAACTCAGAACAAAATTAAGAGTATTTCTTGGGACGCCTGGGTGGCTCAGTCGGTTATGCATGCAACTCCTGGTTTAGGCTCACGGTCATGATTCCATGGGTCGTGAGATCAAGCCCTGCATTGGCCTCTGCTCTGAGTGTGGAGCCCGCTTGGGATTCTCTCCCCCCCTCTCTCTGCTCTTCCCATATTCATGCTCTCTCTCCCTCTCTCAAAACAAATAAAATTTAAAAATTTTTTAAAAAGCATGTCCTACAATTATAAATTTTTTTCCTAACCTGTGATATAGATAATATTAGTGAAATATTAGATACTTTTATTAATAACCAAAAAATACATGTCTACTCTTCCACTTATATTTTTCAATGCACTAAAATTCTGACCAAAGCAGTAAGACCAGAATCTTTGTTAGAGATAAAGTATGAATTTTAGTAGAAATAATGATTGTCTACATAAAATCTCAGGAGAATATAAAGAAAAATAGACTTAATAAGTCTATTAGACTGCCGGATGCAAGATTTCCATTAAGAAATAAGAGATTTCCAATGTATCTGAAAATAAACAAGTAGAAAAAACAAAAATTGCAAATCTATAATGAAGATTCCATTCATAATAGAAACACTTAAAATTATATAGGTATAAACCTTAAAAATATATGTAAGACTTATATGGAGACAACATACTCAGACAAAAATGACAAACTACACATGTCTAATCACATTCGAATATGGGAATACTTATTTTGTGGAATTTCACACACTAACCAAAAATTTATATGGAAAAGTAAGAGCCAAGATAGGGGTGCCTGAATAGTTCAGTCAGTTAGGCATCCAACTTCGGCTCAGGTCATGATCTCATTGCTCCTGAGTTGGAGCCCCGCATCAGGCTCTGTGCTGACAGCTTACAGCCTGGAGCCTGCTTCCAATTCTGTGTCTCCCTCTCTCTCTGCCCCTCCCCTACTCATACACTCTCTTTCTCTCAGAAATAAATAAACATTAAAAAAAAAAGGGGCCAAGATAAGAATGAAAAATTTAAAGGAGGTGACTTTCCTATATATATTTAGACTAATTATAATGCTTTAGTTAGTTTGTTTATTTATTTTTTAATTTAAGAGAGAGAGAGAGAACAGTGGGGGAGAGGGTCAAAGAGAATCCCAAGCAGGCTCTGTGCTGTGCCTTGAGCTTGATCACACGACACTGGGCTCATTGCCAAAATCAAGAGTTGAACACTCTACCCACTGAACTACCCAGGTGCTCTTAAAAAAATTTTTTTTTAATGTTTATTTATTTTTGACAGAGAGAGAGAGACAGAGCATGAGCAGGGGAGGGGCAGAAAGCAAGGGAGACAGAATTGGAAGCAGCCTCCAGGTTCTGAGTTGTCAGCACAGACCCAGACGCAGGGCTCCAACTCACAGACCCTGAGACCCTGAGATCATGACTTGAGCCGAAGTCAGACGCTCAACCGACTGAGCCACCCAGGCGCCCCCACCCCACGCCAGGTGCTCTTAATGCTATAGATTTTGAAGAATGAAATATGACACAGGATACAAATCATGGAATTAAAAAGAGAATGCAGGAAGAAATCTACATGTATATAAAGCTAAATGAATCACAGAAGAGATATTAAAACACATTGAAGAAAGAATAATCTGTACAAATTGGAATAGATAAATGGACTGTATAATAAATGATTTGGGGCAGCTTGCTATCCAAAAGCAAACTAGCTAAAACATATTCTAAATATGTGGTGCCAGATTTTACTTTGTTTAAAATGCAGAATATGTGCCCAATGATCAAACTAGCTAACTGGTTTGCATATACTAATTCATATATATTTATGTAAAAAGTAAGCACTTAAATGCCTGCCAATTTTAATTTAAATTATAAAATATTTTGATGAGTGGAGACAAAAATGTAATCTGACTACAGATGTCGCCTTAATTCTGTCTTTTCTATTCATATAATTTTACCACTCACAGCTTTATTATTTTATTTTACTTTATTGCAGATTTATTTATTTATGTATGTATGTATGTATGTATGTATGTAAAGTTTTTATTTGAGTATAGTTGACACACGGTGTTACATTAGTTTTCAGTGTACAACATAGTGATTCAATAAGTCTACATGTTATGCTATGTTCATCACAAGTGTAGTTACCATCTGTCATGTCACCATACAATTCTATTACGATATCATTTGATTTTATTCCTATGTGATACCTTTTATTCTTATGTCTTATTCATTCTATAACTGAAAGCCTGTATCTTTTACTCCCTTTCATTCATTTTGCCCATTCCTTCACCCTGTTCCCCTCTGGCAACCTTCAGTTTATTTTAAATGGAGATATTCTGAAACAAGGATATAGAGGTGGAGATTCAGATAAAATGTGTATTTCAACTTTCTACAGTTTTGTTAACTACTTATAATGGAGTCACTGATATGCTATTAGCAAGAACACTACGAACAGCATTTTTTTCTTGAAATAATTACATTGAACACTTAATATGGCAATTGAAAAGATTTGTTTCTATATAGTTCCAACAATAGAATAATAAAAGCTTGCATTTATATAGTAAGGATTGGCTATGTGGGAAATCTCATTCTTTTCTCTATTAATATAAAAACCTTACCAAAGGCTGGGGAGTGAGGTAAATCAGGAAATACTGGTCAAAGAGTACAAACTTCCACTTACACGACGAGTGACTTCTGAGTATCTAATGGGTGGATAGGAAAAGAAAGAGTAATTATGTAATGTGATAGAGGCTTTAGCTAATGTTATGGTGATAATCATTTTGCAATATATAATGGTATCAAATCAACATGTTTTACACCTTAAATTAAAAAAAAAAGAAAAGTAAAAGAAAGAAAAAAATAAGAGGAAAGACTCGTGTGATGTATTTCTTAGCTCTTGGGGTTTCCAACACTTTAAAAGAAAAAAAATCTCCCTATTTTTCCTTAATTAATAATAAATTAATATTAATATTATTAACTCTCCATGCCTCAGTGTATTTAAATCTTAGCTTCATAATAACCAATCCATTTCAAATAAGGAGTCTTAACATAAAGAGATTAACTTGAGCACAAAGTTAATAAATGGCAGAATTGGGAATCAAATTTTGGCAGTGTAAGCCAGAGCTGAGTGTTTTGTTCTCTTTTTTGGTTTTCTTCTTGACTTTGTTTGTTTCAAGTTTTTATTTATATTCCTGTTAGTTAGGATATAGTGTAATATCAGTTTCAGGAGTAGAATTTAGCGATTCACCACTTACATATAACACTCAGTGCTCATCACAACAAGTGCACTCTTTCACACCCATCACCCATTTATTTATTTATTTATTTATTTAAAAAAAAAATTTTAATGTTTATTTATTTTTGAGACAGAGAGAGACAGAGCATGAATGGGGGAGGGGCAGAGAGAGAGGGAGACACAGAATCGGAAGCAGGCTCCAGGCTGAGCCATCAGCCCAGAGCCTGACGCGGGGCTCGAACTCACAGACTGCGAGATCGTGACCTGAGCTGAAGTCGGACGCTTAACCGACTGAGCCACCCAGGCGCCCCCCATCACCCATTTAGACCCATCCCTCCACCCACCTCCCCTCCAGTGACCCTCAGTTTGTTCTCTACGGTTAAGACTCAGTTTTATGATTTGTCTCTCTCCTTCTCTTTTTTACCCCCCTGTTTACCTGTTTCATTTCTTAAATTCCACATATGAATGAAATCATATGGTATTTGTCTTTCTCTGACTGACTTATTTTGCTTAGCATCATACACTCTAGTTCCATTCACATCATTGAAAATGGAAAGGTTTTATTTAGTTTTTTAAAGTTTTCCTTCTTTATTTGAGAGAGAGAGAGCATGAGCAGGGGAGGGGAGAGAGAGAGAATCCCAAGCAGGCTCCACACTACCAGCACAGAGCCAGATGTGGGGCTTGAATCCATGAATCATGAGATCATGACCTGAGCTGAAATCAAGAGTTGGAGGCTTAACTGACTGTGCCACCCAGGTGCTCCAAGATTTCATTCTTTTTTTGTGGCTGAGTAATATTCCATCGTGTGTGTGTGTGTGTGTGTGTGTGTGTGTGTGTGTGTGTGTATGTGTCACATCATCTTTGTCCATTCTTCAGTTGATGAACATTTGAGCTCTCTCCATAATTTGGCTACTGTTGATAATACTGCTATAAACATCTGGGTGCATGTATCCTTTTGAATCAATATTTTTGTATCCTTTGGGTAAATACATAGTAGCACAATTGCTGGATTGTGGGGTAGCTCTAGTTTTAACTTTTTGAGGAACCTCTGTGTTATTTTCCAGAGTGGCTTCCTCAAGTTCCATTCCCACCAACAGTGTAAGAGGGTTCCCCTTTCTCCATATTCCTGACAGGCCCTGGTAACCATTATTCTACTTTCTATTTCTTTGAATTTGACTTTAGTGTTTTTTTTTTTTTTCCCAACGTTTTTATTTATTTTTGGGACAGAGAGAGACAGAGCATGAACGGGGGAGGGGCAGAGAGAGAGGGAGACACAGAATCGGAAACAGGCTCCAGGCTCTGAGCCATCAGCCCAGAGCCAGACGCGGGGCTCGAACTCACGGACCGCGAGATCGTGACCTGGCTGAAGTCGGACGCTTAACCGACTGCGCCACCCAGGCGCCCCAACTTTAGTGTTTTTTTAACCAGACTTATTTCACCAAGTGATTTCAAGATTATTATAAAGCTATAATAATCAAAACAGTATAGTACTGGCTCAAACAAATCATTAAACATAGTAGAATAGAGAACCCAGAAATAGGCTGATACATGTTTAGACAAGTAATTTTGAAAAGCTGAAAAATCTGTTGGAGTTAACATCTCGGGGTTGATTTTAAAATTAAGATACAACCTATTTAACTCTTAAATAGGAATGGAAGCCTACTTTTCCTAAATGTACTTTAACCAAATATATACATAATTATACTCATTTCTGACAATGAACACCTGTGTTTGAGTATCATAGGCAATCTATAACATTTATATATAGCAAGCTATAAGTCATGTGCTGTTAACTCCAGGCAATTGATTTAAAAACAAAAACAAAAACAAAAAACTACATAGGAAAACAACAATGGAAAATAAAAGTAGAGCTGACCCTCAGGAGTAACCTCCCCCGCCACCGCCCATGTAGTAAAAAATTTGTAACTTTTGACTCCCTAAAACCTTAAGTACTAATAGCCTATTGTTAACTGGAAACCTTACCAAAAATATAAAGAATTGAGTAACCCACATTTTGTATGTTACTTGTATTATATACTGTATTTTTATAATAAATTAAGCTACAGAAAAGAAAAAAACCTTATAAAATGGACATTTTTATTTTTAACTGTTGGTGAACATATCAACAAGTCGATATGCCAAAAATTTTTAGTGTGAAATTTGATATCATTCGCTGGACTTCTATATGTGCTTATCGTTTGACCCTTCAGCTTACTTACAAAAGTTTATTCTATAAGATTACTCAAATGTATCAAACATGTTTTTTACAGGATGGTGTGGAATTATGAAGCAATGATAACAACTTAAAATCTGTTGGTAAATAATGGGAAAATATAGTGCTTCCATAAGTAGAAATACTTGTATTGACATTAAGAGATGATTAAAATGCATTAACTGGAAAAAGAAAGTAAGAAAAGCATGGACCTTTTAATAAGATCTTACTTTTAATTTTGTTCTTAAAATAAATTTAGGGGTGCCTTGGTGGCTCAGTCAGTTAACAGTCAGACTTGATTTTGGCTCAGGTTGTGATCTAATGGTTTATGAGTTCCAGTCATTATCGGGCTCTGCCTTGACAACACAAAGTCTGCTTGGGATCCTGTCTCACTTCTCTCTGCTCCTCCCCTGCTTGCTCTCTATCTCCCTTTCAAAATAAGTTAAAAAAAAACAAAACTAAAAAAAATGAATTTAAGGGTTATGGGCATTGAGGAGGGCACTTGTTGGGATGAACACTGGGTATTGTATGTAAGGGATGAATCAGGGGAATCTACCCCCAAAACCAAGAGTGCACTGTACACACTGTGTGTTAGCCAATTTGACAATAAGTTATATTAAAAAAAGAAAAAAAAAACATAAATTTAAAAAGAAAAAGTAAATTCAAAAATAAAATAAATCAAATTAGATTTATGTCATGTTAAAAATTGAGTGAAATAGGGGCGCCTGGGTGGCGCAGTCGGTTAAGCGTCTGGCTTCAGCCAGGTCACGATCTCGCGGTCCGTGAGTTCGAGCCCCGCGTCGGGCTCTGGGCTGATAGCTCAGAGCCTGGAGCCTGTTTCCGATTCTGTGTCTCCCTCTCTCTCTGCCCCTCCCCCGTTCATGCTATGTCTCTCTCTGTCCCAAAAATAAATAAACGTTGAAAAAAAAATTAAAAAAAAAAATTGAGTGAAATGGTAAACGATGAATGGATTTAGTGAATTGGTGAATGGTGAATAAATTGATTAAACTGGTATTGGCATGAGATCCCAGATTTTCCCATTAGAAATCATCATCAACCTAATGGGTGAATTTACTTTTAATAATCTCAGTTAAAAAAATGTAACTCATGGAAATAAACACAATATATTAATGGCATGGAGTGGAAAAAGACATTTTCTAGATCCCTGAATTCCCTTCCTTAAAATATACGTAAAATATCTTTCTGAGTATATAATCATGCCTGTAATTTGTAGAAACAAACAAAGATATATGGCATTGAAAGTGAAAACCTCTAAATCCTACATTTCAGATACAGTTACTGTTAATACTAAAAATTTACATGTAAATTATGATTACTAAGATCTTTAAACTATGGAATTTCAATTGTATCCTTCAAGCCTGTAGGTTTTGAAATAATACATAAAGCTCCTTTTCTACAAAATAAGGTCACTATTAGTTTACTGTGATTAGCAAATATGAAAATAATGGCATCATGAGGCAGAAGTTGAATTGATTCCTAAGCAAATTCCAGTGCAAGATGAACTGCACTGGAGACAGGTGAAGATATCTTAAATACAGCCTTCATCAGGAAGAAAAAAAAAAGAACCCTTAATTCTGCAGTTACAGCACTATTAACAGTATCCTTTTGTATTGTTCTTTAATAAAATCAGAAATAAGCATGTACACCAGGTTTGCATTCCCAGCCTAGTAGGACACTGGCCTTATAGCAGGTTGTACTTCAACACCCACTCCAGTGGCTCGGAGCTCCACTTCCTCATGTTTCAGTAACTGCATTTCCAGTCTATTGTATTTCATAATCCCTGTATTATATAAATTCTACAACTTTAGTTTTTATTTTCACTTGAAGCTAAGTTTATTAAATGAAATGCTTTCTATTCCTCTAATAATAATAATCTTGAATTTTATTTTATTACAAAAAGTGAATGCTGTTTGTAAAAGCTATTGAGAGTTTTTTAAAAGGAAGACATGGAAAATTCTTGGGAATATTCCATGTGTGCTTGAAAAGACTGTATATTCTCTAAGTCTAAATATATTCTTAGAAGATCTACTTATTGATCATGCGGTTTGGTTCTTAAATATTTTTAGTTATTCTTTATCCAACTGATCAATTTTGGACTGAAAGTGGTATATGAAATTTTATTATCAGTGTTTCTTGGTCTATTTCTCCTTTTACTTTCTGTTTTGTATATATATATATACACACTCATTATCTTTGAAGGTGCACAAATATTCAATATATTTGTATTATCATTGTGAATTTTAGTCTTTAGCATTATGGAGTGTTCATTTTTTTCTTTTTTTTTTTAATTTTTTTTTTCAACGTTTTTTATTTATTTTTGGGACAGAGAGAGACAGAGCATGAACGGGGGAGGGGCAGAGAGAGAGGGAGACACAGAATCGGAAACAGGCTCCAGGATCTGAGCCATCAGCCCAGAGCCTGACGCGGGGCTCGAACTCACGGACTGCGAGATCGTGACCTGGCTGAAGTCGGACGCTTAAACGACTGCGCCACCCAGGCGCCCCCATTTTTCTCTTTTTAATGCTTAATCTAGTTTGCCTTAATTCTTCCTTCTGTGATATCAAGATTATATTCATTTGATATTATTCTTTCCAACTCTTTATTTTTTCATTTTTACAAATTTATTTATTTTTGAGAGAGAGATAGAGTGAGTGAGCAGTGGAGGAACAAACAGAGAGGAAGAGAGAGAATGTCAAGTAGGCTCTGAGCTGTCAGTGCAGAGCTTGACACAGGGCTCGATCTCATGAACTATGAGATCATGCATGACCTGAGCCAAAGTGAAGTGTCTGATGCTTAACCCACTGAACCACTCAGGTGTCCCTCCATTTCCTAAAGATAAAATTTACATAGTATAATATTCACCCAATTTAGTATAGAATTCTACTAATTTGGTAAGTGCATACTGTCAGGTTAACTGCCACCATAATCAAGGTATTGAACAATTTTATTACCTCTGTAAAATTGTGTCATGTCCTTTTCTAATTCAATCATCCCATGACCTACAGTTCTTGGAAATAACTGATATGTTTTCTGATTCCATATTTGCCTTTTTAAGAATGTTATATAGGGGTGCCTGGGTGGCTCAGTTGGCTAAGCATCCAACTTCAGCTCAGGTCACGATCTCCCAGTTCGTGGGTTTTCAAGCCCTGCATTGGGCTCTGTGCTGACAGCTCAGAGCCTGGAGCCTGTTTCAGATTCTGGGTCTCCCTCTCTCTCTGACCCTCCCCCATTCATGCTCTGTCTCTCTATGTCTCAAAAAAAAAAAATAAACGTTAAAAAAAAATTTTAAAGAATGTTATGTAAATTGAATCATATGGTATGTCACCCATTGAATCTAGCTTCTTTAATTTAGCACAGAGGTCAGCAAACATTTTCTGTAAAGGACCAAAGAGTAACTATATTCAGCTTTGTGAGCAATATAGTGTCACAGCTACCACACTTGGTAATTATAGCTTGAAACAGATTTAGACAATAGGTAAATGAATGGTGTGGCTATATTTGGCTCTTAGCAGGCCAGATTTACCTGATGGATTATAGTTTGCCAACTCAGGACCAGTATAATGCATTTAAGATCCATCCATGTTATTATGTTGTGCGTTGGTATTTTTATTGATGAGTAATATTCCATTACATGGATGTACCACGTTTTCTTTATTTATGTCCATGGAGGAATTTAAGGACATTTGGGTTTTCCCAAATGGTTCTAAGTCAATTCACCATAAACACTCTTATACAGGTACTAGATAAACATACTTTCTCATTACCCTTGCATAAACAACTAGTATTGACATTACTGGGTCATATAGTAAATGAATATTTAACTTGATGAGAAATTATCAAATTGTTTTCTAAAGTGTTGTGTCATATTACATTCCTATCATTGATGTATGAGACATCAAATTGTTCTATAACACTGTCAGCACTTGGTATAGCCAATTGTTCTTACTTTTAGCAATCCCAATCAGTGCATAGCAGTATACTATTGTAAGTTTTAATTTGCTTTACCTAATGCCTAATGATGTTTAGCATCTGTCATATGCTTACTTTGCTATCCTTTTATCTTCTTGAATTGTCTGTTCAAAGTATTCAGAATTCTTTATTGGATTGTTTTCCTTTGTTGAGTTTTAACTGTTCTTTGATTATAATTTATAATATTCACTATCTTTCATTGTTTTGTTTTTATTTTTCATATGTTCTTAAAATATATACGTAAAACCTTTGATATATTTTATATCCATAGCTTTCTTTTGTTCCTTTTTTTCCTCCTTATTTTGTTTTCCAATTTTTAGCATTATTTGTCCTTTTTAAAGAGCTCTTTACTGTGTTTTTCATCTAATTTATTCTCATATGGTATCCTGCAAAAATATATATCAATATCTATATATTTATACTTATGCATTATTTTTGACGTGAATTTATATTTTACTTTAGTTTATTTTCTGAGTTTAGTCAATTCTTATTTCTTACGTCAACTCTTTAGTATTTATATTCTGAATCTTTAAAGTCTAATTCAAGGAATTTTTTGTAATACCTACAAAAGTTTTTAAGAACATTAAATCAATTTAAGGCAGGGATTGTAAAACTATGGCCTTGGGCCTAATTTGGTTTACAATCTGTTTTTGGATAGTCCATGAGCTGAGAATGTCTATTACATTTTTGAAAGGTGGTAAAACAAAACAAGGAATATGCAGCAGAGACTAGATCTAAAATGTTTCCTCTTTTGCATTTATAAAAAAGAGTTTTCCAGTCTCTGGCTTGGGTTTTGTGTTATAGCTTTACTTACTCTGGATTATAATTGAGTTTTGACAGGTGAATTTTCAGTGACTTGGCATTTTTTTATTATTTATATTTTTAAATTATAGTAGTTTTGTATAGATGTGGCCTGCTATTTTCTGTTAATTTTTAATATTTTATATTTGATTAGACCACAGATAATAGAAAGATGTGATAGCTTTGGGTAGGATATTGGAGTTTTGAGGTTTGGGGGGTTTTTGTTGTAAGAATGTGAAGTTACTTTAACTGATAACAATTTTGGGGGAAGGTGGTAAGTATTTTGACTTTCAATTCTTTTTCTCTTTCTGTAGGAACTTTAATACCCACCACTTGCTTCCTCTTCTTATCAAGTGTCCAAGTGACCACGTTCTCCTTTTAACTGACACTAAAGGCAGTGCCTTCCTAAGACCATCACTTTTTGCTCAGTGGCTTTAAAACTTCTCTTTAGATTCCCCAGGAAACACAACTCTCATCCACCAGGTCTCTGTTATTATTTTTCACTCAGGGTTGAACTACATCTTTTTGGGTATCATTTTCTCAATTTTAAGAAATAGTGTTTTCTCATCATTATCATGTATTCTCCATTTGATTCTGGTCCTGATTTGCAACCCAGAGATGGTTCTGATCATTTTGGAATACTTATCTACTTCTTTATGCAGACATTAATGTTCATAGCATTTTCTGTCTCTTTGCTATGGTATAATTATTGGCTATGATTGGTTTTACTTGCTGTCCTCTTGAATTGTTTGTATTTTTTGGAAAATACATAGAACTAGATTTAGGGGGCTGCCATGAACTTGGAGGAAACTGGCCATGCTTATTTATTCGAATTACTAGTATTTATTTATGAAAAACAAACAGGGTTCTTTCTTTCTTTCCTTCTTTCTCTCTTTCCTTCTTTCTTTCTTTCTTTCTTTCTTTCTTTCTTTCTTTCTTTCTTTC
>NW_024412441.1:8738680-8778237 GCF_014898765.1 Herpailurus yagouaroundi
TTCTTTCTTTCTTTCTTTCTTTCTTTCTTTCTTTCTTTCTTTCTTTCTTTCTTTCTATATTAGAGAGAGAGAGTGCAGGGGAGGGGCAGAGAGAGAAAGAGACAGAAGATCTGAAGCAGGCTACATGCTGACAGCAGACAGCCTGATGCGGGGCTTGAACCCACAAACCACAAGGTCATGATCTGAGCCAAAATCTTGCACTTAACTGACTAAGCGGTCCAAGTACCCCCAAAAATGTCACTTTTTAGAAGCCCCTCTTATTCCACACTACTTTTTTTTTTGATAGCATATATACATGGTATATGTATGTGTGTGTGTGTGTATATATATATATATATATACACACATATATGCATATATGTATGCATATAAGTGTGTATCATATCATGTGTATTTATCTGTATACATATATAAATATTTATGTATTTTTTAATGTTTAGTTTTTGAGAGAGAGAGAGAGAGAGAGAGAGAGAGACACTGAGTGTGAGCAGGGTAGGGGCAGAGAGAGAGGGAGACACAGAGCCCAATGCGGAGCTCAAACTCACAGACTGCAAGATTATAACCTGAGCCAAGGTCAGACACTTAACCAACTGAGCCACCCAGGTGCCCCTATAAATTTTTAAATGCTAGCCTCGTTTTTGAGAAAGCTTAAGCTCTATATTATTTGATGAATACATTTTTTTTCCACTTGAAAGAAGACATTTTCTATGCCTGAATTTGTACTTACACATTAATTTGAAGGCTATCTCTATCTGAATTCCTCTGTAGACTTGATAGTTGACTTGAGCAGTTGTCAAGATGTGGTGCTCCGTTTTTTGATTATTTTTTCAAATATGCTAAGCTTGTTATTTTTCTTCTTTCTCTCTTTTCCTGGACAGTTGACTGGTCAATATCCTCCATTTTACTTATATTAATTTTCAGGGCAAGTTTCTGTCACTCATAATTGAATCTCTTCTTCATTTTGTCCATGTATGTTGGCTATACCCAAAAGATTATTATGGAGGGTGCTTCAACTTTTAGTTTGAGTTACAAAGTCAAGTTTCACAGCATCATGTATTTTCACAGATTTGGTCCACTTTTTTTTGTTTGTTTGTTTTTAATGTTTATTTATTTACTTTGGTAGAGAGAGAGAGCGAGTGTGTGAGTGGAGTGAGGGGCAGAGAGAGAGAGAGGGAGAGAATCTCAAGTAGGTTCCATGCTGTGAGGGTGAGCCCAATGCTGAGCTTGATCTCACAAGACATGAGATCATGACCTGGGTTGAAATCAAGAGTCAGATGCTTAACTGACTGAGCCACCCAGGCATCCCTGGTCCACTGGTTTTCTAGGTAGTGAGATACTTTCTAAATTTAGGTGTTTTCAGGCACCTAATCAGTAAAGCAGATGACAGAGAATTTTTTTTTTCAACGTTTATTTATTTTTGGGACAGAGAGAGACAGAGCATGAACGGGGGAGGGGCAGAGAGAGAGGGAGACACAGAATCGGAAACAGGCTCCAGGCTCTGAGCCATCAGCCCAGAGCCTGATGCGGGGCTCGAACTCACGGACCGCGAGATCGTGACCTGGCTGAAGTCGGACGCTTAACCGACTGCGCCACCCAGGCGCCCTGAGAATTTTTTATAAAAGCCCTGAAATAGGTAAAGATTTATAGATTAGATTGTTGTCCATTTATAAGTTCTCTTGCATGGACGACTAAAGCACTTATCTAAAACTCATGACTCTGCATATTGCTGACTGGATCTAGTCCTAATCTTTTCTTAAATTAACAAAACATTGTGTCCAGACATCTTAAGTGACTTGTACATTGTAATGACAATGCTGGTACTACAAATTAGGCTTTTTGATTACTTCTGAAATGAATTTTCTTATATACTACTGTATGCTAGACATTTGAATGGTAAGTCAACAATTTATATTTACCAATGAAAACCATACAAATTGTTCTATACTCTTATTCTAAACAACAAATTTCATTGTTTTTAAGTAAGTAATTAAATATTTTAGCAATGTCATACTTCAAAGAAAAAAGCAATTTATAGAGATAAATTAAATTATGTGAGGAAAAACAAGCATGGGATTAGGGAAAGTGCTTAGCAAAGTTAGGAGTTATGATTCAATAATCATATAGCCAATGAAGCCTTTCATATTTTAAAACACAGAGAATTAAAAGTCAAAATCCCAACTAGAATGAACTGTATGTGTCTCTTGCTTATTGTTTTTGAATTCTAAATATGGAGTTTATTTGATGTTTTATATTATTTTGGGTAATCACAACAATATCCTTAGAAAATGGTGAGTCGACTTGTCCAGTGTCATATTATTAGAAGGCACATCTTCTGGGAAACTTCCTAGTTTGCAATATTTTGTCCATACAAAATTCTTGCTTTTCATGTGGTTAGTGTTTTTTTTGTTTTGTTTGTTTTTGTTTATTTTTTATTTTTTTATTTAAAAAAAATTTTTTTTTTCAACGTTTATTTATTTTTGGGACAGAGAGAGACAAAGCATGAACGGGGGAGGGGCAGAGAGAGAGGGAGACACAGAATCGGAAACAGGCTCCAGGCTCTGAGCCACCAGCCCAGAGCCCGACGCGGGGCTCGAACTCACAGACTGCGAGATCGTGACCTGGCTGAAGTCGGACGCTTAACCGACTGCGCCACCCAGGCGCCCCATATTTTTGTTTATTTTTAACACACTTTTTAATATTCATAAAGGACAACTTTTATCATAAGCCTGTGATTCAGTGGGTGACCACACCTGCTAATCTGCCTTACACGGCCCTGGTTTATGCCTGTTTTCCAGGTATAATTGTTAATAGCACCCACTTTACTCTCAAAGGATTCCTCAGGGAGAATAAATTATAATGCTGTCGTATTTATGCCAACTCAGATCTCTTTAACCTTATCTGTTGTTGAGGCCTTTGGCCACTGTTTTGTATAGTTGTCACCATAGCAACCAGCTCTAAGTGGACTCAGGCCCACTGCTGCCACAGCAACCACCCTCACACAGCAAACTTCAACAGCACCTCATATTGAGATCTCATTCTGTGACTCTCGCTTCCCTTACTGAGGTTTTGCTGTTGATTCTGAAGCATAGATTCCAGAAAATGTGAATGACACTCACACATACAGGAAAAAAAAAACTTTGACCAACAAGAAGGGGATCTGAGGGACAAAGTATTTTTTCATCTTTTGGGATGGACTTCCTGAGGAGGAACACTATTCTTAGATTCTCAAAGAAGGCAGTTCTGTGATATCAAGTCATAATTTGAGCATGATTCTAAGCAGTAGTCAGCTAGTAATAAACCAACATATTCGCTTTTTCTCCTCCATTCATTCCCCTTTCCTCTCACTTCTGCTTCCTTGGGATTGCTTTCCCTAATTAAGTAGCAAAAAATGAGCTTTTGTTTAAATCTCTGCATTTGTTAGAAACACATATAACTGTAAGTTGTAACTGTTGGAAAGCGATTTCATAGGTCCAGAAAAAATTTTAAGTATTTTTGATATCAGGTAGGACTCACTCAACCCAAGAGATGATATTATATGTATTGCACACACACACATGCACAAACACAAGTACACATATGTACATACATATGCACATATATTAGATACATATGTATATACATGTGGGTGTGTGTAGATGGGTTTGAATATGGGTATGTGTGCATGAAATGGGCTATAACTTCACCATTATTATCTTTACTCGAGATGGCTTTCAGTGTCCAGGAAGGTGAATTATTTGGAATAACAAGTTTAAGAAGGAATATCATGGATATCCAAATATGCCAGGTACTGTTAGATGTTTTGACATTCATCCCTGCTTGCATTTACATGTCATGGTCACTCTGAAAAATGGAGGAATTAAGTCATCGGTTTTAGTTCCTATCACTTGTGGTGTGTTGTTATTACCTTTTTGTCAAAATTCTTATTTTCATGCCTACTATGTTCCTTGCTATGAGTAGATTGATCTTCCCACCCACAATGATGTCACATTTGTCCATATGTCTTGATTAATCTAATGAAAAGTGAGGGTAAGTGTAACAAATGCCGCTTATGAACAAAATGTTTGAGGGCCTGCAGAAGGTTTCCCATACGCACCTTTCCTCTTTTTCAAAATCTACATAAAACAAATTCACAGCTCACCCACAATGGACATACAGTGTGAGCTAGAAATAAACCTCTGCTGTTGTGAGCCACAACTTTCAGGTCATTTGTCCTGAAGCATACAGACTATTCTGACTTATATTCAGTTAATAAATGGTGGTGAAAACATCTAAGTGTTTTGATCTTACACAGAGAAAGTCAGAATACCTATCCAGTTCTCAAAAGGTATGGAACATCATTTGGGACACAAGAACACAAACATAAAATGTAAAGGAAAATGTTAGGAAATTCCTATAAAATCCTGAACAAGGGACAGTTAATAGTTGTTAGAGGATTTCAGATGACAGAATGATCTTAAATTATACTACCATTTTTCCCCCATGACATAATTTCTTCTTTTCCATACCCCAAATTTACTATATTTTATTTCATGCATTTTTTAAAAAATAAGTAAGCAATCCTCTATTTGAATCTATTAACTGTACGCACATCTCACTATATTAACATATCATACACATTGTAAAAATACAAAGACAAAGGCAAAATCACTGGACCATCTTGTTGACTTATTTGGTTCCTACTTAAGACTCCTAATGATTGTGCTTCTATTAAAACCTATAGACTTTCAATATGTATTGGAGACTTATGATTTGGTTACAAGAAACAAAACACTGTCCATACTAAGCACAAATATAAACAATTAGATGAATATTGGGGCTCCACAGAAACGAAGGACGCCCAAGTTTAGACAAGTGACTAAATTCAAGGTTGTTCTAGAGAGCCAAGAATCTGGTTTTGCAAAAAAAAAAAAAAAAAAAATGTATACAGTGGTCAGCATAGGAATTGACTTCCACTCAGCCTACAAAAAATAGGGACTGTTCCAAAATACATAACAAGTTTGAATAAAGGACTGAGGGAGAAAAAAGTCAAATTCTAACAATAGCCAATTGAAAGTCTCTATATCCCCAGTTTTTGCAACTTATTCACATTCAGGCTTATGCTGTTTAGCATATCTCAAAACTTTCATTCCAACCCATTGGATGTTACCCTAATAACTCTCACTCACCTAATCCACTTAAGTGTAGAAATAGTAACCATGTTACATGATAGTAACATTAATCACAGAACTAATAGGAAATGATAAAGTGGTAGTTCAGATCAATGAAAAATTAAACTTCTGCCTCAATATTTAGTACCGTTCAGCATCCATTTAAATATCTCACATATAACAGACGTAAACATTAGGAAAATATTTACAAAATAATCTCATAATGCTGGTAATATAATTCTCAGAGAAGATTTCAGGAAAAACCATACTAAGTCTGGGTATTGAAAAGCCAAAGTTGCATTAATTTATTTTCTCACACTCAAGATTAAATTTATCATACACAGACTGCAGAGGGGAAACTGACAGGACTATTCTTCTTTTGGTTGCAATTCTTTATTACCTTTCCCTAAAGATCAACATCACTGTTTCTGTGTTATTAAAGACATTAATCTAAAAATATCTCAAATGACCCTAACAATTGACTTGCTAGTGTGGATGGTTTGCTCAGCTGACTGATCATGTTAATTAGATTGGTGAACTACAGAAAATATTCTCAGTTTTAATATGATACTTTTTGAGAGCTTGGAACCTCCAGACATTTAATTTGCTGTGAAAGAAGATCTTCAGAATCAAAGTAAAAAGAGCTAATGTAAAACTGAATGGTTTATAGAATTAAATATTCTCATCCATGGAGTTCTTTAGGACCTAGATACCATTCGAGGAAGACCTTCCAATGGAGTGTATTAATATTGGAACACTATGTCAAAATGTCAGACTCATTTTATTAGAATGCTTTCTACTATGTGGTTTAGATTTGGAAAAAAGAAAAAGAAAAACTAATGTAACAACAAAATAAATTAGCTTTCTACCTATTTTGATAGTTATGGGGTGTCACCTGCCCTACATTAAGAGATGGTAGCTCTACACGCACTTCATTCTTACACGTTCTCAGTATACGTCGGTTGTTGTCTATAGTGAAGGTTTAACGGAAACTGGGTGAGGAGTGATTCAATTTGGAAAAACATATAAAGACAAACTGTAACTCAATGATGTAAATAAAGAGTGGCAATGTTAAAAATATTGGTAATTTCAGCTAAGTACCCGGGGTGATCACATAGCAAGTGGACATAGATGTAGCATTTATGAAGGATCAAAAGACAAGCAAGATCAACATTTTTTTTTTTTTTTGAGGAGTCATTTCAATGTATTTCCTAGTATTGTTTTCACGGTTCAAAAGTCAGAGATCTCTTTACATTAATATCACTTTACATTATGAAATGGCAACAAAATTCATGCTTGTTCTTCTACTTGCTACTGTCACTTTGAGTAAATGCAAACATCTTATCAGGTGTTCATGGTCTCTCTCTAGCATTGTCCCTCACTTACCTGGCACTTTATTTCCATGCTGTAGCTATACTGAATATCCAGGGATTCCTAAAATACCTCCAGTCCTTTCTGCTGCATGAACTCTACACATTCACCCCCACACCCATTCCTCATCTCTTAACATGGCTGACTCCTATTCTTCAAATACCAACTTAAATATACTTTCTCAGAGTAGCTCTCACCCACTTCTTAATCCCAAGAAGTTTCCTCCTGCTATCTGCCCTCAAGTACCATGTTATGTACTTCAAAATCTTTAATACATTATGCAGCTATGTGTTTGTATTAATTAGATACAAGGTAAGCTGATGGTAAAGAAACAAATATAAAAAACCTAACATTGAGAGTCAGTGCTTGAATGAGGTAGAATTTGATTTCTTACTCTTCAAACAGTACGAAGGTGAATGGTACTGTGTCTGGGGTGGAGGCTCTGTAATCTTCATCACTTGTTTTTTTATCTTTGCATTTGAAACAGTTTTAATTTTTCACCAGCTACCAGGCAAAGGGACAGAAAGAAGCTGAAAGCAAAGACCATGAGAGTGGAAGCTATACAATGCATCCCTATTGATCAAAACATAACTAATTAATTTAGTGGTCACATGTCCAATTAATTTAGTGGCAATTAATTTAGTGGGGAGAATGAATAGTGGAGGACAGAGGAGTCTTGCTAAGGTAAAGTTTTTAAAGTTTTTAATGTCTGCATTCTCCATTAGACTATAAGCTCCATGAAGGCAGAAACATAATTATTTTGTTAAATTATTATTTAGCTTAGTGTCTGGAACAGAATGATACTTTAATTCAATAAACAACCGAGAATCATTATGCTAACATATTTTATTATAACGCTCGTGAGTATCTGCTTTTATGTGCATTTTCTGTCTTCCCTACCAAATTGTAAGCTCCAAAAGAGTAGGGATCTTTGCTATTAATTTCAAATTTTGTTTCTAGTACATAGTACACTGTAGACATTCAATAAATGGAGGTTGAATTAATAAATAAATGTAAAAATACAGTCTGTTCCCTATTTTATAGGATTTTAACAAGGTTGAGCAGCTGACAGATTCCAGAGCTCTTTCTTCTATACCAATATTTCTCAATATTTTTCTCATCATCATTCCTACGCATTCAAGGCGCCAGGTTAGACATTTTTTCTACTCAATGCACCATGGAAGTTTAATACTACGTATCTGCGTGTCTGTTTATGTGATGTGGCCTTTTGGGAGGCCACAGACTATTGTAACATTTAAGAAATTTTCGCCTCTCTCCCTCCCTCAGAACCAATTTTTGCACCCTTTGGGGATAATATAGACTCTGTTAGAATGCCCGCTCTATACCAGGACACTTAATATTTTAGTTTATATTAAGGGTTTCAAGGGATTTCATTCAGCGATATCATGGATAAAACATGAAAAATCAAAGTAAATTTTGCTAAAGTAATGTGCAAAACTGTGATTTTAAAAGCCAACTATACGGCCTAACAAAAATTCAACTTAGTCTACCTTTCCATTGTTTTTAATTTACACATTTGTCTATGGATATCTAGAGGTATCATTACTTGAGTTATCATGATTTGTTAGCCACAGGTCCAGTGCTGCACACAAGTTTTCTGATGAGAAGCCCATTCTGTAAGATAAATTGTTTGAAATTTTTGGGTTCAGTATACTTCAAGGTAGTATAAAAAATGAAAGGATCTACTGGGATAGCTGGAAGGAGCAAAAAATACTATAAAATATGGGTATGGAAAAGATTATTTGAAGTTTTTTGATTAAAATCATTAGTGCTTATGTATAGTATAACAATTTTATGATATATTTATTTATAATAAATGGTATTCAAATCTGCAATTTCTTTGTCATATTGCATGACTTAACAAGAGGAAATTTTCAAGTCAGTGAAATTGCATCTACTGTGCCAGTATCTTATTAATTAATTACAAATCAAGATTTTTATTAATTGTACTTCAGAGTAGATGATGATGATGCAACATTACTGGGACTAAATCTTTAAACAACTGATGCAGTTCTATAGAACTCCAAATTGTGATGCTATACTCTACTTACGAAAAATTTTTTTTGCTTTAAAAAAAATTCAATGTTTCATGAGTTAATTTTGACAGTTTGTCTCCTCCATGCATTTTTGTAAATATATTTTAATAAAAATAATTAAGGTTACGTTCAAGGATGGAAAAGGATATAATTTCAGAACAACAATGGTGAACCACACAAAATAAAACAAATTCTGACAACAGAACAAAATATTGGTTTCTAAGCACTAACATGCTATTTATCCAAAAAATCATCTTTCTGGCAACCTGAATACTCTGGAATAGCCAACATGCAACAAGAAAATTAAACAAAAAGCAAACTGCTAAATACCAGTCACAACAAGTGTATATTTGATTCATATTTTAAAGTTCTTATATTGGGGCTCCTGTGTGGCTCAGTCAGTTAAGCATCCAACTCTTGATTTCCCCTGGGGTCATGATCTCATAGTTCTTGAGTCTGACACCCACATCAGGCTCTGTGCTGACAGTGCAGAGCCTGCTTGAGATTCTCTGTCTCCCTCTCTGCCCTTCCCCTGCTTGCATTCTCTCTCTCTCTCTCTCTCTCTCTCTCTCTCTCTCAAAAATAAATAAATAAATAAATAAATAAATAAACATTATAAAAAAAATAAAGTTCCATATTCAAGCCTCATCCATGGACACATAACTGTGATAGTATTTATCACTTTAGTTACAATTGGTGAGTTATTCTCCTTATCTTATTAAATTAAAAATTCCTTAGTGGTAAGACTATTAAATTTAATATCACCTAGGAGAATAGAATAATATTGAAATTAAGATGTAGAAAATAAGTTTCATCCAAAGATGACTAACTCAGGTAGCATATCTTGTTCATCTTTGTTATCCATGTAATACTGACCTCAGTGTTTGCATATTATTATCTGTGGTAATTTAATATACAACTACAATAAGTGTGACAACCTGTTTTCCTAAGTCGCACCTAATTAAAGGGAGTATACCAACAAAGCTAGGCATAGGCATCTGTGCCAAGACAAAAAAAGAGGAGGAAGAGAGGGAAACAAACAAACAAACAAGAATAAAAGAAAATGCTAATAACACAGCCGAGAAGAAAAAGAGAAAGTCATTATAGTTACTGAAGTCTTTCAGAAAAGTTTGAATGATATTCCATTTTATACCTTTAAAAGCAGGCAAGTATATAATACAAAAATATTCTCATCCAAAATATGTAAAATTTAAAGGTATTAGCTCTTAAACAATAAATTTCAGTTATATGGAAATTTAGTGTCTTAAAACAGGTTATTCACATATGATGCTCAATAAAAGATATTACTGTATTGCTAACACAAGAATCTATTTTGGTTCATTTCAACTTTTTTTTTTTTTTAATTTTTTTTTTCAATGTTTATTTATTTTTGGGACAGAGAGAGACAGAGCATGAATGGGGGAGGGGCAGAGAGGGAGGGAGACACAGAATCGGAAACAGGCTCCAGGCTCTGAGCCATCAGCCCAGAGCCCGACGCGGGGCTCGAACTCACGAACCATGAGATCGTGACCTGGCTGAAGTCGGACGCTTAACCGACTGCGCCACCCAGGTGCCCCGGTTCATTTCAACTTTTGAAGAAAGTTCATGTGAAAAGCCTAGGATGAGTTCTTATCAGAAAAATTACATTTGCTTTGCAATCTTCTCTGACACCATAAATCCTCACTTAAATTCTTACTCTATGCTGAAACTGGATTGTAATTGATGGATAGCGTGACATTGTATTTGCATTAGAGATTATCATAAAAAGATCATGAAGAGGATCTTAGTACTTAGAAAAATCCTGCCTTCTCAATTAATTAATTGGTAGGGAACAGGTAAGTGACTCCTTTAGTTACACACCTTGATATGGTATAATTTTATTCTGTAAAGTCCTACCAACCAATTTTCTTTGTAGTGCTTCTTTAAAAAACTAAAACGAGTGCATCTCTGAGATTTAGGCATACATAGCCAAAGTTTTTAGGAATCCTCAAATCTCAATATTGTTTTGTCATTTCTACTACAAATTTAATATGAGGAAAGTATACAATTTGATGAACCCTTACTCATAGGAAAATGCTCAGCAACATAGGGCTAAATAAATCCAATCAACTGGCTGTCATTTATGCAAATTCAGCACAATATATTTCTTTGTGAGTGTCTAATGTTGGCCCTTTTATTATTTTTAAGATGGTTTCAATGGTTTTCTCCAAACTTGATGAATCTAAGTAAAATCACAAGTATGAAGAATTTAAAAAAGGAACTTATATACTCCCTCCCATATAAGTGATAGTTACATTAATGTGATTCTCTATTAGCAAATTTCAGAAGGATCCACCTAGTTTCCAGGCAATCTCTAAGTATATAATCATATTCTCAATTATCATGCTTTATAAAATATTCAACATGCTACCCTCCAACCCTCAAAAAGTGAATCTCCCAAGCTATTTCTGTAAGAAAAAAAATTGTGCTCACTTTGGCAGCACACATACTAAAACATAAGAAAAAAATTATTTGAAGCATTACAACATTCTTTTCTCACCTCTAGGTTCTGATATCTAATCTTGGGGCACCATAGCATTAATCACTATCACAAAACCAAAAACTACTTAAAGATTAAAATCATTTTTAAGAAGTTTTGAAACAGTGAAAGTAACCTAGAAATGATCTTTAATATCATCCTTCTTTTGCACAAAGTGTTTTTAAAGCTCAGAAAAGAAATTTGCTCAAATCATATGTCTAATAATAACAAGCATACAATGAATTCTTCATAGATATTCACTATAGATAAGTGCTTTACATGGATTGTTCCATTTAATCATATCAACAAGGTAAGTATTATTACTGTCCTCATTTTACAGATGCATCTTGGTGAGGATACAAAATTTTTTAAGTGTGAAAGGCTACAGAACTAGAAATCAAGTGGTTTTTTTTGGGGGGGGAACTTATATTTTTATATCACCTTTTAGTGCATAATTAATCTTCTATCTAAACAAACAAAATAAAAAATAATTTTTAATTCAGGTTTTATACTTAATTTAAGAACATTTATAGAATGCAGAAACCTTGAGCTAACAAATTTCATAGAATTGGAACCGCCATAATTAATCTGAGAGCACATGCTAAAGTTAGGGACATCTGATAAACTGAAATCATAACATGACTATCCATCTAGTTTCATATACATAAAAATAGTTAAATCTTATTTCATTGGTTCTTACAGGCATTTTTTTTTTCACTTTTTAAACTATGAAATCAGGATGCTCCTTACAACTGAAGGCGTGTTATAAATGATACTGATCAGGAGGCAGATATTACAGTCACTGTTGCATGACAGGTGTACATGAACTAGCTGGAAGACTGAAACTTTTTTTTTTTAAGTTTAAAAGTAAAGACCATTCGTGGAAAAATACAAATATATTTTATATGATTATATACAATTATATATATGATATACATATATATATGAATATATGATTGTTCTCTGAATACTTTTCTTGGCACTTTCTTACCAGATGAAGACAGTTTCAGAATCTAAATTTGCAACATAGTGGCAGGCAGTATGCACTCTTTGAAGAAATGCTACATAGAAAATATGTGGACAACAGAGGCTTTGACACTGCATAAAAAGCCTTTGGATATGGACAATGTTAACTCTAAGTGAAAAAAAAAAAAGTCACCAAATCCTGCCTATTAAGAAATTAGAAACATCTCAGTAACTTTGTTACACTTAAAATTTTCTCTTTAGTATATGCACAAAAATAATATATGATAAAGTATCAATGTATAAATACATCTACAAGAGATCCTTAATATGAGTAACAAAAATTTAAAGTGATTTATAGTCAATATTTCTATTTTTTTCCTTTTTTCTTAATGACATAGAATGATGGGGCATTTTTCAATGATGGTGCCCTACATATGTTAAAGCATGTTAGTATATGACTTGATGATGATGATTTTGTGACTAAATTGCATCAAATAAAAGAGCACACTTCTTTAAAGATGACCAATAATTTTAAATTTCTAAATGCTAACAACCCAAGTTCAGCTAGGAAAATTTTGTGAAAGAAAAGACCAACATGGACAAATCTTACATAGCATACTATTAAAAAGTAGGACCAGTGTTTGATTTTGGTGGGAGGAAGACCAGGACAGTTTTGAAAAGGATTATGAGGAGATGTTCCAATTGCTAGCAATGTTTTATATTTGAACTGAGTTGGTAGCTGTGTGGGTATTTGCTTTGTGATTATTCACTCAGCTGTGCATTTTGGTATTGTTGCTATTTATACCTGTGATAATATGTTTCAATGAAAAAGGGAAAATATTTTAATACTTTAATAGGCATGGAACAGATACAAAATAGTCATAATAGTTATTAAAATTTATCCTGAAAGCAGTAGTGCATATTAAAATTTATCTTGAGGCAGTAGTGCAATTTCCACAATGCTGAAACTAAGAAAAAGTAATATTTGATGTACCTAATATCATATAGGTAATCAGTACTAGAGATAGACTGACTCTATATGAATAGACTCAGACTCTATAATGCCACAAACAGTGAAGTAAACAGTATTAACTAATGTACAGGATATAGAAAAAAGTCAGAACACTTAGGGTATGAGGCAAAGAAATTAACAAAATTCTCTGAGAGAGAGATTACAATTTTCTGGCCTCAAAGACTCTCCTGTATGTGAGAAATTATAGATGAAAATGTTTGGAGGAGGGGGAATCACATCAAAATTTCTACATGCCTAAATCTCCACACACCAAACCCAACATACGTAAGAAACACAAGTTTGGGGCATTTGTGTACGCAGGTTTAACTGACTATGTGTGGGAGACTATCTCACCTATGTGTTCCTTCTCCGTGATGTATACTGCTCCAGATATAGCCAGGGAATGATTTATAAAAACATTCATATACTGTTACATATTTATCCACAGGCTCTAGTTTTATCAATTATTTTTCTTTCCAATTTAATTCATGACTTTCTTACTCACTTCTCCTTAGAAACTATGCAGAGGGCAGTGCAACAACATCTTTGAAGTAGTATTAGGAAAAAGAGTAGTTCAATTTAGGATTCTGTAATCACTGAAAATACTTTCAGAAGTAAAGGCAAAATAAAGAGTTTTGAAAACATACTATCAGAAGTGAAGAGAATGTGCCATCTTGAGACCTCTACACTAACAAATGTTAAACAAGTGTATTTCAGGGAAAATGAACAAACTAATGAATAATGCCAGAAGTGGTAAATATGTGGGTACACATTCAAGATAATTATTCTCATTTCTTTATTCTCTCTAAAATTAATGACTCATAAAACAAAAACTGTAACAATGAATTGGGATTTTCAAAAAGTATTATGACACCCAGAAACCACATTGCTTCTACATGTATCCTATACTATCTTAGTTCCAATTAGTTCTTTATTTTTTTTTTCAACATTTCCACACTCAGGTTGTATCCACTTAAGTAACTATATTTTGTTTATTAATACTATATGGCCATCCATTTCAGAAAGACTTTAACCAACTCTCTTCTGACGTACCCAGTAATGAAGGATATTGTCCTCAAGTGTGTGTTGTGGTGTGTATGTGTGTGTGTGTATGTGTGTGTGTGTGAAAACTGGGGATTCTTATTTTTTTTTATGTGTTAAATAAAAGCCATAGCCAAATGCAACATAATGATTTGACTTAGTTCTTTCTTCTAGGAGAATATTTACCTTAGTTGGATGATTGTCCACAGTCTTTGAGATATAGCTCTTCTCAGTTCAAGGAACACTGTAATAAGTAAACCAGACTCATTTCCAGGTAATGCATGGATGAATCTTAGAAACTTTGTACTATATGAAAAATTCCAGAAATGAACACTATATTCTCTATAATTGATATTATATGGAGTTCTGAAAAAAGCAAATCTATAGTAATGAAAAGCTGACCAGTGATTGCTAGGGACTAAAGATAATAGAAAAAGATATAAATGATTGACTTTTTACATGATGGAAATAGTCTATATCTTGTACGTGATAGTAGTTACACATCTGTGTGTGTGTGTGTGTGTATATATATATACATATATATATATATATACATATATATATATACATATATATATATGTATATATATATATATATATATCTCCAATGGAATTATACACTAAAAAGGTGAACTTTATTATATGTAAATTATACTCCAATATAACTAACTCCCTAATCACCCCATCCCAAATAAAATTCTTATAATCATATTCCTCATACCTTACTTCTGGAGATAAATTGTCTGGAGATTTAGTCAGAATAAGGCTTCCCCTGTGTCTTGTCTATTGGTTGTATAAATAGCTTTGGATCCACCCTTATTTATTATTCATGTCCCTGAGTATATTATCTGCATATTTAATCAGTGAAATCATTTGGAATCTTTCTTCCTTAGCAGAATCTTTTTGGTGTTGTTTCTGACATCACTCAGAATATTATTGGAATCTTTTCTTTCCACTGTTTAATGTCTATGTTTGGTTAGGTGCAGTCTCAACTAATGCCCAGAAGCAAACCAATAGCTGCTATTTACTGAGTATCTCTTAGGTACCAGTCACCCTTCAAAACTCTTTACATGTACTTATTATTTGTTGTTCATGATAACCTTGGCGAGCACATTATCTTCATTTCATACATGAGGAAACTAAGACACAAAGAGGAGAGTAACATGCTCAAGCTCAAAGAACTGGAAAAGGTGAAGCTGGGGTAATTGTCTTTCATAATGTAAGTAGCAAGTAGATTTGTCAGTCAATTATTGGGCTTCACATTCCAAATGTCACTGTTTTTATTCTCCTGGATTTTACCAGAAACGTCAAACAACACAGTTCTTTACAGTCACACCTTTAATCTGATAAAAATACAAAAATTTAAATATTCCTTTATATGTGACCTGATTTACCAGCCAACACAGAAACATCAAGTTGCACACCACAGTCTGTCAATTAAGAATGGGCTGTTCAACGGGTGCCTGGGTGGCTCAGTTGGTTAAGCGGCCAACTCTTGATTTCACTCAGGTCATGATCTCATGGTTTGTGGGTTCAAGCCCTGTGTTGGGCTCTGCACTGACAGTGCGGAGTCTGCTTGGAATTCTCTGTCTCCCTCTCTCTGCCCCTCACTCTCTCTCTTTTCCTCACTCTTTCTCTCTCTCTCTCTCTCTCTCTCTCTCAAAAATAAGCAAACTGGAAAAAAAAAAAACACAGAATGGGCTGTTCATGATGACTATAGTTAACACTACTATATAATAGTAGTGTTAACTTCTACATGGCAGAAGTTAAGAGAATAACTCCTAAAGTTCTCACCACAAGGAAATATTTTCCCTTTTTATTGTATTTATGTGAGATGATGAATGTTAGCTGAACTTAATGTGGTAATAATTTCCCACTATATGTAAGTCAGACCTTCATGCCATACTCCTTAAACTTGTACAGTGATGCATGTCAATTATATCTCTATAAAACTGGAAAAAATAGGGGCGCCTGGGTGGCGCAGTCGGTTAAGCGTCCGACTTCAGCCAGGTCACGAT
The DNA here is from genome assembly GCF_014898765.1 of Herpailurus yagouaroundi. NCBI lineage: Eukaryota > Metazoa > Chordata > Mammalia > Carnivora > Felidae > Herpailurus > Herpailurus yagouaroundi. Next base: position 8,754,811 of record NW_024412441.1, read on the forward strand.
CTCGCGGTCCGTGAGTTCGAGCCCCGCGTCGGGCTCTGGGCTGATGGCTCAGAGCCTGGAGCCTGTTTCCGATTCTGTGTCTCCCTCTCTCTCTGCCCCTCCCCTGTTCATGCTCTGTCTCTCTCTGTCCCAAAAATAAATAAATGTTGAAAAAAAAATTTAAAACTGGAAAAAATAAATAAAAATGGAAAAAAAAAGAATGCATTCTTCCTGAGAAATTGCTTTCTGCCTCCCAATATTAAGTCATCAAGGCCTACCAGCTGTTTATTTTATTGGTCAGACAGGCCTATTACATTGAGAATCTGAAGGTATCAATATATCTACATATATCATTTCTTTAATGAAAGAATCCAATATCCTCTTGTCCTCCAGGGAGTCTGAGCTATTTGAATTTTATCACAGTTTTGTGCTTTAGTAACTCTAGACGTCCTCAATTAGCATGTTCTCTTAAAATTTGGTTAAGAGCAGGGGCACCCGGGTGGCTCAGTCAGTTAAGCATTGACTGTTGTGTGCAAGGGCATGATCTCAAGGTTCCTGGGTTTGAGCCCCCACATTAGCTCTGCACTGACAGGGTGGAGCCTGCTTGGGACTCTCTCTCTTTCTCTGCCCTTCTCCCTTTCTCAAAATAAATAAATAAACTTAAAACAAAGCTTGGTTAAGTACAGATTTTTTTTATTTTTTTTTTAATTTTTTTTTCTTTTTTCAACGTTTATTTATTTTTGGGACAGAGAGAGACAGAGCATGAAAGGGGGAGGGGCAGAGAGAGAGGGAGACACAGAATCGGAAACAGGCTCCAGCCTCTGAGCCATCAGCCCAGAGCCCGACGCGGGGCTCGAACTCACGGACCGCGAGATCGTGACCTGGCTGAAGTCGGACACTTAACCGACTGCGCCACCCAGGCGCCCCTAAGTACAGATTTTGATGTCTCCTAGCTACTTGAGCAGTAGCAGCTGGATTTCCTAGTCACTCATAATACCTACACCACTGATTGTACTTCTAGTATTAGAATAAATAACAAATCTCTCAAAACAGAGATGTGATTAACATTTATATTGCTGTTACTTCTTTTTCACCTTTTTATTCCTGCATCCTTTTATTCTGTCAAAGACTACTGTGGAGTATCTGTTTAGAGCATCTAAAAAATAGTGTAAATTGAAACTGAACTCCAATATTTGGAGATCAAAGAAAGCTTCCCACCATGAGCTTTCATACAAAGAAATCAACACATGGCCCCAAATCTCTGCCCTGGCATCAATTGGCATTGTTATCTCTCTTCCAGGGCTATTTTCCGTATACACATTTCTTTTTGGGGGGATTTCTATTCCCAAGTCACTTGCTCTCACCCTTGCTAATTATCAAAATTAAGTCAGATGCTGCAAGCAAGTTTTAGTCAAAACAGAGTAATCTTCACAGTCAGAGAGCACTTGATCCTGTGGTCAATAATAAGGCAGCACTGGCACATTAAGGGATTGACCATTAATAACTTGTTTTCCCATTTCATATGGAAAACAGCCACCAAATTTATCCAGTTTTAACTAATACTTTCTTTGCTCCAGGTCTTTTTTTCCCTCCAATTTAATTTTGCTTCATTTGCTTTATCAATTAGTTTCATATTTGGCAAAATTTCTCCAAACCCAGCCCTTGAAATGATAACTTGAGTGTCCATTTACTTGGGAGGTGAGTCCAAGATCATCAATTAGACTGTGGGAAAAGTCAGACAGAGAAGAAAGGAAAGCTCCACCAAAGGGTGTGTTACTGAGTGTAGTAGAGGGTTGCCAGATAAAATGATGGATGTCCAGTTACATTTAAATTTCAGGGGGCGCCTGGGTGGCGCAGTCGGTTAAGCGTCCGACTTCAGCCAGGTCACGATCTCACGGTCCGTGAGTTCAAGCCCCGCGTCGGGCTCTGGGCTGATGGCTCAGAGGCTGGAGCCTGTTTCCGATTCTGTGTCTCCCTCTCTCTCTGCCCCTCCCCCGTTCATGCTTTGTCTCTCTCTGTCCCAAAAATAAAAATAAACGTTGAAAAAAAAATTAAAAAAAAAATTTTCAGATAAAGAGTAAATATTTTTAAACATATAAGTATGTACCAAAATTTGCATGGGATATATTGACGCTAAAAAATATTTGCTGTTTATCTAAAATTTAAATTTAACTGGGAAATTTGTATTTTTATTTGCTCAAGCTGGCAATTCTGGCATGGTACCACCATGGGCAACTAGAGATCAATCCTGAGAAACCAAATGGAATATGTTTCAAAATCATCTCCTCAAAGGACAAGATAGCTGACTTCCCAATTTTGTTTAGGGTTTTTCTGATTGCTTAACTCTGTGCTCCCTTTCCCCTCTCTGGACTTCATTCAGAGTTGTGCCTGCCTGCCTCAGCAAGCTCCCATGCATTGTATTGGAGAAAGCCCTTGACACATGGGCTTGAAGGGAGAAAAGTGTGTCTCTGGTCAGGGCTTCATTCTCCTGAATACAGTTCCCGGCAGGAAGCCCTGTCTCAAGGCTGCAGCTCCTGGTGAGCTCTTGTCTTCACTATTTCTTCCCCCTTCTTCAGCCCAAGGGTTGGCAATGGCTTTAAACACATTTTGGTTCCCTGATTTCTTAATGTCATTTGTCTGTCACTTTAATTCTTCATCCCTCTGTAACTAGTCACTTAATAAAGTACTAAGAGATTTTTCACTTAAACTGCATGAGGCAAATTTTATTTCTTGCTCAGACCTTGAGTGACAGCTTATATAATTTTATGTATTTTTCTGAATACGCATACTATTGTTTCTCAAAATAAAACAAAAATAAGCAAGAGAGGGGAAAGAAACACACAAACATACCCAGAGCATGCCTTATGACTGTTTAATTGGTGGTGTGGAAGGAAGAATCTGTTTAAGTAGAACTTGGTTCTCTCTTTCCTTGAGACTGGCCAATGTACAGGAAAGTTTCATTCTGGTGTAGTAAGTGAGCTTTGTGGACAAGGTTAAAATAGTGGTGAGTATCCTCAATTCAAGGAGATAACAGCAAATACATCTGGATGCATGCCTAAGTCACATCCTCCAATATTTTCCATCAATAATAAATTTGATTTCTTATCCTCATTGGACTGAGTCCCATTTTATATATTTCAGTTGATTTAGAAAATAAGTTGAAAAGAGAAATTTCATATGGAGCCTTTAAAATTGGATTTGAGGAACAAAAACAGAGGGAAGAAGGAATTGTGGTATGCATAAGTCATGCTAATTAAGTCCTTATGTATTAGCCATTTAGGACCACACAGATTATTTTACTTTAATAATGTTTACGGAATTATATTGTGCCAGGAGTTTTGTTTTTCAGTTTCGTGGTTGACTTTCAACTGGCATAGCAAGGGCAACATTGATACGATCATAAGATATTTCTTCTTTAGCCTCTTGATGTGATGGATTATATTAATCACATTTCATATAATGATTAGCCTTGTATACTTAGAATAAATCCCACTTGGTCATGGTATATAAGTCTTTTTCTACATTGTTAGATTTGCTAATATTTTGTTGGTATCTTTGCACACATTTTCATGAGTGGTACTGGACTGTTGTTTTCCTACTTTGTAATGTCTTTGCTTGATTTTGGTATTAGAGTAATTCTGACCTCATAGAATGAATTAGAAGGAGTTAAAATGAGTATCCTTTCTGCTTCTATTTTCTGGGGGAGATTGTAGAGAATTGTCATAATTTCCCCTTAAATATTTTGTAGAATTCATCAGTTAACTCATCTGTACTCAGTGATTTCTGTTTGGAAAGTTTTTAATTATAGATTCAATTTCTTTAATGGATATAGACCTATTAAAATTATCTCTTATTGTGTAATTTTTGATAGCTTGTGCATTTCAAGTAATGGGTCAGTTTCATCTAGATTGTCATATTTGGACAAAGACTTGTTCATAATAATCCCTTATTATACTTTTAACGTGTTGGGAACAGTAGTGATAGTCAGGTACTGCCTTTCATTTACAATATTAATAATTTATAGCTTTTCTCTTTTTTTCTTAGTTGGCCTGGCTATAGATTTATTAATCTTATTGATCTTCTCAAAGAACTAGCTTTTGGCTTGGTTGTCTAGAGTTGGTCTTGTAAATCTACAATTGTAAACAGTATTTGGGAAAATAACTTTAGAGATTATGATAGCTATAGTAGGTAGTTACACATAAGATTTTGATAAGATCTGAGATAGGTAGAACAGGAAAATCAGTACAAAATACTCAGAGAAAGAGTATAAATGGATGAGTTTCAAGATGGCAGTTATTATATATGCAAATTCAGGTACTGTCTTCCCAGGAGGTTACATGGTAGAGAAAGGTCTAATATTATGGAAAGGGTTAGATGTTCTTCAAACAAGAGACTATCTTCTGGGTGAGGTAGTCCTATTCAGAAAGATAAAAAGGACAAGACACATTTGATCAATGAATTCTTGTAATGGATCATAATATCATTGATTTTACACTTTCTAATCATGGGAAACTCCATAAGATAATATGCAGAGAAATTTTTTAGACAAATAAATTTCTGGGCCATACAGTGAGAGAGAAAGAGAGAGAGAAAGAGAGTAAAATAAAAGACATTCATATTCAGAAAGAAGCATAAACCATATTTAAGATAGAAAAAAAGAAAAGAACCTATGTAAGCAATTAAAAAAAAAACACTTTTCCCTGACATGAGTAGGAGAATATAAGAAAAATATCTATATCCTAGGGGGACCTGATTAAGCATCTGACTTCAGCTCAGTCATGATCTCACAGTTCGTGAGTTCCAACCCCTCATCAGCTCACTGCTGTTAGTTCAGAACCCGCTTTGGATCCTCTGTACTTCCTCTCTCTGCCCCTCCCCAACTCATGCTGTCTCTATCAAAAATGAATAAACATTAAAAAAAAATCTATATATCTACATACCTCTATCTCTATAAACTAAAAGTATAGGAATATGTGGAAGAAAACAATGTTCTTGTCACCACTGAAATAACAAAAGCAGAGAAAAATAAAAACCATGATGTAAATAAATACCAGAGAGGCATTACTCTTAACATGGCCTCTAGGACTTATCAAGAATCAACAGCATTTGTAGACCAAGAATTTGTTGAGTGTAATTCTCCAGCTGGAATGAAAGGGGGAAAGTAAAGGTAAGCAATTGCAAGACTAAGGATTCATAAAACCAAGGATTCATAGATCCAAGCCATCCAATGTCAAATGAATTTAACTCAAAATGGCAGTGACAGAAGCTATTTGGACAAGAAACAGTAGAAATTGTATGTCAAGATCGAACCCATATGATCTGTGCCCCAAACATAGGAATCAAAGGGAAATGAAAACTAAAAGTTCTTCATCTGTCAGAAATGTGCTTTAAATATTATCTTGTCACTGAGATTTTCACCATTGCAATTACTATACTTTTTATTATGTTAAGAATGTCAGAAATATTACAGTCTTAGAGAAGAGGAAAGATTTTTTTTAGTGCTTTTCTACCCTCTGTTTTTTAAATAGTATATATAATAGTTTCTTTGGTGAGATATTTCTACAAATAGAATTAATTTCACAGGCTGAAACAAAGAAATTCTTCGCATTTTATTCTCCTCCTTGCAGGTACCAATAATTTTTCCCATAATATTTGGAATGTGATAAGCCAATGCTGTGATAATACTTTATATTCTATTTAACTCCGGGTTCTTCAAAAGATGGAATTATGAGAGACCAGATAACTGCTAAGGTCTTAAAGGATTTCATTGGAAGACATTCTGTATTACAGCTGCTAAAAGAATCTAGCTCTACCAGATATCAAGAATCACTTTTGCTGAGTTTAGTAGAATAAGAAATTAGATAGGATTAATTTTGGATTCATTTACTTTGAACTAAGATAACTGGACTACAGTCCATACTAACTAGAATTCATATAAATGTCCTTTATAATATGGTTAGGAACATAAACCAATTAAGATGAAGGGAAAAAAATATATCTACATTACTGTTATTTTTTAAAATCAAATAATTTCCTGTTTAGGATTTCTTACTATGCAAAATTTAATGGTAGGAATAGGTAATGTGTAAAGTTTCTTCTAGTTCCCCAAACTTGTTTTATATGTTTTAATATGAGAATAAATTTACCTTAAAACAGACCATTATTCTTGATAACATAAAGTACAAAAAGGTTCATTTCATAAATAACATATATAATAATGTATTTCATAAAGTTTTATAACTGTATTTATTCCTACATGTACACATGGGGTTTCTGAGGCAGGCAGAGATTTCTTGTTAGAGCAATAAGCACTCCCAGTCCCGCATCCCCACCCCTCCCACCCCCAGTCTCCAATTTCCCCCTTCTGGGTGACCTTCTATATGTATTAGGGTCTATACTATAAGTGAGGAAACTTAATGGTTACATAGGAAAACTGGTACAGTAGCCTTCCTTTCCTCTTGAGTGAGGGGAACCTATTTCTCTAAGGCAAACAAATTCTCCTTAGAACAAAAGGGAAAAGATCCAGGTTACTTATCCTTTGGAATATAAATGCAGGCAGAAGATAAGCCAAGCCTTTCTGAATTTATAACCCTGGAATGCCTTCCTGGCTCCAGTTCTGGTCCCTTTTGAAATGCAAATACATTCCTCAGACTGGTAGATCTCTCCCAATGGTCTCATTATTTACTTACCCTTTAACTTCAAAATCTCCTCCTTGACCCAGGTCCCAAATTTCTGTTCTCAGTAAGTCCTACGCACGCAGGAATATAAAAACGTCTACTTCCTGACATATGAAACTATATTTTCAAACTAGAATAACTTTTAGAACTTTTTCCTTTGGATCAATGATTCTCAGTGTGTGGTCCCTTGACCGGTAGCATTAGTTCCAGCTGGGAAATTGTTAGAAACATGAATTCTTGGACCCCCACCCTGACCTTCTGAATCAGACACTTTCTGGATTGGATCCAGCAATCTGTTTTGTTTTGTTTTTTCTACAAGCCCTTGTGATTTGGATACAGATTCAAGTTTGATAATCATTGTTTTAGATAAATAATTAATAATATTAACTTTCCCTCCCAATTTATTGTGACAAAATATACATGATATATGTATTTACCCGGGCGTCTGGGTGGCTCAGTCAGTTAAGCATCTTACTTCAGCTCAGGTCATGAACTCATGGTTCATGGGTTCGAGTCCCCACTTCAGGCTCTGTGCTGACAGCTCAGAGCCTGGAGCCTGCTTTGGATTCTGTGTCTCCTTCTCTCTCTGCCCCTTCCCCTTTTGTTTTCTCTTCTCTCTCTCTCTCTCTCTCTCTCGAAAATAAATAAAACATTAAAAAAAATAATATATATATGTATTTACTATTTTAACCATTTTAAGTGTATAATTAAGTGCTATTAAATACAGTTAAGTTTTTGTGCAACTATTTCCACACATCTCCTAAATTATTTTCATCTTGTAAATCCTGGAGTCTATACATATTAAACAATAACTCTTCATTCTCCTATACCCTTAGCCTTTGGCAATCACCATTCTACTTTCTGTTTTTATGATTTGACTACCCTAGGTGGAATCACACAGTATTGACCTTTCTGTGACCAAACTATTTCCCTTAGCAAAATGTCCTTAAGGTCCACTGATGTTGCAGCATATGTCAGAGTTTCCGTCCTTTTAAGCCTGAGTAATATTACATTCTATTATAGGTTCTAAAGACAGGCTGTCCCAAGGTGGGTCACTTCATCATAAAGATTATATTTTGAACTTGAGGTAATGAGACTCTGTGGACTCAAGAGAAATTTTTTGCCCCTTACTTAGCTATTTGGCCAAATTAGGGGTCTTTCCCAGAATAAATTCAACTACTAGAGTTAAATTTTATCTGAGTGACCCATCTGTATGGCAGAGCAAACATCTAATTACCAAACATCTGCTCTTCTTATTGCCCTGTGAATTACATTCCTTTTCTTTGAAGTTCTAGACCCTTGTCTCCTCCTTAGTTCAGGATGACCTAAAGACTTCATTTTGCCTGACTGTCTTTGGAATTTCCACGTGTATGTGGATTCCCTGTAGGAAATTAAATTTTATTTTCTCATGTTAATCTGTTTCATGTCCAATTTAATTCTTAGTCCAACTAGGAGGATCTAGAAAAAGACAGAACATTCTCGCTCCTTGGCCTTATGTATATTTCACAGTTTGTTTGTCTCTTTATCCACTTGGGTTGTTTCTATTTTTTAGCTATTTTTGAATAATGCTCCTATGAACATAGGAGTACAGATATCTCTTCAAGACCCTGTTTTCAATTATCTTGGATATATAGCTAAAAGTAGAATTTCTGGATCATATGGCAATTCTATTTTTAATTCTTTGGGAAACCATCATACTCTTTGTCACAGGGTCTGCACCATTTTAACATTAGCACCACAGGAATTGCACAAGAGTTTCTTTCCCTTGTGCAATCCTTGCCAAATTTTTATTTTCTTTCTTTTTTTAAATAGTGGATATCCTAGGGGGTGTGAGTTGATATCTCATTGTAGTTCTGGTTTGTGATTCTCTAATTATTAGTGATGTTGAGCATCTTTTCATTTGCTTATTGGTCATTTACATATTTTCTGTGGAGAGATGTCTATTTGATTCCTTTGTCCATTTTTAATAAGTTTTTTGTTTTTTGTTGTTGAGTTTTAGGAATTCTATATATATTCTGAATTCTATATATATATATATTCTGTATATATTCTTAATCGCTGGTCAGATACATGATCTGCAAAAATATTCTCCCATTCTCTGGGTTTTCCTTTTCCTCTGTTCATAGTGTCTTTTGATGTATAATTAAAAAAAATAGATGAATTCTCAGTTGTCTATTTTTTCTGTTGTTGCCTATGCCTTTGGTGTCATATCTAAGAAATCATTGCCAAAACATACGTTGCAAACTTTTTGCCCTTTGTTTTCCTCTAAAAGTTTTATAGTCATTTAAAATTTTTTTTAACATTTGTTTATGTTTTGAGAGACAGAGACAGATTGCGAGTGGGGGAGGTGCAGAGAGAGAGGGAATCACAGATTCTGAAGTAGGCTCCAGGCTCTGAGCTGTCAGCACAGAGCCTGATGTGGGACTTGAAATCATGAACCATGAGATGATGAGCTGAGCCAAAGTCAGAGGCTTAACCGACCTAGCCACCCAGGCGCCCTTAAAAGTTTTTTAGTTTTAAGTCTTACATTTAGGTCTTTGATCCATTTGAGTTAACTTTTGTATATGATATTGTATAAAGGTCTAACTTCTTTCTTTGGCACGTGGATATTGAGTTTTCTCAGTGCCATTTGTTGAAAACATTGTCGTTTCTCATTGAATGGTCTTGAGACAATTGTTAAAAATCATATGACTGTACCTATGAAGATTTACTTCTGGGATCGCTATTCTTTCCCATTGATTTATTTCTCCTTCTTCATGTTAGTACCACACTGTTTTGATCACTGTAGCTTTGTAGTAAGCTCTGCAATTAGGAAGTAATAGACTTCCAGCTTTGTTGTTCCTTTTCAAGACTGACTATTTGGGATTGCTGGAGAGTCCATATGAATTTTAAGATGGATTTTTTTTAATTTCTGCAAAAAAAAAAAATAATCGCTGAGATTTGTTAGGGATGGCATTGAATCTGAAGAACACTTTGAGTAGTATTTACATCTTAATAGTATTAAGTATTCCAGTTCATGAACATGGATGTGTTCCCATTTATTTATGTCTTCTTTAATTTCTTTTAGCAATGTTTTATAGTTTTCATTGTACAAGTCTTTCACTACTTAGGTATAGTTAATTCCTAAGTATTTTATTCTTTTTGGTGCTTGTGTAAACAAATTTGTTTTCTTAATTTCCTTTTTGGATTTTTCATTGTTAATGTAATAATAATGAAAATTATTTTCGTGTGTTGCCTTTGTATCTTATTATTTTGCTGGATTTGTTTATTAGTTCTAAGGGGTTGACTTATAAATGTAGGAACTAGTGTTGATTTATTTCCCTTGCAAGGATATAAGTGCTACCATAATATAAAATACCTAGCACTGGTTGGTATGGTAAGAAAGTCACAAGGGGCACCTGAGTTGTTCAGCCAGTTAAACAGTTGACTCCGGCTCAGGTCATGATCTCATGGTTTGTGGGTCCAAGCCTCACGTTGGGCTCTGTGCTGACAGCTCAGAGCCTGGAGCCTGCTTTGGATTCCTTGTCTCCCTCTCTCGCTGCCCCTCCTCTGCTCATCTTCTGTCTCTCTCTGACTCTCAAAAATAAATAAACGTTAAAAAAAAAGTCATGAAATAAATAGGTGGGACAGCAAAATAATCTAATAATTATAAGGTAAAGACAAAATATTCAGAATGGACCTTACAGAGAAGATGAAATTTGAGCTAGATCTGAAAATAAAGATTAATGAAAGTGTTGGGATTATAAGTCAAATTTTATAGGAAAACATATGTTTGATTTCCTACTGATTATTGCCCTACTATGACCAATACTTCTATTTCCCTGAGACAAAGATAACAGGAAATCATATCACACATCATAAAGATAAAGTGGAATTTAATTCAGTTATTTTTTTTTTAGTATGAACAGTTATACTCTAGAATTTAGGAAAGGAATGTATGGAAATTTTCTTCTGAAGATATTTTAAAAATAATATATATTTGTGTTGAAGAAATTTTACATAGAGCTTTGGGTTTATTATAAATATGACTTATACTCTGATAACATTGTGTTGATGATTCCTCAGCAATGAAAAATTTATTGTCAAGTATGGCATTCACAAATCCAATATTTAAGTACTTCATATGTATTTCACACTGTAGCTTACACATCCACAGGTTGGACATTGTATGATTTAAATAATTGCAATAAGATTTCACTGTAAAATCCTAGATTACAATTGCTTCATTACACACAACATTTGAAGTTCAAGTTGATATATTACACAATGTTCCTTATCCTAATATTTTTCAATATTTGCTCCAAAATGACCATTACACATTCCTAATAAAGGTTCTTAAAGAAATAAAATTTAATTGAATGAAATAATGAGCTACCATAGATCTGATCATTCCATTCTACATTTTTTGACAATTGTGAAGATGAAATTTAAAATTCCATTAGTAGTTTCCTGGAACATATGATTTATAAATAAAAATAAAAAGCTTGCAAACATTTATGATATTAGTATTTCCTGTATGTAAAATGAATTAGTTAATGATACCGTATAGGTGAAGAAATTTAATCATCCTTTAGAATAATTTGTTCCCCACTTAAGTTTGATATTTTGACCTACTCCTTATTTAGGTTTAGTAAATAGGGAGAGAAAGATAATAAACAAGTATGTTTATTTATTAACAGTAAATATCTGTTAATTCCATTATATCATGTTCTTTCCTATACAGATGAAGGTGTCTTGATAAACCAAGTCGTGGTTGCATTTTATAGAACCTATAGATGTATTTAAATTGTTGTTCTCATACCTGGCTGTGACTAGTTTTAAAATCCAGTGTAAAAGACATCCAGACTAGGAAAACTGTCACAAAAATAGATTACATAACTCAGTAGGAGAAAACAAGCTCAGAACTTACCAAAGTTAGTGCTTTTGAATGTATCTCAGAATTTGGTTTAATTTAAGAGCAAACACAGAATGGGCTAACATAGAGCTGAAGCATATTTTACCTGTCAAGGAAATATTCCACAAAACTACCTCACCTTTGTATTTTACTGCTTTACACATCATAGTTCAATGTGTGTGTGTGTGTGTGTGTGTGTGTGTGTGTGTGTGTTTTGGTTTTACAAAGCACAATAAGCCTAATTTTTAAAATGAGAAGGGAGGGCTTGAAAACAGTATTGCTGACAGCAGAGAATCTCTTGCTACAGAGATCAAGGGACTAAGGAATAGTCACGAGGAGCTGAAAAATGCTTTAAACGAAATGTATAACAAAATGGAAACCACCACGGCTCGGATTGAAGAGGCAGAGGAGAGAATAGGTGAACTAGAAGATAAAGTTATGGAAAATGAGGAAGCTGAAAAAAAGAGAGATAAAAAAATCCAGGAGTATGAGGGGAAAATTAGAGAACTAAGTGATACACTAAAAAGAAATAATATACGCATAATTGGTATCCCAGAGGAGGAAGAGAGAGGGAAAGGTGCTGAAGGGGTACTTGAAGAAATAATAGCTGAGAACTTCCCTGAACTGGGGAAGGAAAAAGGCATTGAAATCCAAGAGGCACAGAGAACTCCCTTCAGACGTAACTTGAATCGATCTTCTGCACGACATATCATAGTGAAACTGGCAAAATACAAGGATAAAGAGAAAATTCTGAAAGCAGCAAGGGGTAAACGTGCCCTCACATATAAAGGGAGACCTATAAGACTCGTGACTGATCTCTCTTTTGAAACTTGGCAGGCCAGAAAGAGTTGGCACGAGATTTTCAGTGTGCTAGACAGAAAACATATGCAGCCGAGAATCCTTTATCCAGCAAGCCTGTCATTTAGAATAGAAGGAGAGATAAAGGTCTTCCCAAACAAACAAAAACTGAAGGAATTTGTCACCACTAAACCAGCCCTACAAGAGATCCTAAGGGGGACCCTGTGAGACAAAGTACCAGAGACATCACTACAAGCATAAAACATACAGACATCACAATGATTCTAAACCCATATCTTTCTATAATAACACTGAATGTAAATGGATTAAATGCGCCAACCAAAAGACATAGGGTATCAGAATGGATAAAAAAACAAGACCCATCTATTTGCTGTCTACAAGAGACTGATTTTAGACCTGAGGACACCTTTAGATTGAGAGTGAGGGGATGGAGAACTATTTATCATGCTACTGGAAGCCAAAAGAAAGCTGGAGTAGCCATACTTATATCAGACAAACTAGACTTTAAAATTTTTTTTTAACATTTATTTATTTTTGAGACAGAGAGAGACACAGCATGAACGGGGGAGGGGCAGAGAGAGAGGGAGACACAGAATCGGAAGCAGGCTCCAGGCTCTGAGCCATCAGCCCAGAGCCCAACGCGGGGCTCGAACTCGCGGACCGCGAGATCGTGACCTGAGCTGAAGTCGGACGCTCAACCGACTGAGCCACCCAGGTGCCCCAAGACTTTAAATTAAAGGCTGTAACAAGAGATGAAGAAGGACATTATATAATAGTGACAGGGTCTATCCATCAGGAAGAGCTAACAATTATAAATGTCTATGCGCCGAATACCGGAGCACCCAAATATATAAAATAATTACTCATAAACATAAGCAACCTTATTGATAAGAATGTGGTAATTGTAGGGGACTTTAACACCCCACTTACAGAAATGGATAGATCATCTAGACACACGGTCAATAAAGAAACAAGGGCCCTGAATGAGACATTGGATCAGATGGACTTGACAGATATATTTAGAACTCTGCATCCCAAAGCAACAGAATATACTTTCTTCTCGAATGCACATGGAACATTCTCCAAGATAGATCATATACTGGGTCACAAAACGGCCCTTCATAAGTTTACAAGAATTGAAATCATACCATGCATACTTTCAGACCACAATGCTATGAAGCTTGAAATCAACCACAGAAAAAAGTCTACAAAACCTCCAAAAGCATGGAGGTTAAAGAACACCCTACTAACGAATGAGTGGGTCAACCAGGCAATTAGAGAAGAAATTAAAAAATATATGGAAAAAAACGAAAATGAAAATACAACAATCCAAACGCTTTGGGACGCAGCGAAGGCAGTCCTGAGAGGAAAATACATTGCAATCCAGGCCTATCTCAAGAAACAAGAAAAATCCCAAATACAAAATCTAACAGCACACCTAAAGGAAATAGAAGCAGAACAGCAAAGGCAGCCTAAACCCAGCAGAAGAAGAGAAATAATAAAGATCAGAGCAGAAATAAACAATATAGAATCTAAAAAAACTGTAGAGCACATCAACGAAACCAAGAGTTGGTTTTTTGAAAAAATAAACAAAATTGACAAACCTCTAGCCAGGCTTCTCAAAAAGAAAAGGGAGATGACCCAAATAGATAAAATCATGAATGAAAATGGAATTATTATGACCAATCCCTCAGAGATACAAACAATTATCAGGGAATACTATGAAAAATTATATGCCAACAAATTGGACAACCTGGAAGAAATGGACAAATTCCTGAACACCCACACTCTTCCAAAACTCAATCAGGAGGAAATAGAAAGCTTGAACAGACCCATCACCAGCGAAGAAATTGAATCGGTTATCAAAAATCTCCCAACAAATAAGAGTCCAGGACCAGATGGCTTCCCAGGGGAGTTCTACCAGACGTTTAAAGCAGAGATAATACCTATCCTTCTCAAGCTATTCCAAGAAATAGAAAGGGAAGGAAAACTTCCAGACTCATTCTATGAAGCCAGTATGACTTTGATTCCTAAACCAGACAGAGACCCAGTAAAAAAAGAGAACTACAGGCCAATATCCCTGATGAATACGGATGCCAAAATTCTCAATAAGATACTAGCAAATCGAATTCAATGGCATATAAAAAGAATTATTCACCATGATCAAGTGGGATTCATTCCTGGGATGCAGGGCTGGTTCAACATTCGCGGATCAATCAACGTGATACATCACATTAACAAAAAAAAAGAGAAAAACCATATGATCCTGTCAATCGATGCAGAAAAGGCCTTTGACAAAATCCAGCACTCTTTCTTAATAAAAACCCTTGAGAAAGTCAGGATAGAAGGAACATACTTAAAGATCATAAAAGCCATTTATGAAAAGCCCACAGCTAACATCATCCTCAACGGGGAAAAACTGAGAGCTTTTTCCCTGAGATCAGGAACACGACAGGGATGCCCACTCTCACCGCTGTTGTTTAACATAGTGCTGGAAGTTCTAGCATCAGCAATCAGACAACAAAAGGAAGTCAAAGGCATCAAAATTGGCAAAGATGAAGTCAAGCTTTCGCTTTTTGCAGATGACAGGATATTATACATGGAAAATCCGATAGACTCCACCAAAAGTCTGCTAGAACTGATACATGAATTCAGCAAAGTTGCAGGATACAAAATCAATGTACAGAAATCAGTTGCATTCTTATACACTAACAATGAAGCAACAGAAAGACAAATAAAGAAACTGATCCCATTCACAATTGCACCAAGAAGCATAAAATACCTAGGAATAAATCTAACCAAAGATGTAAAGGATCTGTATGCTGAAAACTATAGAAAGCTTATGAAGGTAATTGAAGAAGATTTAAAGAAATGGAAAGACATTCCCTGCTCATGGATTGGAAGAATAAATATTGTCAAAATGTCAATACTACCCAAAGCTATCTACACATTCAATGCAATCCCAATCAAAATTGCACCAGCATTCTTCTCGAAACTAGAACAAGCAATCCTAAAAGTCATATGGAACCACAAAAGGCCCCCAATAGCCAAAGTAATTTTGAAGAAGAAGACCAAAGCAGGAGGCATCACAATCCCAGACTTTAGCCTCTACTACAAAGCTGTCAACATCAAGACAGCATGGTATTGGCACAAAAACAGACACATAGACCAATGGAATAGAATAGAAACCCCAGAACTAGACCCACAAACGTATGGCCAACTCATCTTTGACAAAGCAGGAAAGAACATCCAATGGAAAAAAGACAGTCTCTTTAACAAATGGTGCTGGGAGAACTGGACAGCAACATGCAGAAGGTTGAAACTAGACCACTTTCTCACACCATTCACAAAAATAAACTCAAAATGGATCAAGGACCTGAATGTGAGACAGGAAACCATCAAAACCCTAGAGGAGAAAGCAGGAAAAGACCTCTCTGACCTCAGCCGTAGCAATCTCTTACTCGACACATCCCCAAAGGCAAGGGAATTAAAAGCAAAAGTGAATTACTGGGACCTTATGAAGATACAAAGCTTCTGCACAGCAAAGGAAACAACCAACAAAACTAAAAGGCAACCAACGGAATGGGAAAAGATATTTGCAAATGACATATCGGACAAAGGGCTAGTATCCAAAATCTATAAAGAGCTCACCAAACTCCACACCCGAAAAGCAAATAACCCAGTGAAGAAATGGGCAGAAAACATGAATAGACACTTCTCTAAAGAAGACATCCGGATGGCCAACAGGCACATGAAAAGATGTTCAGCGTCGCTCCTCATCAGGGAAATACAAATCAAAACCACACTCAGGTATCACCTCACGCCAGTCAGAGTGGCCAAAATGAACAAATCAGGAGACTATAGATGCTGGAGAGGATGTGGAGAAACGGGAACCCTCTTGCACTGTTGGTGGGAATGCAAATTGGTGCAGCCGCTCTGGAAAGCAGTGTGGAGGTTCCTCAGAAAATTAAAAATAGACCTACCCTATGACCCAGCAATAGCACTGCTAGGAATTTATCCAAGGGACACAGGAGTACTGATGCATAGGGGCACTTGTACCCCAATGTTCATAGCAGCACTCTCAACGATAGCCAAATTATGGAAAGAGCCTAAATGTCCATCAACTGATGAATGGATAAAGAAATTGTGGTTTATATACACTATGGAATACTACGTGGCAATGAGAAAAAATGAAATATGGCCTTTTGTAGCAACGTGGATGGAACTGGAGAGTGTGATGCTAAGTGAAATAAGCCATACAGAGAAAGACAGATACCATATGGTTTCACTCTTATGTGGATCCTGAGAAACTTAACAGGAACCCATGGGGGAGGGGAAGGGAAAAAAAAATGAGGTTAGAGTGGGAGAGAGCCAAAGCATAAGAGACTGTTGAGAACTGAGAGCAAACTGAGGGTTGATGGGGGGTGGGAGGGAGGAGAGGGTGGGTGATGGGTATTGAGGAGGGCACCTTTTGGGATGAGCACTGGGTGTTGTATGGAAACCAATTTGACAATAAATTTCATATATAAAAAAAAATAAAATAAAATGAGCAGGGATAATCTGTTTCACTCTTTGTACCCTCAGTAGACAGCTCAAAGGCTCAATGCCTGTCTGCAAGACTAGGGATATCTGGACTCTGTTACTATCTTCATAACCATTTCACATGCAGTCACCAGGATAGGCTACATGACAGCTGCCTTGATGGATCACTCACCACCATTACTTAATATCTGAGTTACTTAATGTGGTAGATTCTATTCATTCTTAATTATTTTCAGGCATGAAGTGAATTGACTTGAAAATTATATTAATTTTTTAGGCCACACAGTACTATGTAGGCACTGTGCATGTAACTAGAAATATAGTCTCGTATTAAAAGCAAAAGGATCTATTAATTTCTTTAATTTCAGTGATGTAGTAGTTTTATACTTTCAAAAGTATAGCTTTGAATAAAAATGCCACCCAAAATTTAATAAGAATAAAAATAGTTGAATGCATTTAAATAACTTGTATTTAAGGAAACAGTTATTTTGCCAATTAATAAAATCTAACTGGGTACTCTGAAATAAATTCAGCATGGTGTGTCAAAGTTATTTGTGCTCATCCCCAGGCTTTAGCACAAGGTTTCTTCAGCAGGTTGACATTTATATTCAATGGAGAAAAAAATAGAATTATAAATATTTTACATACATCTGCTTTTATTCTCAGAATACTAAGTTTGTAGAATCTGTGAAAATATAATATACTTTAAATATCACCAGGTCTTCCTGAAATACCACATGCTGGGTGATTAAAATCTTTTTTAAAAATAATTTTTTTCTGCTAAATTTTAGTAAAATGAAGAAACGTAGAAAAATAGGAAATACATTAAAGTAATTTTAAATCTACTTGGACATTTTGAGCTAAGTTGTATTACACTGTTGAGGTACTTTATTAGTCTGATTGTTTTAATTAAGAGTTCTGCAATTTTTTTCTTTGAAAGACCAAGTAGTGATTTTCTTAGGATTTGTAGGCCATAGAGTCTCTAGTGTTTGATGTTTCTGTTGAGGGACAGGGCTTTGGATTTACTTGCTCTGCCAGTTTTGCTGACATCACCCTACTCTGCGGGATTTGAATCATACAGTTTGGGAGGAGGACCCTTAGCTAGCTAACAAGAATGCCAACATTAAGCACTTCTCATGCATACTAATGTGAGATGGTTGATTCAGGGGGAACAATTGTGCAATTGAGTTGCAAGATGAAGTAGCTACTCTTGTAAAACTTCATTTTTAATTAAAAGAATCATGTAAATTCAAGTTATGGTACTTGGTCTTGGGTATTTGACACGTATTTTAGACATGAATGCAGTGAGCACCGTATTTGTGGCCAATGGTAAAAGGTGAGATTTTAAGTAAAAAATTTATGGAAAACTTATATCTGCCACCATTACTTGATAGTTCCCAGTGAATAAATACTTTTCTGTTTATATCTATGCTTATATCAACAAGTATAGTTTTTCAATATTATATGTAATGTGTTAACATTTGGGAAATCTGGATAAGTCATTGTACAAATATTTTCTAAGTGACCAAAGTACAGTGTTATAAAATTATGCATGGGTAAAACATCCATGCAATGTGCAACACAGGCCAATGAGTTTTAGTATAACAGAGTAGGAAAAGTTTACTTATATGGTTCTGAATTCCACACTGCAACTGTCTTTTAAAGAACTACCAGTTGAAAAGGGTTGGTATAGTATCAAAGAACATTTGTAGTTATATGAAGTGGTTATTAAAATACTCTTCCCTTTGGGGCGCCTGGGTGGCGCAGTCGGTTAAGCGTCCGACTTCAGCCAGGTCATGATCTCGCGGTCCGTGAGTTCAAGCCCCGCGTCGGGCTCTGGGCTGATGGCTCAGAGCCTGGAGCCGGTTTCTGATTCTGTGTCTCCCTCTCTCTCTGCCCCTCCCCCGTTCATGCTCTGTCTCTCTCTGTCCCAAAAATAAATAAACGTTGAAAAAAAAAATAAAAAAAAATACTCTTTCCTTTTCCAGTTAATGTCTGTATGAGGCAAGATCTTCATATATATCAACCAAAATAATATGTCATAATTAACTGAATGCAGAAACGGATGTGAGAATCCTGCTGTTCCCTATTATGTAGGATAAAGAATAGATTTACAAAAATGTAAAAATGACACATTTCTCAATGATTTTTTGATTGGAGAAAATACATTTTTTTTAAGTTTATGTGTATTTATTTTGAGAGAGAGAGAGAACAAGTAAGGGAGGGTCAGATAGAGAGGGAGAGAGAATCCCAAGCAGGTTCCTCACCATCACAACAGAATCTCAAATGGGGGGCTTGAACTCAGGAACTAGGAGATCATGACCTGAGCTGAAGTCAAGAGTTGGACACATAACCAACTGAGACACCCGGGCACCCAGGAAAATGCAGTTTGTTTGTTTTTTATAAAAATATGTTGTTTATATTAACATGTAATGAATTTGTATTTATTGTTAAATGAGTTAATAAATTATTGCTCTTTAAATTTCTACATTGGCAAATACAAATATATAAAATTCAGGCAAATGCAAGCTCTTTAGAGTCCTTGTTATTTTTTAGGAGAATAAATGTTCTTTTTTTAAATGTTTAATTTTGAGAGAGAGAGTGAGAAAGAGAGAGAGCACAAATGAGGGAAGGTCAGAGAGAGAGGGGGACAGAGAATCTGAAGCAGGCTGTGTGCTGACAGCAGAGAGCCTGATGTGGGACTCAAACCCACAAATCATGAGACTATGACCTGACCCATAGTTGAATGCTCAACTGACTGAGCCACCCAGGTGCCCCAAGAGCATAAATGTTCTAAGATGAAAAGATTTGGGAGTGTTACTTTAAGAGATCCTTTACTTCTCTGGTTATGTTCACTTTGGCATCAAGATCTTGAATCCAAAAGGCAGGTATCTAAGATGATAATAAACAAACTTGTAAGAAACTGAATTTTTTACATATATGTTTTATTCTATGCAAATATGTGTATAATTAATTTTATAGGGAATACAATGTTTTCTGAAATTGGATTTCATTTCCTTTTCATTAAGAAATTGATAAACCCTTAACCAATGGGAATGTCCAGGTCCCCTCTGCTCCTCTTCTATGAGTGGAATTGTGTTCTTACTCCTTAATATCTTTATCTTGCAGTAAAATTATTACTGGTTCTTTGTTTTTTGGTTAATTTTGATCAGGGAATTTTCAAACCTCACAATTATTGAATGATGTGGGGGTTGATGATCCTGGTTCATATGCTTTGTCAGTGACTATAACGTGAGCTGCCTCTGCAGCTTTTTCTTTTCAGGTCAGAGCTCCAATGGAACATGTTCTAAGTGCTCTCAGGCAGTTGTCTCGCAGCATTCTCTGACAACTGCAGCAAATAAAGGGAGTTCTATATGAGAGGACATGTGGTGCATCAGAGTGTTTATTTCCTTTTGTTTGGGAGATTTCTTGAGGAAATGAAGACAAACTTCTTATTCATGGATGAGGATTTTTTATGCATGGGTGAAGTATGGATGGATGCCATTGTGCTTCCTGTGTACTCATTAGTTATATCATATCTAATGAAAAAATAACTACAAGTGTCACTGCTGAATCACTTCATAGTGATGACCATGTGGTTTATATGTGCAAAGCTATGGATTCAGTATAACAGTTTTAAAAGTATGTTTATATTAAAAAATAAAAAGTATGGCAAGCTGCAATTAAAATTTTATAGAAATACTATTGCATATTCTAAAAGTAAACTATCTCCCCACTGAAAGACAGACAGACAGACAGACAGAAAGAAAGACGGAAAGAAAGAAGAAAGGGAGAAAGAAAGAGAGGGAGCAAGGGAGGAAGGAAGAGAGAAAGAAACCAATGAGAGAAAGAAAACTAATGAAAGAAAGAAACTAATGAAAGAAATAAAATGAAAATAAGATTTTTGCTCTCACTTTTCTTGTGAGGAGGCCAGTTCTGGTCAACCTGTGGGTGTTTTGGTGGCAGAAAGAATTAGTCTAGGTCTTTATTTTGCCTCAGATGGAGTGATCTATACCTAATGGAAATGTGACTATTTAAAGACAACCTATCATGTATTCTTTAACAGGCTTTTTGTCTTTTGTCACATACTTTCCCCCCTCTTTGTCCCTAATGTCAAATCAATCTAGGAAGCTTATCTCAATAGTACTCAAGAATTATAAACTTGCTAGTCAAAAATAATACTGGAAAACAGATTTTAGTGAAACAATGCTGACATCCAGTGACTACTTAAGCTAATGCAAAACTTGTAAGTAACAGAACTTGAGAGTGCTTGTTTATTTAAAGGTCTAGTCAATGTGAAATACTACTGTTATCAGCCTGACTGATCAATGTATCTAGGTCACAATCCAGGAAACACCTTGCGTAGTCAATCTCTGGAATATCAAAGACTACTATTCAATATGTCTATAAAATAATTGAAATTAAAGTTATTGTGCCTACCACATATGATATATTCAAACTTCCACAATATAGAAATGGATATAAAAAGATATATAAATTGTTTTCATTTTAAGAAAATGGACACTATCCCCTCTTTGAGAGAAAAAGAGACAAACATTTCTATCACTGACTACACTTATAAAATATGTATATATCAATTAATATATTTTATTAGTAAAATCATGTATAACTTACTAAAATAGATGCTTTATGTATTGAATATAGTTTATCCCTGCTAAGTTAAATGCAAAAGCTATTAGCAAAAATACTAACAAGAATATTAAATAAATAATAAATTTTAAAAACACTCATTTCTGGTGTATCCACTTCTCATAAATAATCTAAAGTTAACATAATTATTTTAAATACCTTTATAATAGTAAATTAATGGTACTGATGTTCAAATGCAAATTTTAGCTGTTTTCTTTAATCATCAATTTTATGGATACAAAAACAACTTTGTATAGAGATTCTCATTTGTTGGTTAAATGTAGAAAATGCTTATTAATTGCAACACTTGCATTCCTAGTTGATTAATGTTTGTTCTACACCTGTTAGATGCCAGGAGATGTACAGATTACCAACAAAGAAACTTGGCATTAATATTAGAAGTTAGTTCTATGATTTCTTATATTTCCCATGCAATTAAAAAAATGATTCTTTTTCATCCATGTTGATGGTTAGAAATCATTAAAGAAAGTCCTGGTACTGTTTTTAGGATATCAATTCCTATTGGACAGAGATGAGATTTTTCCAATATTTCACCATAGTTATATCATGATTTCTGATTTTAAATATTTATGCTCTTACATTCAACAATTACTATAAATACTTTTATCATTCAACTATCAATACTGATATACATTTTTGGGTGTGATTATATATATCATGTGATAAATATTATATGTACACATGCATATATGTATATGTATGTGTATATATAAATATATACGTTGAGAAAATATCCATGTGTTCCTTTTTTAGTAACAGCCTTTTAAAAATAAAAATGAATAATTTTATCCCATTTTTGATGCATAATAAAAATGGTAATATAGAATTTATTTCTTGGCATTGTTATGATTAATCTTACTATTAATAGATTTTCTACTATTGAATCATACTTCCATACATAGGTTAGTTTGCTTAGCTAGTTTGCTACTTACAAAGCCCCCCAAAATGCAAAAAAAAAAAAAAACGTGAATAGCTAAAGATAAGGCGAAGATAGTGTGGCAATTTCTTAGAAAGCAGAACAAGATGGATTTGTAATAGGTGGTATCCTGGCTCAATCTACAGGAAATTATCTGGTATGCTCTGTGCAATGTCAGATTTTGTTTCTTGCTTAGTACCTGTTTAAAGTCAAGATATTTTAAGAAATTCTCTGTTTTAGTAAAATACTGTTTATTTTAACCCATGGGCTATAGGGAAAATGACTAGAAAAGTGATCAAAACAAACATTGGAAATGTCTTCATTAGTCTTATAATGGATTGTTTTTGTCTTCAATTCAATTTTTATAGTCTTAAAATACAAAATATGAAGGCTTTTATATTATTAACCTTAAATTTTGGAATGTCCTATAAATATTTACCTTGTTATCACATTTGCCCAGATATCAGTATCTCTTTCCCAGATTCTATAAAACTTACACACCATTCATTAAAAACAGTATCTAATCCATACATAGTCCACAAATCCTGTATCTTCTCAACCCTGACTTTAAAGTCATTGTTTCAAAAGTCATGATTTCTTTCTCATTGTCTTGTTTTCCCTCATGCTATATAAGAAAAAGAAAAAAAAAAGTGACTTTGCAGTGAGTGCTATAATTCTCAATTAACTGCAAAACAGTAGTGAACAGTTGTCAGAACCTTACTCATCAAAAAATATAATACTATTTCAAAGTTTAAAGTTCTGAGATAACTATGTAAATATGCAACTTTCAGTAGTATTTCCTTTTTTGACTACCTTTTATTCTTTCTTTCTTTCTTTCTTTCTTTCTTTCTTTCTTTCTTTCTCTCTCTCTCTTTCTCTTTCTTCTTTCTTTCTTTCTTTCTTTCTTTCTTTCTTTCTTTCTTTCTTTC
>NW_024412441.1:8778247-8802065 GCF_014898765.1 Herpailurus yagouaroundi
TTCTTTCTTTCTTTCTTTCTTTCTTTCTTTCTTTCTTTCTTTCTTTCTTTCTTTCTTTCTACTTCAGAGAGAGAGAGAGAGTGCCTGAGTAGGAAAGAGGGGCAGAGAGAGAGAGAATCTCAAGCAGGCTCCACTTTCTGCATGGATGTGACAGTGACCCGTGACCCTGGGATCTTGATCTGAGCCGAAAGACAAAGAGTTGGGTACTCAACAAACTGAACAACTCAGGCACCCCTTTCCTTTTTTTTTTTTTTTTTTGACTGGCTTTTAGAATGAAAAAAAGAAAGAACTCTTGTGAGTTCTTTAACTAATTAAGTTAGCATTGCAAAGGAATTGGTAAGAGTTTATAAATGAAAAAGAGAATTTTTTAGCAGTTATTTTAATTGTTTTGTCCTTATAAAGTAATATATTTAAAACTAAATCATCAATAATTGCAGTTTTAAGTTTTCAGATAGATACACTATTTGCATAGCACATTCTAAAGAAAAGAAAAACTTTTCAGAGGTGAAGTGAAAATAACTTCTTAGTCAATAAAACCAAACATAGTCTTTCTTCTTTATTACTTATAAAGAAATAAGAAAGACATAAAGATTCATTCTATTCCATCATTACTCACCTCTTCAGTAGAGCTGAAAAGAGTTCATGAAAATTCATGTTCACAAAAGTTAAGTCTTAATAATTAGAATAAGGAAGAATAGAAGTCTAAGACACCAACATAATTGCCTTATCTTCAGTCTATTATTACTTGCAAGATTTGACTGTCATGTTGACTGGTTATCAGCAGCTTACACTACACATGGGGATAACAGACCTAAGGGTCAGGAGGCCCCACCTTGATTATGATGGATTTGTCCAAGTGCCCGGCAGAATGCCTAAAACTAGCAACGATTCAATAAATCTGAATGAATAGATCATGTCCTGTAGAACGATATTTTTAAAAAAGAGTTTACCATGTTCTTGATTTGAGAGTTTTTTTGTGTTTGGATTTTTTTCTTAGTTGTCTTCCTAGATACATGCCCTGATTTCTCCAACTGGAAATTTGGCTTTCTAAAACTAGGCACAATGTTTTCCACCAACTTTTCACAGCAAAAGAGCACATAGAATCTGTTTGGCAATGATTAGTTGGATGACCAATAATTTTTCTGACAAGAAAGAAGTTACTTTGTATGTTCCTAATGATATTTTGAATAATATCAGATAAATGATATTGTGAGTAAAAATTCATAATAAAGTATTTATTTGCAATTTATTATACAGCTCATATACATGGGCAATGTAGGAAATATCCATTTTACATAACAAGTTAGATGGATTGTTTTTATGCTTAACATATTCTAATTTCCAATTAACTTTTCATTATACATTCAATTATATCACAGATCATTTTAATTACTTAGGAGTAGTAATGGATTATCTATTTTTCAGGGTATTTCCCAGAGAATTTCCAAATAAAGGGTTATTTTCCTTTTGTATCCTGATAGAATTTGTCTCTAGTTATATATAATGAATTTTTCTTAAACTAAAGTAATCTTTTCTTTTAAATATTTTAGAAAACATCTCTTGTCTTGACAATGGAAAATACCTAAGACGCTGAGGGTCATTAATGAAGTAATTGTGAAGACTAATCTTGCTTTGGATTAATATTAAGTTTCCAGAACCTTCAAGAGTATGTAACTATATAATTTAATTTATAATATAAGTTTAGAGCCAAAAGAAACCACTGAATTTAGAGTCTGACAAGGTGTTTTACTAAGAGAAGTTCTTATCTGAATGGCAAACAGGTGAAGCTTTGACTCTCTTAAGATTAACTTCCATACTATCCAATATTTTCATGCTGAGAAAGCATGGGCATCATCCTGATTTAGAAGGATTTAGGAATTTCCATACACAAAACCCATGAAACACACAAATACCCATTTTTCCTTCAAAATGGAACTTTAGACATAGGTTTGACTTGTACTCATGCTATTTGTAAATAATAAAAGAGCTAGTTGGTTAAACACTGCCAAATCACTGAAAAATAAAATTATTCCTTAAATACTTATTTAAAATAATATACTTTATAATTTTAGGGGATGTAAACATTTGAATTTAATTAGATGACAGTAGGAAAGAATCAGGATGAAAATCCCATAGGGGTTTAAAAACTGTAGATCTTTAATGAACATTTGTTACTTGTGCAAAACATTTACATAACTTAGCCATATTTCCACAGATTCAGAAAATACATCTGGTGTCAAAAAAACCTCAGAGTATCAGACAACTTGAAATGTAGAACTTAGAAGCTGATGAAGAGTAATGGAAACAATCTATAGATATTGGATCATTAGAAGATCCAAAATGATTAACAAAAATAAAAATAACATAGCAATAGTTATTATTTGCTAAGCATTTTTAGGTTTATCTTTCCAAGGGTTTCTCATTATTAATTTATTTAATGCCAAACAACTTAATGAGTTTGTAACACATGAACAACCTGAGTTTACAGATAAAGACTCTGAAGCAAAAGGACATTAAGATACTTGCCCGGAATCATGTAAATAATAATTTCAGGACTCTGGATTCAATATCTAATAGTGTGGCTTAACTATTTCTCAATAGTAATAAGATAATGTGAGACAAGCTAATAATTAATAAGATAATATTAATAAGGGGTGCCTGGGTGGCTCAGTCGGTTAAGCATCCAACTCAGGTCATGATCTCAAAGTTTGTGAGTTTGTGAGTTTGAGCCCCGCATCGGGCTCTGTGCTGTCAGCTTAGAACCTGGAGCCTACCTCAAATTCTGCGTCTCCCTCTCCCTCTGCTCCTCCCCTACTCATGCTGTGTCTTCCTGTCTCCTTCAAAAATAAATAAAACCATTAAAAAAATTTAAAAAAGATACTATGAACAAGATAATACTAATAGTTAATTTCTTAATATTAATCTGATACTAATAATAATGATATTGCTTTTCAGAAATAGGACCTTTGCTTATCTCTGAAATGGTTCTAACACTAATATAGACTTGATAGGTTTGTTGTCAGATTTAATAATGCTAGCACTTGTTTTAACATTTTTATATTCTACAAATGTTCACTCTTATCTTAATATACACTAATGTGCATCACTCATACAATTGTCAGTGTGCTTATGTGAATGTTTGTTTCATTACTTAGATTGGATGCTGTCAAAGTTTTTCTGTACAAGGATTTATAATATATATGGGGGCTTTAGGAATCACAAATTCTCTGTCTCAAATTAGTCAACTCTAGTACTAAACAGCCATAAACATATGTTTACGTTTACTCATAGGTAAACAAATGAGTGTCTGTGTTCCAATAAAACTTTATTTAGAAAAATAGACAAGGCTAATTACGTTCACAGGCAATAATTTGCCAAACCCTGGCTTAGATAATATTGGTTTAGACATGATAGAGATAGGTTAAATTTAAGTCTTGTACTTACAAACTCTATAACTAATGTGTAGCTGCAGATGCACATTATATTGAATCTTACCTATAATATCTCCATTATAATATCTTTAGATAGAGCTGCATGCCAGCCTGGTAGCTTCCAAGCATGGCTTGCTTATGGGATTCTTATTATATGGTAACTGTTTCAACAACTCAAATGACAAACATATATCTCCAAGGCCCCAAGTGAGCTAACAGGTTGACACCTGAATTAATGATTAGATGAACAAAAGCTGCTGTCACATATATATCCCATGCAGCTATTTTAAATTGTACATAAGACAACTAGAAGATGGAAATTTTATACACAATGTCAAGAAGCACTTTGGAAAATGTGATTCTATGTAGAAGGAAATTTCTGGGGAAGTCTCTATTATATTTAACTGGCAGCTTGACTGCTGAGCAGATGATACTAATGCAGAAGGTGCTGCATAAATTTCTCATTAAAACAGAAACATGAACTTTTTATGTGAAAGCACTTTAACTCCCTACTCCTGTATCTGCAGTTTGTTTTCTAGTGAACATCAAGTTTAAGAGAGAAAACTTATATGTATTTTTATTGATATGAATGAAAAACTAAAATGATACATTTGGAGAAACACACAGAAAACAAATATTTTATGTTTTTATATGTAGGATGATGCTTGATGAAAATGATACTTAACTTTATTTTGTCTACCTTCAAAACATAGTTATAATTTCATTTGGTGGTTCCATCCTTTGTGTGACTTCAATTTCTATAAGTTAATGGAAATTTCATATTTTGGTCTTCTTACTTCTCAAATGCCCTCACCTGCAACTTTACAAACTTTATACGTAGACTAAATCACCTTTGTGACATTCTGACAGACCTCACCTACAAACGTACAAATAGATGCACATATTCACCGTAAAAAAATGTGCATTTCCCCCAGCCTTGCTTGCTTTTTTGTGTTCCTTAAAAGAAGAGGATGGCTTCTCATCCAGAGCTAATGCCTCTCGCATCTCCTTGTTAGTCCTTTAATCATCTCATGGCTTGATGTTATCTTACTCTCTTCCTGAATCTGTCTCTAGCTCCAGAATCCTGAGTCTCCCTTTCATTCACTCATTCTCCTCAGTCTGAAAAAATCAAAATTCTACTAGATCTCCTGTCTGAGACACTGAATCTCCCCTAGTTGTCATTTTAATTTTCTTTTTTCCTTCTTTGCTAAACATCCTAGAAAAATAGTCTCTATTTTCTTATTATCTTTAAAATAAGGTATCATCTGATGCTGCTTATAAACCCGTAATATAGCTTCTTAGTTATTTCAGGACCTTGGATCTTTTAACAATCTCATGAAAGTTATGGGTTTTCTCCTTCAATAATGCACATACTTAGAGAATTCTTTATATAAGTTTAGGGTATTCAGACCCCTTGAAGCTCCTCTATGATAACAAGTGATACATTCATCTTAAGCTAAGCATCCCTGCACTTGTACCTGGTCGTTCTCTTTCCTTGATCTGTGTAGTCTCTGTCCTGTTTAATTTTGATGCCACTTCCAGTGGATGTCCTCTATGTGGGTCCTGAGTTTAAAAGGAGCCCTGTTTTCCTTTTGGAGCACTCAGAGCACCTTAGTACCTACTGTGGACTCTTTATCCGACTACTGCTGTGGACAACACTCTTCCTAGATTCTCTGTTGATTTCTTTCTGTAATCAACCCCCATAGATTCCAATACCACCTACATAGCCATGAATCTTAAATCCATGTATCTTTCCTCAATTTCCTCCATGACTCCCAGGTCTTGTGTTGGACATCTCTTCTTATACATTGCACAGTGAGTATGTCAAAAATTACCTATAATATTCCCTCCAAATCTACCCCTACCCTTACTTCCTATCTGGATGAAATGAAACATCATGGCCAAAAACTGGGGGAACCATCCTTGCTACTTTTAGCCTTTATATCAGATCTATGAGGAAGTCATTTTGACTATACTCCTTATTTACTCAGATTCTTTCCATATTCTTTCAATCTGTTGTACAGTTTCTGGATGTGTCATTTTCAACCATACAACCTTAGTTCTATAACCAACCATTGTCATACATCCACACCTCCATTCTAGAGTCATTCTCTACTAACATCCACTTAGATATCCCATACACTAAACATAATACATTCAACTTAGCTCAGTTGTCAAGGTGATTTACTGCTGCCTACACTTTCAGCCAAATGTCCTGCCAGTCATTAATATGTAGCTTGACATCTAGTCATAATGAACTACTTGTGATTCCCAAAATATAATATATAATTTCTAGATAGTTGGCCCTGCACCCATGGTTGGGAATTTTCTCCCTTTCCCTGACAGAGAAACTCACTAAACCCTTAAGAATCAATTCAATGATCAAAGCCCCAGAGAAATTTTGCCCAAACTACCTTTCCAGACTTTGATGTTACCCTTTCTCCAGATTCAACAGACCTTCAGTGAGGAAGCAAGACAATTCAAAGAGAGAAAATAAAATATTTAAGCTAAAGTTTCATTAGGGGTCAGATTTTTTTAGCTAGTTTTTAGTTTTTCACATAATTATGAAGGTCAGTTTTTATATTCTTCTGGTTTTTGATATTTTTTACTACTCTTATATGGATGTCCCAAATAGCATGTGTACTTTAATTTTTTATATCTAAGTATTAATAATTATAGTAGGCAATGCTACCCCCAGAAACGTGTCCACATCCTAACCCTCAGAACTTATGACAGGATATATGGCAATGGGGAATTAAGTTTGAAGATGAAATATTCAGTTTGCTAATTAGCTGAACTTAAAAAGCTGAACTTAAAAAAGTTGTCCTTACTCATATTTTTTGTGACAACTGAGTAAGTTGCTACAGGTCAAAGAGCTAGTAGTGTCTTGCTTCGTAGATAAAAAGCATCATATAGATGTTGGCTCCTATTATTGTTCTTTTTTCTATTATTATATTTCAGGTACCATTTTAGACACTGAACTTAAAAAGATAATTACACTGGGCTCAGTGTAATTATAGAAATCCTTATAAGTTGAAGAGAAAGTAAAAGAGTAAGAAAACAATGTGCCATGGAAAATGACTGGAGAGATACCACATTGCTGGTTTTGAAGATGAGCTATGGGGCAAGGAATACAGACAAAGTTGGAAAGGGCAAAGAAATGAACCCCTCTGAGAGCCTTTAGAAACAAATATAGCCTTGTATTTTAGCCAAGTGAGATCCATGTTGGACATACAACTTACAAAAATTAAGGTAATAAATTTATCTTTAAGGCACTAAGTTTGTGGTAATTTGTTGAGAATAGATACAAAAATCAACATATACCTTTCCCTATTCCTGATGTTTAAATCTCTCCCACTGGAAATGCAAAATTGTGGAAAACATACCATTAGAAAAATTAGGAGAAAACAGTAAGTAAATTAATGTTTAAAAAGGTAGAAAATAATAACCCAAAGTAACCAAAAATAATCACAGCCTTAGTTTTTAATAAAATTAAAGTATTTATAATGCAACTATAAAGGCAAAATGAAACCAGTTACTAAAACTTCAGACAAATCTTCCCAAATCTTCTAACATTTAAAACTATTTCATCTCATACATTGTTATCTAAAATCTATGAACTGTTAAAAACACAATTTTTGAAAAAAATGATTTATTAGTTGAAATGCATGAATTTGTCACTTGGAAAGTGGTAATTATAAGAAATAATTTTATCAGAATTTACCAATAACTTTATATTAAGGCAATGGTATCAAAACACTGGATGGGCTTACTAGTATACTATCAGAATATTCCTGACTAGTCCTATATTGACACGACAATACAGATTTTTTCTTTTGTGCTTATGAGCAGATGAGGCAAAATGATATCATGCTCCCTATTTATTTGACTAATATCCTATCTCTAGTTGCCTACTAATTAAGTTTTAACTCTTACTAAACTTTGAATTCATAAAATGAAATTAGAGCATATAGAGTTTGTGCAAGAATTATCATTTAAAATTCTCTAGAAGGGTGGAGTTTATTTTCCAAAATGGTTTAATTTATATATTTTTCTCTGTCTGTCTTTTCCCCCCTTTTTACCCTGCTTCAGATTTTAGCAAATATCCTGAGGGGAACAGTATGCATTTAAGGAAGGCCCCCCAACTTCCTGTCCTAAGCCACGTTTCTCTGAGCCTTAAGTATGGTGTGGCTATACACCTCAGCAGATGTAGCCTTCTTCCTTTAAATACCCTGGAGAAACCATGGCTTCAGAAGTCATTTTATTTCTCCTGTTGTATCCTTTCTCTGAAGTCTTAACACTCCAGTTCTTCAGGATCTCTTTGAAGCTTCAAAGAAATCATTTTTGGGTTTTTGTTTTATTTTGTTTTGTTTTGGCTTCTCTTGTTGATTGGGTGGGGGCATGTAGTCACTTGACCCAATCCAGAAGAAAAACTCCTCTGATTAAAAAAAAAATTAATTATATGAAGAAAAAATTTCCTGTGCTGTTCTCTAATGAGTACTTCTATGATACTTTGGCAATAGAACTTATTTAGAAACCAGTATCATGTATACGCCACGTGCCATTTTCAAAATGTTATATACAGACAGACTAAATATAATGAGATAAAAAAAAAGGTCTGTTTTTAAAGCAGCCATTATTTTCCCCAATTACTTATTGTTTTATTCTTCTGTCTTGGCACTTCTAGTCACTGGCCATTTTAATTGCCTATTATATTCCCTTTTAGTTAGATGGGAAATTAGTACATCTTTTGGTTGGAGGCAACAGAAATATAAGACATTAGCTCATGAAGTTCTTATTAATACAGAGAAATTAAGGTGTGAAAAATAATGCATAATCTTTGTTTGCAAAGTACTTGTACAAAGTCAGAAAATATGTACAGTACATAATATAGAAGTTTATTCCCCTCATCACCTCTTATCTTCCCCTGTCCCCATTCTTCTTCCCAAAGTTTACCAGTGTTACCATTTTTTGTAATTCCTTGCAAAATAATTTAAAAAGAGAAAGAAAATATACATGCCTATATTTAATTTTATGCAAAAGAGATAATTACATACATAAAATTACTTAACAAAATCATTTGGAGATTCATTTATTAAGCAAATGTTTTCTGAGTGTCTATCATGTTTCTGGAATTGAATTTTAACTTTGTCATTTCCAGCTTAAGACTCTGACCAATTTTCCTAGTCATCCTGTCTCAATTTCTTTGTATTTATAATAGAGGAAATAGTTGTCCTTACTCATATTCTTTGTGACAACTGAGTAAGTTGCTACAGATCAAAGAGCTAGTAGTGTCTTGCTTCGTAGATAAAAAGCATCATATAAATGTTGGCTCCTATTATTGATCTTCTTTCTATTATTATATTTCAGGTACCATTTTAGACACCAAGAATTTATTAGTAACAAAGTTGACAAAGATCTTGATTTAAAAAGCCTACATTCCCATGGTGGGAGGAGCAGATGATAAACAAGTAGACTAATAAGTAGAACAATGATATAAGCTACTGACATGTACCATGAAGATAATACAAAGTTGATACAACAGACCAGGACCAGGTAGAGATAGGGGAGGTAATCAAGCAATTCTGGCACAGTGGTTGGGGAAGGTCTCTGACATACTGATATTTGAGTTGGGATGTAAGAAATGCTAGTACCAGGAGGATGAAAGGAGATGTATTTCAGGTAGAGAAAAGAGAAAGTAAAAAAAAAAAAATCTCTGGTTTACATGAAAATGAGTTTGATGTTTCATTTAAAAAAAAAAAAAAAGGAAAAGTGTAGCTTTCTGAAAAGCAGTGAGCCGGGGACAGTGGGTTAAGAGAGAGGTTACATAAAACCTGGGGAGAAGGTCTTTTATTGGCCATAGTAATACAGCAACCAGTACCAGACTTGCCTTCCTACTATATACAACTATAAGTTGGACAAGCTCTATAAAGTGCTTCCAGTTGTTGGAAAATAGGTAATGTCAAATTGTGTCTTGTGTTTAGCTACAATATCTGATGAGGGGCACCTTCCTCAGTGCAAGGTAGTGGAGCCCAGAGAGGGGCTCTATTGATAAGATGAGAAGACAGACGTCATAGCTGAAGTGGCTCCAAAGTGCAGAGGTCAAGAGAAATCTATATAGGAGGGTGAGAGGTGGAGGAATGAACTCGGAATCTGTACATGGGATTCAACAACAAATTTTTGGCAGAGACCTTGTCTTCAGATATACTGGATAAGACTCCATAAGGCCCAGAAGAGTAGTCACTATGGAGCTGAGAGCAGAACAGAGATACCAGAGGTCATATTTTGTGAAACTTTGGGGTTCCAGCTTAGTGCCTAGAGGGATATTCCTGTGCTTCTTAGGCATTCAGATAAGACAAGGAACAGAAGACCAGGATGTTGTAGAAAGAACAATAGGGACTATGCCCTAGAACAAGGTTTGGCAAACAGTGACTGGAAAGGGACAGATAGTAAATATTTTCATTACATATTTCATCTTGTTTTTTAATAAATATTTATCAGTATAAGAATTCCTTAGCTGTGGACAAAAACAAGCCACTGGATTTTGTCACCTGGCTTTAGTTTGCCAACCTTTAGTATAATATAAATCTACATTCTAAGGCTAAAATCAACACTAAAATAGGCCTATCACAATAAAGAATAAAATCAAGTCTGCATGATCAAAATGATTCCCTCAAAGTTAAAAACTGCTTATCAGAAAAAATCAACATATATTAACATTAAGTTATGGTTTATAACTGACTATAATGTATAATCAACAGGGTGGAGCATAAACTCTAAAATATTTATACAAGCAAGAGAATGCAATCTATAATAAAAGAAAAATGAAGGAGTCAATAGAAACAGATGCCAAAATTACCCAGATGTTGGAATCAACAGACAGGAATGTAAAACATGTGTTATAAATATGTTCATGGACTTAAGAAAAAAGATAGTCATATTGAGTGAACATATGGGGAATCTCAGCAGAGAAATGAAAACTATTTTTGAAAGAACCAAATTGAAATTTAAAAACTAAATTATAAAATACAGGAAATGAAAAATTTACTTGATGAGCTTAAATCAGATTGGAGACATCAGAGTAAAGTGTCAGTGGCCTGGAAAACAGATCAATAAAAAATATATGAATAACAGAGAAATAGAACAAAAAATAAATGAACATAGCCACAGTGACAAGTAGGACATTACCAGGAAGTCAAATTACATGTTACTGGCATCTCAGAAGAAGAGGAATATACAGTCGGGCAGAAAAAATATCTGAGGAACTGACGGATAAAAATATTCTCAAAATTGATGAAAAATATTTGCAACTTAGAAATGCACAAACTTTAGTGAACCTCAAGTAGGATGCATACAAAGAGAGCATGCCTAGAAAAATCATAGTTTAGTTACTGAAAAGCAAAGATGAAGAGAAACACTTTGAAGTTAGCCAGAGAAGGACACGTTGTAAAGAGGCAAACTAAGAGCATTTCCTCAAAAAAGGTTTATACAGCTTTTATTTAGTCACCGTGATTCATATACCACTTTATAATGCTTCTGTCCATCTAGGCACATGAAACAATAAAAAGGATAAATTATATGTGCACACATGTACACCCACACATACAACACATGTAGCAATGTGATTGATGCTGGAGAAGTGTTTCACTCCTTTATGTTTTGTTGAATTTATCCAAAATGTTGGATTTGCTTTAGACAAAATTTGAGTGAAATATTTCCTAAAGTCTGCCTTAGCATATTTCACTGACTCTAAGGTGTGTCCATGTTCTTGCTGACCTTACTAAAGGGAAATAAAATTTTATAAACAAAATGGCATTTAGTTTTTTTAAAAAGTCCTTTGTCAACTTCATATATCTACAGACAAAAAAAATCATTTTCTGTTCTTTTTTTTAAGTTTGTTTGTTTGTTTATTTTTTTAAGGAGCCAGGGAGGGGCAGAGAGAGAGGGAGACAGAGACTCCCAAGTAGGCTCCACGCTGTCAGCACAGAGCCCAACATGGGTTTTGAACTCACGACCTGTGAGATCATGACCTGAAACCAAAGTCAGGTGCTTAACCAACTGAGCTACCCAGGAGTTCCCCAAATCACCCTCTATTCTAATTCTCCTAATGGGAACTTTTTAGGTAAGCTAAAGTCAAATTAAAATGATTTTAATCTGTCATTTAAAAAGTAAATGAATAATAATGCCATACTGTTATTACTTTAGTTTTTCAGATTTTATTATAAACTTCCCCTTCAAACACAGCATATATGCAAAATCTATAAAATGTTTCTTTGCTTATTGTATAAAGCAAGTTAATGCCTCAAAACATATGTTATACTGAGCAATCTCCAAATGCTTTTATCAATACATCCTATTTTGTATTAGGTTTCAAAAAGGTCATCAGTCTACAAGAAGTTGAGAAAGCGCTGCCAATTTTTATGTCTTGGCTTGGCATTAGCAGTCACACTGTCAAATGTGGCCTTTAGAGAGAATTTTGACCTACTGGAAAACAGGCAGTTCAGCTGGAGACTGTATGAAGGAAGTCACCTGACAGGCAGGTCTAAAAGAGAAAAAAGAAATCCTTTCTCTGGCTACTTCTCAGGAAGATTCTTTACCTGCTAATTTTTCACTTTAATTTAGGGAAAAAAAATGAACAAAGAAGTGAATATATTCATCCAGCAATTATAGTCATTATGCAAACTCATAAATTTCAAATCTTTAGAGCGTCTCAGTTTGGTCTACTCTATTGTTCATTAATTTGAGTGTCATAAAAAAGGAAGCATTGGAATAGGAAAGGAAGACAAGCTGAACATTCGGGTTTGCATTCCAAGTGCTCTGTTCATATTAAAAATGAGACCAGCACCATTTCGAAAATCTTGACTTTGAAAAAAAATATCTAAAATAGGTAAGTGATGAATATTACTAGGAGAACCCTCTTTGAATAAAGCCTATATTTTAATGAACACGTTTTTCTTGCTTGCCTATAGTTTTTTTTTTTTTTCAAAAATGGAATGTTTCTTCTTATTCCTAATAGGTTATTATCCTCGTTTTATATTAACATTTCATAAACATGTTTTACATTAACAATTATATTTTTTCAATTTTTTCTGTACTTCTGCAATATCTACAAAAAATAAAATTGATAATATACTGATAGGTGATGCAAGCGATGAAAAGTAGAATGCTAAGAGGAAAAGTAAATATAGACAACTCTTGAAAGTTAAAATGCCCACACTACCCAAAGTCACCTACCAATTAAATGCAATCCCTATCAAAATACCAAAGGCATTCTTAGCAGAAATAGAAGAAACAATTGTAAAGTTTCTGTGTAACCAAATAAGACCCAGATAGCCAAAGCAACACTGAGGAAAAGAACAAAGCCAGAGCATATCACACTTCTGGATTTCAAATTATATTATGAAATCTTAGTAATTGAAACAGTGTGTTACGGTTGAAAATAGACACATCAACTAATGGACAGAATAGAGAGTCCAGCATGTATGGTCAACTAGTATTTGACAAGGCAGTCAAGAATACCCATGGGGTAAAGGATGGTGTCCTCAATAAATGATGAGAAAACTGGAAAAATGCATGGAAAACACTGAAACTGGACCTCTATTTTACACCATTTGCAAAAATTAACTCAACATAGATCAAAGACCGAAACATACCTTATATATTTTGGATACCAGCCTTTTACGGGATATGTCATTTGCAAATATATTCTCCTACTTAGTAGGCTGTCTTTTAGTCTTGTTGACTATTTCCTTTGCTTTGCAGAAGCTTTTTATTTTGACGTAGTCCCAATAGTTTATTTTTGCTTTTGTTTGCCTTATCTCAGGAGACATATCTAGGAAAATGTTGCTAAAGTTGATGTCAAAGACATTACTGCTTGTGGACTCTTCTGGGATTTTTATGGTTTTTAGGTGTTACATTTAGGTCTTTAATCCATATCCAGTTCAATTTACATATAATGTAACAAAATGATCCAATTTCATCCTTGTGCACGTAGCTGTCTAGTTTTCCCAACACTATTTGTTGAAGAGACTGACATTTTCCTATTACATATTCTTTCCTCCTTTGTGAAAGATTAATTAACCATATATTGTGGGTTTATTTCTGGGGTCTCTATTCTGTTCCATTGATCTCTGTGTCTATTTTTGCACCACAACCGTATTGTTTTGATTACTGCAGATTTGTAGTTTATCTTGAAATCTGAGATGTGATATCTCCAATTTTATTCTTCTTTTTCAAGACTGCTTTGGCTATTTGGGGTCTTTTATGGTTGCACATAAATTTTAGGATTATTTGTTCTAGTACTGCAAGAAATGCTGTTGGTATTTTCATAGGGATTGCACTGAACCTGTAGATGGCTTTGAGTAGTACGGACATTTTGACAATATTTGTTTTTCCAATGCATAAGCATGGAATATCTATTTGTTTGTGTCCTCTTCAATTTCTTTAATCCATGTCCTGTAGTTCTAAAAGTATGGATATTTCACCTCCTTGGTTAAGTTGATTCCTAGGAATTTATTCTTTTTGGTGCAATTGTGAATGGTATTGTTCTCGTAATTTCTCTTTCTACAACTTCATTATTAGTGTACAGAAATGCAACAAATATCTGTATATTGATTTTGTATCTTGTGACCTTGCTGAATTCATTTATCACCTCTGTATCTTTAAGCAGAAGTCCAAAGTACATTATATTGATATATTTAGTTTTCCTTTGTTTTTGCAACAGGCTCTGCTTACCTTGAGAGTTAAAACTTAATCTTAAATCTTATTTTTACAGTTTCAGCACTGAGCATAGGATGGGTTGTATGCAGCCCTCAATAAATATTTGTTTCATCAAACTGAGGTTAAAGTAATAAAGGAATATAGCTGCTTATTTCAGGACAGTGTCTTAAACTGCTTTTAGCATTAGTCTCAATGTCCTTTGATTCTTCGACAGTATTGGACTTTATTATCATGTTTTAGAATAGTTTATATATTTTCTTTTTTCTTATTTAAAATTTTTTGTTTATTTATTTATTTTTGAGAGAGAGACTGAGAGAGCAAGCAGGGGAGGGGCAGAGAGAGAGGGGAAAAGAGAATCCTAAGCAGGCTCTGCACTATCAACATGGAGACTGATGGCGGGGCTTGAACTCATGAACCCTGAGATCATAATCTGAGTGGAAACCAAGGGTTGGATGCTTGACTGACTGAACCACCCAGGCGCCCCTATTCTACATATTTTCTAATCAGATTTACATACAGAATGGTAATTTAATGTTTTGATGAACCCTGCATATTATAGAAAGTCTTCTGGAAAAAGCCAAGGATAGTGAAATGTTCTGGTAAGATGAGTTCATGTAGTCATGTTGTGTTCTGCTTTTATTATCAATGGTAGCTGTTTTGACCAATATTAGGATCACCTAGGGAACTATTAACTGTGGCTTAATTCTAACTCAGAAAAAAATTACATTAGAAACTTAGAGATTGGACAATAGTATTCTTGAAACTCCTCATGTGATTCTAACCTGTAGTTAGTAAGGATAACTATTGTACTAATTTATGTAGTAGAAATTAATATTATATATATCCTTAAGTATCACAAGTGCAGTTCTACCAAAAGACAGATTACTAAAACTTTTACCTAGATTCAAAAATTATCCCTTCAGTATGATATTTCAGTCACTGGTGAGGTATTTACCAGAGAATCTTCTATAAGCTGTCTTTAATAAATTATAATATTAGGTTAACCTATCTCAAAAAAAAAAAAAAAAAAGAAAAAGAAAAAGAAAAGAACAAGAAAAAGAAAAAAAGAAAACTAAATAGTTGCAAGACTTCTGGCTATATCCATATTTATTTAAAATGAAGGAGAGAAGGAACAGTCAACAAGGGTAGGTGAAATGTGAAATTAGCTTTGTAATGTCATTCTGGTATCTGATTCCCCAGAGAGGGCCTACATACTATTACCCCCCACCATCACATAGGTTCTTTAGTTCCAATGGCATTGTTTTAAGTTTCTAAGTTATGTAGGATAGGTTAATTTATCCAGTGGTAACAAACCAGTCTGCTATTTCAGTGAACTAGTGCCAGTAAAACTTTTTCATCTCACCAACCCTGCTGCGCATCTAAATGATTTTCTAGGATAAATGTTCTCCATACTTACACAGTCAAATATCCAAACTTCTGGGGTGCCATAACCCTACTGCTGAACAATTACACATGCATGGCCTATGTATTTTATATGGTAGAAAATTGTGCATGGAGTTTCCATTCCCTCAGCCACAGATAGAACATATTGATTCTTTTCACTGCCCATTGTCTAGTACTGGACACAAGGCTACAAGATACTGTAGGTTACTAAAATTTCTTCCCCAAACAGTTTGGTTGTTTATTTCCAGGTTTGTCATTCAGTTCTGAGTGATTTTTTTCCCCCTTGTAATTGAGAATTTCTAAATCATCAGATTGCATTAACGCATGTAATTCTATTTATCTGATGTTTAGACTCTGTGTCTTATAAATCAAAATTTCAATTTTGATTACTGCTTCAAATAAAATGAATATGAGTACTAAATACTCATATCATACTAAGATATATTAAAAGACAAATGAAATAAGCTATCAAATAAACTAGTTACCACATCCACCTTTATATATTCTAGCCCAGATCAAACCATAAAAGAATGCATTGTGAACCACTGGCCAATAATAGGATTAATTTCCAGATTCTGGTCACTAATTCTTTCCTTTTCCTACCGGTTTCCAATACAAATACTTGTAAAAGTCCTGGAAAAGCCTTGGTGGTTATCAACAACTGAGATTTTTAATTTATTTATTCATGGTGATATAATACAGATTTTAAAATTTACAATAATGTCCCCATTTCTCATAGGTGGTTATTTTTTTTTTAATTTTTTTCAACATTTATTTATTTTTGGGACAGAGAGAGACAGAGCATGAACGGGGGAGGGGCAGAGAGAGAGGGAGACACAGAATCCGAAACAGGCTCCAGGCTCCGAGCCATCAGCCCAGAGCCTGACGTGGGGCTCGAACTCACGGACCACGAGATCGTGACCTGGCTGAAGTCGGACGCTCAACCGACTGCGCCACCCAGGCACCCCAGGTGGTTATTTTTTAAAAAGTTACAT
This sequence comes from Herpailurus yagouaroundi, assembly GCF_014898765.1. Lineage (NCBI taxonomy): Eukaryota > Metazoa > Chordata > Mammalia > Carnivora > Felidae > Herpailurus > Herpailurus yagouaroundi. Next base: position 8,794,797 of record NW_024412441.1, read on the forward strand.
TTTTAAAGAAATAAAATATTTTCTAAATATCTTGAATTTAACAAACACCATCATCTAAAGCTTTGCAGTGTTTATACACAATATCTATTATGCCGTGTAAGATAATACCACATGACCAAAAACCAACATAAATCTATGAAAACATACTTATACAGATAGTGGAGTTAGCTGACTAAGAATTAATATGTCACAAATATAGAATGGGAAGGTGTAGAAAATAGATTAAAAGATAGGCATTTCTACCAGAGAACTTGAATCTATATAAAATAGTCCAACAAGGACTATAGAACAGAAAAATATAATTTATGAAATTATGGAAATCTGTTAGAAGGGTTTAACAGTAGCTGATACACAGCAAAAGACAGGATGAGTAAACAGACATATCAATGACTGAATTGACAGATATCTTATCAATTGAATAGACTGAAGCAAAATAAGAAAAAAATAAATGGGCCATATACAAAAGCCTACTAGGAATATGTGGATCAGAGTAAAACAGCCTAATGCAGATATAACTGTAGCTTGAGAAAGAAAAAAAATATGTGTTGCATTGACTATATTTGAGGATATAATATAGACTAAATAAAAATATCAGCTCATAGATTCAAAAAGAACCTCAACCAGAAGCAAATAAAACACACCGCAGATAAGCATAAGATAGCAAAACTACTGAAAGCAAAACAACAAAAATCAAAGCCATACTCAATATCCTCCTAAGAAAAAGACACAGACACATTGCTCTCCAAAGATAATCAAAAGATTGATAAGCAAAAATTATAAAGGTCAGAAAACAATGGAATAAGAACACTGTAAAAATAACATAACTAAGCCAACTTAGAAGTTTATGCTAAGAAAAAATATCCTTTCGAAATAAGGTGAAATGAAAACTTATTCAGACCAAAAACAAAGAAACAAATTCTGAGAATACATCAGTGTCAGACCTTCACTGGTAGATACACAGTAGAAATTTCTTCAAACAAAAGGAAAATGATTGCAGAAATTTAGGAAAGGATGAAAACCAAAGAGAATGAAAATGAGTAAATGTAAATAAAGATAGTAGAAACACAATAATTAAAATGTGTATGCATAAAAATGTGTAAAATAAAAATGTTAACAATGCGAGTTGTGGTAAGAAGTAACTGGAGTATAATGTTCTAAGTTTTACCATTTTCAGAGACATTTTAAATTAATAAATCATGTATGGTTATGAGAAGTCAAGATATATTTTTAATCTCTGAAATATTAAAGGATTTAACTACTCAATGAATATCGATTCATGTAAAATTAGTAAGGAAAAAGGAAAAAAGGAATAACATTTAATTACTCTGAAAGACAGAAAGATTGGAAGAGAACAACTGTAAAACAGAAAAAAGTAGATATAAATTCAAATATATATGTTATTACATATACTCTAAAAATACTAAATATTCATTAAAATTATGATTATGAACTGGGTAAAAAATATGTGCTGCTACTCAGACACATCTTTCATGTGAGTATGTTACCTGTTTGAAAGTGAAAGAATTTTTAAAGTAAATGAAAACAATAATCAAAAGAAAATTGGTTAGCCATACTAATATCAAACAATGTAGCTATTTATGTCAGAATCACAAGAGATAAAGATGGACATTTCATAATTATAAAAGGGTCAATCCACTAGGTACATATAATGATTATAAACATGTATGACTCTGGTGGCTTATTTTATTTATTTATTTATTTATTTATTTATTTATTTATTTATTTATTTGTTTTTTGAGTAGGCTCCATGCCCAGAATGGAGCTCAGTGTGGGGCTCTAACTCACAACCATGAGATCAAGACCTGAGCCAAGATCAAGAGTCAGACACTTAACCAACTGAGTCACCCAGGCACCCCAACCTCTGGTAGTTTAACATAGATAAATAATATGTGAAATAAATAAGTGAAATGAAAATAATAGTCATACCTATAGTCAATGTGGGAGATATTAAACTCCATATCTTTTAAACCTTGTATAAGCAAAAAAAAAAAATGCAGTAAGGATATAGAAAATATGAAAAGCACAAATAAAAATGTGTATAAAGTTATGTGAAACACCTATCTAGAAAAGACAAAAACTTTTTTTTTTCATAAGGACATTAGACATATATTTTCCATATGTCTTGGATCATTAAGCACATCTAAACAAAACTCAATAGATGAAGTCATATTTAGTATGTTTTCTGACAAAACAAACATATATAACAAAAAGATAATTAGAAGGTCTCCAACTGTTAAAAATGAAGCAACATACCCTCAAACAACCTGTGGGTAAAAGGAAAAATCACAACAGAAATTAGAAAATATTTTAAACAGATAATGACGACATAGCTTATAAACATTTATGGGAAATAACAAAAACAATGCCTAGTGGAGAATCTATAGACTTAAATACATATATTAGAAAAGAACAAAGACTGAAAATCAATGATCTAAACTTCTATCAAGATGCTCAGAAATATATAGTAAACCAAGGAAAGTAAATACAAAAAAATAACAAAGATAAGAGAACTTAAAGAAAAAAAATGCATGGAGGAGTATATTAGCACAAGAGGTGGTTCTTCAACAATATGAATGATCTTAATAAAATGCTAGCAAGACTAATCAAGGAAAAAATAAAAATTTGCAAGTAACTAACATTAGACATAAAGTAATATTACCTCAGAGTCTATACACATGAAAATAGAAATAAAGATATATTTTAATACTTTACATCAATACATTTGACAAGTTTTGAGAAGAAAAAAGTCTTTTAAAGTGAATTCTGAGTTTGGCACAATAAGAAAAATAAATATTAATAGCCCTGCATCTATTTAAAAGACCCACATACACACTCTATATTTTTAAAGTTTATCTATTTATTTTGAGAGAGAGAGAGAGAGAGAGAGAGCGAAAGAGAAAGTAGGGGAGGGGCAGAGAGAGAGAGAGGAATAGAGAGACTCCCAAGGAGTCTCCCCACTGTCAGTGTAGAGCCCCATGTGGGACTTGAACTCACAAAACATGAGATCATGCCCTGAGCCAAAGTTGGACACTTAAGGGACTGAGTCACCCAGGCACCTAACACACATTCTATTATTAAACTACTCTTCATTTTTTTTTTTAACGTTTATTTATTTTTGAGACAGAGAGAGACACAGCATGAACGGGGGAGGGGCAGAGAGAGAGGGAGACACAGAATCGGAAGCAGGCTCCAGGCTCTGAGCCATCAGCCCAGAGCCCGACGCAGGGCTCGAACTCGCAGACCGTGAGTTCGTGACCTGAGCTGAAGTCGGAAGCTCAACCGACTGAGCCACCCAGGCGCCCTTAAACTACTCTTCAGAAAGAAGATTGCTTGACCGCAAAATTATTTCAAATACTGAAGAAAGAAATCAAGCCAAACTTATAATCATAGTCCAGATTGTGGGTATGTATGTGTATGGTATTTTATGAGATTTACATAACCTTGATACCAAAATCTAGCCAAGAAGATTCATTTAATTTTTTCCTCATGCAATTCTTCCATCTCTTTACTTGAATATTTTAATGATAATTATTTCAAAGTTCTTATCAGTCAAGTCCATTAACAAGCCATCTGTGAGTCGATCTGTAGGTACCATGTGATAATTCTCAGAATTTTCTGGATTTCATCAGTTGGTATTTCTAGTGTTTTTTTTTTTTTCCATGTATTTTCTAGCTATGCTGTATAATAATGTAGAGGCTCTGTATTATGCAGTCTTACACCAGAGGAGGCCCACTCTTTCCTTTTCAAGGTAGACAGAATATTAAGCAAATCAATTTAAACCTATCTTGGAGTCTAGTGGAGACAGGGGTTCATTCAGTCATTGGAAGACTCGCATTCCAGTCCTTAGGACATGGTTTCCAAAGTTTTTAATTTAGAATTTAGTGCATTCACCAGGAGTACTTCTCTGAGACACCAAGACTCTATCTATCCCATCACCACCAGGATACTTTGGAAAACTCTTCTCTGCTTTTCAGACTGTTACAGCTAAAACTGTGTCTCTCACACCACCAAGATTTGGCTAGTGTCATGAAGGACAAATTGACAGTATTTGAAACCATTTTGAAGAATGAAGCCATTCAAGTGTCCAAAGTTGTCTCTATAGCCCAGGAGTCAGCAAACAAGCCTATGGTCCTAATCTAGCCTGACTTTTTCTATAGCCTAGGGGCTATCAAAAGAACATCTTATGAAATGTAAAATTATATAAAATTAAAATGTCAATGTCCAAAAAGTTTTATTGGAACACAGACACACCCATTCATTTGTTTACTATCTAAGGTTATATTTGCTGCAAGGGATGAACTGAGCATTTACCACAGAGACTGCATAATACCACAGTTGAAAATATTTACTCTATGGTTCTTGGCCGGAAAAAAAAAAATCCATTCCCTGCTCTAGTCTATAAGACCAATAAAAGTTCTGGCAGTTTCTGTGTCCCCTAGTAGTGGTCCTCTGCCCAAAGTCAAGATTCTCATTGAAAGCCTACACAAAAAAAATATAGTTTCAGATTGTAAATTTATCACCTACAGTTCTTTCTTTCCAAAATTTAACCCTCAAATGCTTTTTGTTTAAAACTGCTCTGATTTATTTAAACATATATATTTTTTCTATTTTATGTACGTTTTGCTATTTTATCTAGTTTTTCATGACAGGAGCAATCATATACAACAAACTACTCCATTCTATTTGCAAGTGGAAGACAACCATTAATTTTAAGAATTGACATTTTTCTTTTTGCTTATTCCTAGTAGTGTCCAGAAATTTAAAAAAGTAAAAGTTGAAAATATCTGGCTCATCAGAAAGTATCTGGTTTGAAAGGAACCAACAAAATCTAGTTCAATCCTTTATTTTGTAGATTAATAAATTGTAGTTTAGAAGGAAGTGTGAGCAGAGCACCTGGCTGGCTCAGTTGGTGGAGCATACGACTCTTGATCTTGAGGTTTGAACCCCAAGTTTGAACCGCATGTTGGGTGGAGAGATTCCTTAAAAATAATCTTTAGAAAGAAGTGTGAGCAATTTGTCAATATCTATATCTGGATTTTGGTAGTCAGGACTTGAGTCCTAAAACTCAGATCTAGGGGATTTCTCTGTGGCCGTCTGTCCTTTGTGTGATCTTCGTTGTACGTGCTCATATGTGTGTATAAGTTTAGTTGGAGTGATAGGCCATGTGTGTTTGTGTGTGAAACTTCCAAGACCTATGTGTATATGTGTTACTGACATAATTGGATGATGCTCTGATACTTGAAGTTATTGAAAGTTATCTTTAAACTCTTTGGCCTATGTTCTTCCCAAGAGAGAATATTATCTTCCTGCCTTGTTTAGTACAATGAAATCACCAAGGATGTTTTCAGGTCAGTTTAAATTTATCCAAAGTGATTTAAATATTATTTTTAAAGTAAAAGTATAACGTGTCATTAAAAAAAATAGGGTTAATGAGAAAAATGCTGACAGATTCATAGTGCTAGTGTCACTGCATACTAGTTTTTTATTCAAAGCACCAATTAAGTACAAATTTACATTTAACTTGTCAAAAAGAAATCTTTTAAAACATTTTATTCAGCTTTTATAATTTTAAGCAGAACTTATCCTCTAACGCCAGATCATGTATGCTTACGTTTGTTTCTGTATATCATCATATCTTGGTAGACTGGTATATCCTTTATAGAAAACAGTGGAAGCCCTAAAATAAATACATTTAGTATTGTAGAAAACGACCGAAAAATTAGACCAAGACCAAAGCACATCAAGTGTGTATTATAACCTTCTCATTGGCATTAAATAGTTTTAACCAATATTATTAAGTTGAATATATTTTAGCATCCAGGACAGACGTATCAATCTATCATTGATAACATTTTTAGGAATATATCTATACTTAAAAATCCATTCAAATGTCAAGGTTTTCATGAAAACTTTTGTAATGAAATATCTTAATTCTGTTTCATATTATTATATTTGATTATAATAGGGTACAACTAGGGACTGGGTATAATTAGAAAATATTTATTATGCTGGTGTTCTCCTTCCTATTGACCTTAGTGATCTCAAACAAGTATGTATTATTTAAATATGGGTTTTCAGGCTTAGCCAAATATTTCTCGTTTTTCACACTAATGTTAATTTGCTCTAAAGGTAGCATAATATTAGCATGGTTAAGCTTAGTTGGGAAACAACTAATGAGTCTCCATTATTTGCCACTTCCATTATATTGACTTGTTATTTACTTTATTATTAAAACACCATCTCATTGATATTTGTATTTTTAAAAATCTGTATAACAAAAAATTTTGAGTAAATTACAATGAATTGTTTCTTCAATTCCTGGAAAAGTTTGTGAAATCTCTATGTCTCCAGTATTTGTAAGGAAAGACATCAAACTTCCTTTTTTATTATTGATCTTCCTGGAACTGGAAAAGACAGTAGAAATGAAGCAGGGTACACATGTGATTCCATATAAAATATGCACATACGATAGATATAAATGTGGAAAAAACATATATAATTTCTTAAATTTATTCAAAATTTAGTTATTTTCCACAGCAAAGAGCATGTTTTAAACATTGATCAAACAATTTTCTGCTAATACACCTTTTGTGAAAGGATAATAGGTATAATAGGCTCACAATAAACATTTATTGAAGGATTAACAAAATGAATGGATGCAAAATTATGAAGAACAAGATAAACATAAATCAGAAGGGATTAATAAGTAACAAAAAAACCCCACTTCCTAGTTTTGAGTTTTGTGACACATTTTAAATGACTAATACCTATATAATTCAGAAGAAGGTAGATATGCTGCAATTAAGAATAATGATCATATTTCAGTGGCTTAAAACAACAAAGCTTTATTCCTAACTTACGCTATCTGCCTAATATGTACTTGCCACAAACTCACTGTTTCAGATTGATGAAAGGTTCATCTTACATGTTCCCATGATCATTGTGGAATGGGAACAATAAAGCCGTAGAATGTAGCACTTGCTGCTAAATGCTTCTATCCAAAATTTGGTCCACATCTATGTCCAGGACTGGTCACATGGTCTCATTTAAGATGCAGAAAAGTACAATTATAGGTGTGTCAGGAAAAGAGAGGAACTGGATATTAGAGACTGGTAATGTCTGCCATGGTGGGGAAATTTTCTAAATCAGGAGGGTAATGGCACAACCAAAGGCTAAGGGCTAGAATTAATTGGGACTAGGAAAGAAGGAAGGAGGGAGGGAAGGAAGGAAGGAAGGAAGGAAGGAAGG
>NW_024412441.1:8802075-8889471 GCF_014898765.1 Herpailurus yagouaroundi
AAAAAAAAAAAAACCTCTGGGCATTTAGCCAATCAACACTACATGGACTATGATACTTTAAGAAACCTCCATTATTAATTATGGGGTTAATGGATTTGGATTTGATACAACGAATTACAGAAAATAGACTCTTAAAAATAGTGAATTACAAGCATAAAAATATCAACCATTACTATATATATATGTATTCAGTGCTTGATAAATCTGGCATTTTTGCTTTGGGTAATTGGAACAGGAGAAGGCAGAGTTATATAGTACAAAAAGCTAATAAATTAGTTATAATAATCCAAGTAAGGAGTAAGATTTAGAATTGGGCTTGTAATTTTGCTGAGGAAATGGAAAACATACACACATACTCACGCACAGGAGAAAATTTAGACCTTTCTAAAGAGGGAGACTCCCAGAACTGATAACATATTTAATTTTAAAAGAAAAAGAATTAGAAAGTCTATGGTTATATATTTTAGGGATTGAGAGAAGTGTATTAGTATGTTTATACATAAGTACAAGACAGATAAGACAAAACAAACAATTTTTTAAACAAATCAAAGCATTTGAACAACTTCACCATAGTGAAAATTATATTAAAGTAGAAATAAGGTAAGACAAACAAGGCTCTGTCTTTGAATAGCAATATGAAATTAAGGGTGAGATAATTTCCTATTCATGGGAGCTATTCTGCTTTGAAATTTACTCATATGCTCAAATATGTTACAAAGGTAATGCACTCTGTAATGTGGTCTTTAAAATGCACAGTGTGACGGGCATGGTTTAAATAAAACGTTTAGTTGCAATATCACCCCAAATTATCCTAGCAGGGAGAGCTGAGGCAAACCACCAATTTTGACTCCACATGTATTCCAGATACAGAAAAATGGATAAATTGGTTTCTTTTGTGCTCTCCTTGCTGCTTGTCTTTATGAGCAGTAAAATTGCTTGCATGGAGATACCCGCTTGCAGAGGCTTCCAGAGGAAAGCTGCAGGAATTAGCGCTCACAGGGTAGCCCAGACTGCAAATGGAACCCAGCAATCACCATGCTGAAGAGGGTGGGTGTAGATTAGAAGGTAGGAGGTAGTTATTTTAAGCAGCAAGCTCCAAGTGTCTGAACTCTGATGGGGGAAGTGGAGAGCCCCTGGATAGTGGGCATTCTAGGAAAGATTAATTTGGCTCTTCAAACCTTTGTTATTCAAAAGGTTATCAATAGGTTTCCAAGACTTAATAAAAAAGTGATTTTACAGTTTTCTATCACTGTGACCATATGGTCTTCAGCGAGTCACTTAATCTGTGCCTTAGATTCTTCCTCTGCAAAATGGAGATAATGTCTAGAGATCAGAGAGTAAGTCAGAAGATTACATGGGTCTCTCCTCACTTTAGGATGTATAGTTCTATGATTTGCAAAGGCCTCTACATAGTGCACAAAGGCCTCTAATTATAACGAGTTGCCACTGTAATTCTTTAACCTATAAAATTGTGGCCACTTACCTTTCAGCATTGAACACCATTCTGGATTCTCAATTAGCTCTACTCTGACTTGAAGGTAAATTAAGAAACCTTTGATAAGTAATGGCTAAGAATTAGGTATCTATAACTTGGGGTGGTCATGGAAATTTTGATTGTCTTAATGGTTTAAAGTTCTTAACCTACAGCTTGACATATACCAACTATTCAGTAAATACTAGTGTTGGTGGGTGTACTGATGCTCATCATTGAAATGGCTCACTGTGCTAATGGTGCTGTCAACCTTTCTGCTGATCCACTCCAACATAATACACAAATTCCTTTATGCCAGTAATAAGTGCTGTAAGTTTCTTGTCACCAAGTTACCGCTGTCCATTATTTTTCTGTATCTTGCTTCTGTTTTGTTCCTTGGTCTCTTCTCTTGTGCTCGATCTTAAGCTTAACTAATCAGTTCTTCAAGGCTCAAAAAATTCTGTGCAAGAGCTCCACGGTATGTGATGTGATTGGATTCCTCATGTCTAATTTGACCATTCTGATGCAGGTGATCATGTGGACCTCTACTGGCTGGAGTCTGCAACCTGGTGTTCTGCGATTCCCTCTGTTGCAACATCTTCCCTCCAATGTATTATCATTGTCACTATACCTGGCCAGATTTTATGGTCTCCAGTGAACCTGCTAATAGATCACACTTCCTTAATTTCTCAAACATTTACAAAATAAGGGAGACATCAGAATCCCATCTTTCATATTGGTGCTATTAGTGAGTATGGGTTTAGGTTAAGAGATCAATAAACCACCTAACAGGAACCTCAGAATTAGGCAAGAGCAGATGGGAATGACTGCTGCAGGAAATTAGATTGAAAAGGAGAACAGCGTGGAGCCGAGTTCAGGATGCCCTGGTTTCTTCCCAAATGTGCCAACTGACGAAGTGAATAAATGAATGCTGACAAATTAAAAGTGTCTTCAAAGGGAAAAAGTCCCTCTCTGGGGAAACTAGAAGTGGCTCTCCCCTGACTGTTTGCATTTTCCACTATGAGTGGTGACCTCTAAGTCTTCCACATTTGGACAAAGTCCTGATAGTTATTAAGATCTGTATTTGATTTTGGGTAGCACTAAGAAACTAATATAAACCCTCCGTAAAACCTTTACTTTTTGAGGAGCTTTACATAAGAGTAAACGGAATGCAAGTTTGTGTTCATAATATGAATTTAGGAAACATAATATTTGGTGTTAATTAAAAACAGACTCTGGAGAGAGATGCTAAAAGTGCAGCATCTTCCCTTAAGACAAAATAAGAGAACATTTACTTTTAAAAGATAGGCTTATTTGAGTTCATATATGAAAGCAGGAGATAAAATAATTTTCTGTGTAATGAGCATTAATTTAGGATTTGGCATTTTCCCCCATGTTACAATCACCTCCTTTTAAATATGTGAGCTAGGGTATCATTTCTGCTGGTTCTTTGTTCCAGACTAATGTCCTCTAAGAACTCTTTTTCGTTGTGTAGGATAGTGCTGCTGGTCATCATCAAGCACTTCTAGGATTTGAATTCATTAAAATACTTTAATAGGAATGAAAAAAATATTTCATTTTGGAGTATATCCTAAGGGTCCCAAAGGGATCAGTAGCAACAATAAATGAACTTAACATAATGTCAAGCAGTAAAACAAGGCAAATAATATACACGGGACTTTTCTCTAGTAATTGTGAGTTAGAAAAATAGAACAGGAAATCTGACAGCGCTTGCTTTTTTGCTTTCTTCTGTTAAAATCTCAGTAGCTGTATGGTGGTGGTGGTGGAAATGGAGAAGGTCAATTCTGTTTCTGTAACTATATACTTTTATTCACATTCACAGCTGTTAACAGCGTCCCAGAGTCATTGCAGAGGCATACAGGACTCTTGCTGACCTACAGCAATAATAGGTAGCCTTCACTGAGTATTACCCTAAGCAAAGCATGTGCTGAGCGGTTTGTGTGGGACCTGTCAATCCTTCAGTTACTCAATAACATAGGTATGATTATTTTCTCTACTTTATAAAGTAATTTCTAAAGTGAAATTTAAAGACATTATATGATATTGTGCAATAACAGATTACTAGAAATAGTCAAAGATAGGATTTTAAACTCTTGACTGTCTGGCTCCTTAGTCATCTTCTAATCCAGTGACTTCCAAATTATTCACCAGGGCATGAGCCAAAAGATACATTAGGGAGTGGATAGGAAACATTAGGATATCCACTTTTAAATTTGTTCATCTTTTTAAAGTTTGGTTTTTGCAAATGTTTTAGAGCACAACTGACATATTAGTAAATTATTATTCAGGCATTTATAAAGTATGTACATAAATATAGTGTATTGGCTTGATTTTTATTATATTTTTGCTTTTTATTGATGTGGATACATGATAAACCTGAAGATGGCTCTGATTCAATTGTACTTGCAAAAGTAACAAATTGAGTTTTGGGGGTTTACCCTACCTCTTTCAGCTCTTCCACTTTTTGACATGCTTGCTTCTGTAACCTCCAGGCAGCCTGTAACCTCATGCTATGCACCACATACATACAAATGACTTTAGTGTCCCATAAAAGTCTCCTTTAAAGTTCAGGTTTTCCCTTCTTGCTCTACTTTCTGTATGTGAATCGTCTTTGATCAATGCTGCTGCCTGGATCTCAGCATAAAACAAATAAATGATCCATTAATGTGATCACACATTACATGAGTAATGGCATGACATCTTTAGGGTATCAATAATGTAAAAGTGAAGTCTTTCACATCAAAGAAAACTTTTGGAATGGAAAATAGAGGGAAAACTCATTTTTCCCCCTTACCTCTTCACTCAAAGGTATGGATTATCACTTATGTGGTATGTGTCAAGAAATTTAGGAATACATGCATGTTTTTGGTGGTGTTTTCACTTTGCAAAACATTGGTGAAATTTAAAAAGAACAAGACCATTTAAATATATGTTATTAAATTTATTTCCTTTTTTAAAGTGGGGGTTATCATAAATGCTGCCTTCTGTCATTAACAGCTTTTCACCAGTGACTATTGTTATTTTGCTTGTGATATTTGATAATTTCTATATGAAAATATAATAATGGCTTTAGCATAAAAAAAAACCAAACTTTGCCAAAGCTCAAGGAAGAACATTCTTAGCTGTACCTTTTGCATGGCAGGAATTAACTGCTAATATCATTAAGGTCCTTAGAAAAAAAAGGTCTACAGTGTCTGAAATTTCCATGTCATGCCAGTATATACTAGTTGTGCAAATGATCAGTAGGCTAAAATAAAAACAAGTAGATATTTGATATATTTTGTTTTCTCTGAGAACTTCTTTCTTGTAATTACATCTCTCTGGGAGGATATCAAAGCTATGCAGTGAAGGTAGAATTTTTCTACCTTGTAGAAGGTACAATGAAAGAGAAAGAGAGCAGAAGAAATCAATGAGATTTGAGTAAGTCTTTTACTTGTATGTCTTAGAGGAGATAGACAAATAAATTTAACTAACTTCAATTCCTTAGTAGAATAATAACCCCTTTTCCAGCTTGACATTATTTATGACTAAAAGTGTGTGTGTGTGTGTGTGTGTGTGTGTGTGTGTGTGTGTGTGTGGTGTTATATAGTACACAGTTTAGATAGACTGGAATTGAAAAGAAAAAAATATCATTCTATAGCTAGTCTCTCTAACAAATATTGATTTTTCTGTATTTGTTTCCTGAATAAGAGGTTAATTATCTTCATTTTCGTGTACTTGCAATTTAATTTATTAAATTCTGTGTTGAGCACAAGTTGTAGCCACATTATTTTATAATATCATCTTATTTGTTGCAACCTTTTCGTGCCACTAAATAACTATATACAAAAGAATGATTCTCCTCCTAATTTATTGATGTGTTGGTACAGGACACATTAATAAAAACCAAACTTTGAAAATATGAAGACAGATGGGAAGACTAGAGAAGGACCAATTGTAAACGGAAATCATCAGTTATTTCTTGAAATGAACATTATTTATTTTGAAAAATATGCTTTTATTTATTCAATTTCTATGTGAATAAGCTTTATAAAACCAGAATTTATATAAGAGAATAAACAGAGCACAAACAACACTATACCTTCAAAATGCCAGTTATTTCTATCTTCAGATATTGAAGTAAATTCAATTTAAACTATTTCACACAGATTCAGATTTACATGCTATGGGCAGAAGAGTTTAATTATTTTTCACTCCGAAAATTGAAATCATTAAAATGCATTTTCCCCAAATAAAAAACAGGGTCGATTTACAGTAGATATTTTTATGGTCACTTTTCTTTTTGCCTTGGGAAAAAATGGAATAGTGAGAATCTAAAAGTAGTTTCTTCAATCCTTTATAAAAATTTATCTATATGAATTAAAACCAAACCTGATATTATCTCAGTGAGAGGTATTGATATATTCCATTTTATAAACCAGTATAGAATTCTGATCATTTATATAAAAATGATACATTTTTATAGTCAATAAAAGAATATTGATACATTATTATAAGTAGGTCCACACGTTTTTCAGGTTTTCTTTGTTTTTATTTTTGTTTTATTTTTTCTGTTCAGAATCTCATTCAGGACATATTACATTTAGCTGTCATGCCTTTTTAGACTCCTCTTGGCTGTGACAGTTTCTCACACTTTTCTTCTTTTTGATGACCTTGACTGTTTTCAAGAATATTGGTTAGGTAATTTGTAGAATGCCCCTCTCTTGGAAGTCGTCTGATGTTTTTCCTATGGTTAGACAAAAGCTATTGATTTTTGAGAGGCCACAAAGAGTGCCATTTTCATCACAGTATACCAAGTGTACACATTCTCACACATGATTTTCATCCTTAATATTGACCTTGACCACCGTGCTGAAAGAATGTTTGTCAGTAATGTTGTCTCCGTTGTAAAGTTACTCTTTTTTATCCCCCTTTCTATACTGTTCTCTTTAGAAGGAATTTGCTATGCACAGCCCAAATTTAAGAAGTGGAAATTCATTTTCTCCTTCCTTTAGGGTAGAGCATCTATAAAAACTATTCGTAATTCTTCTGCATGGGATATTTGTCTCTTCTCAGACATTTATTTACTCAATTGTTCATTTACATCTATATAGACTTAAGAGTATTTGATTTTTGCCAACTAACCCAATATTACTTTATTTATTATGTTGTTTCATTTTTTTCCAGTTTTGTCCATTCAGAGCACTTTCAGATAGTTTCTGTACTCATTTGACTTTCACCCATCAATGTATTTTGATATTATAATAATATATAATAATATATATTATTAATTTTAATACTTCCTTACTTCCTAACACTACAGTATCTTCCATATTTATCTTATATGTTTGTATCCCAATCTTAAAATCAGTCGTTTGTCTGAGAAGTTCTTCTTTAATTACATAACGGTATTAAAAATCAAACTGTGGAAGCTAAGTGTGTTTGTTGCTACCGGGTTTCACTGCTTTTAGTCCATCTCTACTGAAAAAGTAGACAAGTATATGGTTCATGCATATATACATACCCATAAATACTTTTATATGTAACCATCTGTATCTAGATTCAGCTAATCATGAGTTCATACTGGTATCTCCAACTCTAATCCATTACCATATGCATATTCTTGCCTCCTCCCCTCTTTTATTTGTAAATTCTCATTCCTACAATGAGTAACCTGCCTCCCACTTATATGACATTCATTTATCTGATTGTTTAATTCCAGTATACATATAAATAACATAGAATTATTAACCTATACCCCCACGCTGAAACAATTATAGACCAGGGCTTGTGTGCAATTTCTTATACCTCTAGCCTTACAGACCCCACCCATTTCCTCTCTCCCTGCTCCCTTCAGTGGAATTGTTTCCTGTATTTGTAACAGAGTTACATTGTTATGCCACATTCTGAATTTCTCCTGGGAATTATCCAACTTCCTAAATATGTTTTTAATTGCATTTGTTACAGTTTACTTTGTACTGTAACTTCTGGGAATTTTGATGAATGGATAATTTCTTGTATCCACCATGACTGTATCATACAGAAAAGCTTCATCATACTAAAAAATCCATTGGGCTTGACATAGTCCACTCTCATGCCGTTCCTTTGATCTCTCAGCACCACAGATCTTTCTTACTCTACAGCTTTGCTTTTTCCTTCTGATATTTGGAAATATACAGTATGTATCCTTCTTCATATAGACTTCTTCTGCTTAGAAATATGTGTTTTAGGTTCATCCATGCCATTTTGTGCCTTGAATGCGGATTTCTCCTTGCTGCTGAAAAATTATACATTGTATGGCTATACTACAGTTTGTTTATCCATCCTTGTTGAAGGATAGCTTGGTTCCTCCCAGTTTTTGACTCTCATAAATAAAGAAGCTATGAAAGTAAGTTGCAGGGTTTTGAGTGGACATTTTAGTCAGTTCAAATATCTAGAAGTGGGATTGCTGGATCATACAAAATGATTTGCTTAGCTTTCCAAGAGACTATCAAATTCTATTCCAAAGTGGCCATACATTTTGTATTCCAACAGCAATGAATTAGTTTCTCTTGTTCCACATCCTCACCGGCATCAGATACTGCCAGTTTCTTATTTTTATTTATTTTATTTATTTTTTAAGATTTTAACCATTCCAATAGGTCTCTGGTGGTATCCTACTTGTGTTTAATTTGATGTTCCCTGATTATGAATGATGTGGAGCTTCATTTGTCATATGATTATTGGCCATCTGTATATCTTCTTTGGTGACGTTTCTGTTTAGATTTTGCCCAATTTTTTAATTAAATTGTCTATATTCTTATTGTTTAGTTTTAACAGTTCTTTGCATGTGTTGGATACTAGCCCTATATCTGATAGGTGTTTGGCAAATATCTTTTTCCCAGTCTATGACCAATATTGCCATTTTCTTAACTGCCTTTTTCAGAGAAGAAGTTATTGTATTAGTGAAACTCAGCTTAACAATTTTTCCCTTCATGGATCATGCTTTCTGTCTTTTATTAAGAAGCTTACTGCCTCACAATGAGATGACATTTTACATGCGCTAGGTGGCTATAACAATATTAGGGAAAAAAATGGAAAATGGCAGGTGTAAATGGTGCAGCCACTGTGGAAACAGTTTGTCCATTTCTCAAAAAGTTAGAATTTCATATGACCTACCAATTTCACTTCTAAGTATAAACTCAAAATAATTGAAAATAGGTATTCAAACAAATACTTGTACTACAAGTTCATGGTAGCACTATTTATAATACCTATTAAGAGATGAATGGATAAGTAAAATGTTGTATATATATATGTATATATGTATATATATATATATATATATATATATATATATATATAAAATGGAAGATTATTCAGTCCTAAAAAAAAGAAGTATTAATACATGCTACAACATGGATAATTCTAGAAAACCTGCTGAGCATAAAAACAAAACACAGAAGGTCATATATTGTATAATTCCATTTATATAAAATATCCCGATAGCTAAATCAGTAGAAACGGAAAGCAAATTAGTGGTTACAGGTGAATGGAGAGGGACAGCTTAATGTGTACAGGGTTTCCTTTGGGGTGATGAAAATATTTGGGGACTAGTTATAGATGAAGGTTGCACAACATTGTGAATATACTAAGAACTGTTGAAATGTACATTGTAAAATGATTAATTTTATGCCATTTGAATTTTGCCTTAAATAAAATAAAGGGAAAAAACCCTCATTGCCCAAACTGTGGTCACCTTGTTATTCTCTTATGTTTTCTTTCAGAAATTTTATAGGTTTTTCCATTTTTATTTAGTGAGTTTTAAGTTAAAAGATATTTTAAATAATGATAAATGTTCTAATTTACATATATCTTAAAGTATATTTTTCTTAGTAAACTAATAATGTAATTTTGAGTAGTCTTTTAAAATTTTTTAACATTTACTGCACTTAGAATTTAATAAAACATTTTGTATATATTAATTTCTTTTTTATATCTCCTTTCTTTATTCTTATATATCTATGTTTGGCTTTATAATAAATAATTTCTAATTGTTTTAATAAAAGATGAGCTTATGGGGCAATATGGAATAAAAGCAACTGTGTTAACACACAGTGCCTGTTATAAATTAAAATAGACAGAAGTGGAAGTTTTCTTGATTGCCTTAAACTTGAAAGACAGTTTTGGTTAACACTTGTTGATAAAAAAAAAAAAGTGTTTCAATAAAAGTGTTATGTGATTTTTATACCTACCTAATTATTGGATCTGTATTACAAGCACATAAAATTTACATTCTAATAAGTTACATAAAAATTATGTTTTAAAATTTTTGTGAAAGTCTAAGCAATTCAAAATATTTTCCCAGCTTGATTGTTTTCTTTGGAACAGAAAAAAGTTATAAATATGCAATGCACATTCAGAGGGATAAACCTAGAATATACATTTTACTCTATAATGGGAACCTGCAAATTATTACTAGGATGCTGAAGCTATCCACAGTGTGGTATGAGTAAGCCATTATGAGTTAGTTTTAATATTTATCATCCTTTAGCAACATTTTTCATCTTTAATATAAACCCTTGAATTATCCAAAATGTTGTATTTTATTCTTTGTTTTTTTTAAATTTTTATTTTAAAAAATTTTTTAAATGTTTTATTTATTTTTGAGAGAGAGAGAGAGAGAGAGAGAGAGAATGTGAGTGAGGCAGGGGCAGAGAGAGAGTGAGACACAGAATCTGAAACAGGCTCCAGGCTCTGAGCTGTCAGCACAGCTGACCTGAGAGAGCATGACCTGAGCCAGAGTCAGATGCTTAACTGACTGAGCCACCCAGGTACCCATATTCTTTGGATAAATAGCTAAATCTATTCAAGTTAGAAAAGAAAGCAACAAGAATAGAAGTGACCAGAAACAAAGATCATGAATACATTAATAATACCAACATAGGGACCTTATCTACATTGCATTCTAGCTAGACTGGCAGTCCTTCAGTAGAATGCAACAGCTAGTTCATTGGATGACATATATTCCATTGAATATTTTATAAAATATTGGGCTATTTAGGGTAGTGTATTTGATTCAATGCCTAAATTTTCAGAAGTCACGGTGATGTTAATTTCATTAATTAACATAATTTGTGATTGGTTATAGAAGAAGAATACAATGTTCTAAAGGAGTCTATTTCATCATGTATAGAGAAAAAACATTTCAAGAATAAGGATAATTTTATTATAAATGAATATGAATGGATATAGTAGCTTCAACAATAGGAGTCATTGCATCTAGCTATATCTGAAATCCTAAGAAACAGAGATCTCAGGATACCTCAGATTTGTCATACTTATTTTTCTATATAAAGTTGCTTATTTTGAAGCACCTTCTGCCATGTTAGACCTAATGAGAGCTACATGTACCCCATTTACTGATTCTGTGCCATGCTGCCCTTGGCACAAATCATATAGCATGACCCAGAAGAAACCTGAGTTGTGCTTGCTTCCTGCCCTCAAGCCCTGAGCTCCTAGGTCATTAAAAAAAAAAAAAAAAAAATAGACTGGTTTCCTTGCAAAGGTCTGAATATACATGCCTTTAGAAATGATCCACTCTGTGGGGTGCCTGGGTGGCTTGGTCAGTTAAGTGTCTGACTTCGGCTCAAGTCATGAACTCATGGTTTATGAGTTCGAGCCCCGCGTTGGGCTCTGTGCTGACAGCCCAGAACCTGGAGCCTGCTTCAGAAACTGCGTCTCCCTCTCTCTCTGCTCCTCCCCTTCTCTTGCTCTCTCTGTCTCTCAAAAATAAATTCAAATTTAAAAATAATAAAAAAAAAGAAACGATCCATTCTGATCTTAACTGTATACAAATTTTTTTCCTGCTTTACTCCCTATATTGCTCCTTGGCCTAGTTACCTCATATCAGAGCTTGTGATTGGAAATTAAATTGTGATCAAATCTATAACGCTCAAATTTTATTTTGAACAGAATTCCATCTCTTTCTAAAATATGCCTATTCTTGCTCTAAGCTCTCAACAACTGTTACAGTTTGAGAAAGCTAACGGATATCAGTCTTTACTCCTTCCTAATTTTAGACTAATTGAAAGATAAAGTCACAAGTAGAGGCCATTTTTCTGATAAGGAAATTTCCACTCTCGCCAGCACATTTTGTAACTACTGAGATTGGACTGACTTACTTGGATTTAGTGTGATAGTTTCAATTAAGGACTGCAGCATTTCTCATGCTGAAACATTGGGGCCTTCTCTTAGACTACATAACAGTGCAGTAGTGCAGACTCACTTCTCACAAGGCTACACACGACACAAATTTCACAAGTAGCAATACTTATCTAGACACTTAAAGGTAGGAGTGGCTATTAATCCAGGCTTGGATGAACTACCTGGAGGTAAAGTTCAGCTTTCTGAAGAAGCAGTATTGAAGAAAATAAAGATTACATACTACACATTTATGTTTTCCTGTGTTTTTTAAAAAATATATTCATTTATTTTTGAGAGAGAGCATGCCTGAGAGAGGGAGAGGGGCACAGAGAGAGTATCCAAAGTGGGTTCTGCACGGATAGCAGAGTACCCCCATGCGGGGCTCCAACTCAGGAACCATAAGGTCATGACCTGAGCTGAAGTCACAAGCTTAACCCAATGAGCCATCTAGGCACCCCTGTTCTGTGTTTTAAAGATGAGGGACAAGATAATTTAATTTCAAGGGGGTCACTTCTCTCCTTGAAATTAAATTATCTTGTCCCTCATCTTTAAAGTTGAGTAAAAATTGAGTAAATTGAGAGAATGACACAATTGTGACCCCAAATCTCACACTTTGTTCTGGGTGAGCAATGGTGTACCAAGTGCTGCATGTGTCGACAGGAGGAAAGAGGTAGAGATGTTTGCAAACCAGGCATCTGTAGCAGATGTGTCAATGGAATCTACTTCCTGTTCCTAATACAGCTGCACATGTTTCTGGCAGGCAGCTTGAATTTATGCCCTCAACCTCAGTGATTCTGCCTTGCTTGGCTTTAGATTCTGGCATGTCTATGCATAAACTGTCAACTTTATTAGAGTTATAAAAGGCCAGAGTGTTAACATCAAGCATGCAGATGCAGTGCTTGCCTAGCCAAGCACACTTCCTGGACCACCAAATTAGTGCAGCTGCAACCATTGTGTGCCATTAGCAGTGACACTCTATAAATCTTAATCTGTTAAACTGTGGCAACGTCATAAGTTAATACAAGATAAACATTTGCTACTTTAATTAGGTAGATGGAAGATTTCTATACATGTGCTATTTTTCCTCATTGGAGGCTGAGTTATATATTTAAATTCAAAATAGAATTTATAAAAAATGGCTGATATATAAGTGCTTATTTAGCAATAATTTGGTGACATCATTTAGCCCGTGTCCTTTGATTCCTCAAGGTGTTTTGGAAAGTTATTTTAAGGTTAGGACTTCCATTCTATTTCTAATACATACAGATGTGTGCTGATTCACTACACTTGAGGGGAAAATTTGTGGGTCTTCTTTCATTTGGTTGCTTAAAATTGACTTACAACTTTCACATCATTCTGTTAAATAGCACCATGAAGAATAGGATCAGCCAAGATATAGTAAATTAATACCATTTAATGATACTATAAATATGATATCAGTGTCCTATTTGAGAAACAATAAGTCAAACATGAATGTTATACTAATTCATTTAAAGTATTTAGTAAAAAAAAAAAAAACTGGTGTTAAGATGACTGAGAAAATAATATTATTGGCCTGAGGGAATAAATCTTTATAAATTTAGGAGTCACTAATAGAAATTTGGTGTATGAACTGAATATCATGAAGATCTATTATTAGAACATCTTTCACAAAACTATCTCTTTGAAACCTGGTATGTGTTATTTATGTACTATGCCCAGGGGATACAATGGTAAACAAAATATGTAGCATCTGGCCTTCCTCCTGAAACTTGTATTCAGTCTACCATGTTTACGAAATGCACTTCGAAGTTCATAGAATGTCATTTCTCTAAATATGACTATAGTCTCAATCCCCTAAATGAGCAGGAATTTATTTCTTTATAAGTGGTCTATTGCTGCTCTAATAAGTTGCACAAATTTAGCAGCATAAAACAATACACATTTATCTTACAGTTCTCGAGGTCAGAAGTCCTAAAGTCAAGGTGTCAATATGCTGTGTCCATTTAGCACACTCAAGGGAAGAATCTGTTTTCTTGCCTTTTTCAGTTTCTAGAGGCAGGATACACTCCTTTTTCTTTGGTTTGTGACCTCCCTCCTCCATTTTCAAAGTCAGAAGCACTATAGCATTTTAAAATTTCTCTCTCTCTGTCTCTCTCTCTCTTTCACCTCAGCTTCTATTGCCATGAATTTGTTCTGAATTTGACCCACCTGCCTCCTCTTATAAGTACCTTAATGATTACCTTGGTCCCACCTGGACAATTCAGACTAGTCTCCTGATCTCAAAAGCCTTAATTTAGTCACAACTGGAAAGTGTCTTTTGCCATGTAAGGTGGCACATTTGCAGGTTCTAGATAATGATATAGACATCTTTGACAAACTATTATTCTGCTTGTCACAATCTCTCTTTACATTAGGGTGACTCACTCACTTGTAAATTGATAACCTATTATATATTACACAGCATGCAGATGAAAAGTCCAGTCATCTAAGTATTTTTCTTAAATATTACATAATCTGAAATTATTTTGAAAAATTTGGATGGATTAAATTTAAAATTTTTTTATAACAAGTTGGTTGATGCTTTTATATTTATACATATTTATTTCCATGGAGTGTATAGCTTTGTGACCTGAAATGTTAAGAAAAACATGTTTCCAACCTTATTCTTTAATCTTCATAATCATTGCTTTGTTGTGTGATTGTACCATTTATCTGCTTATATACCTAGATTCCTTTTTTAGGTAGCTGAGTGTGAATCCAAGGAAACTGATAAATTACACTCAGTACGTCTTTCATTGATACTGGATGAATTCAAATTTAAAATAATCATTTTAGTTAGCCCTAACTGTGATGGTTAATTTTATGTGTCAAATTGGTTGGGTCACAGTGCCCAGATATTTGGTCTAACATTATTCTACATGTTTCTGTAGGATGTTTTTGGATGAAATGTACATTTAAATGTGTAGAATTTGAATAAAGCAGATTGCCCACCATAAAATGTGGATGAGCTTGTATTTAAAGAAATCCAATCAGTTGAAGCCTTGAATAGAAAAAAAGGCTGACCACCCCTCTCCTCCGGCTGAGAGAAATTCTGCCCACAGACTGCCTTTGGATTCAAACTGCAACTCCTTCCCGAGTCTTTAACCTGCTGACCTTCTTCATCAGATTTTGGACTCACCAAGTCTCCATAATTGTGTGAGCCAATTCCTTAAAATAAGTCTCTTCATATATATATTCCCTTCTGGTTCTGTTGCTCTGTATAACCTTGACTAACATACTAGCTAAGACTAAAGTTATCTGTAGTTTTATGATAACCAGGTTAAATTCTTACAAAGTAACATATTATAATTACAACTTTCTAGTTCTCTATTGTTGCATAGCCACTTATGTCAAAACATAGCCATAAACATTTAATGTCCCGTGGTTTCTGTGAATTAAGACTCTGAAAGCGGCTTACCTGGCTGGTTTCTGGTTCAGAGTCTTTCAGAAAACTGCAGCCAGGATGATAGTCAAGGCTGCAATCATTTGAGGATTGCCTGGCTTGGAGGTTCTGATTTTAAGTTTACTCAATTGGCTATGGCTGGGCCCTCTTCATATGATTGCTCAAGGGTTGGCAGCTGGCCTCTCCCAGGGCATGTAGTCTAAGAGACAGAAAACAAAGCCATACTGCTTTATATTGCCTAATATCCTTGTCACGTACAATTGTTGTTGCTTTATTTATTCTTTAGAAGTGAGTCACCAAACCCAGTCCATACTTAGAGGGAAGGGACTACATAAAGGCATAAACACTTAAAAGGTAGAGATCATTGGGATCATCTTAGAGGCTATCATACATAAAGAATAAAATGCGTAAAATCTTTAATAGTTATGCCCTTTAGTTTACTATATCAATAAGCAGTGGGTAGCAAACCACATCCTGGGGATTAAATCCACCTCAAGTCTTGTATTTTTATGGCCTTCAAGTTAAGATTTTTTTTTTTAAAAAAACATTGTAAAAGGGTAAAAAAAAGACAAAGAAGAATATATGACAGTAACCACACATGGCTAGAAAACTTAAAACATTCACTATCTGGTACTTTACAGAAAACTTTTGCCAATCCTTGCTCATCGAGAACAATATCTGAGGTAATACCAATATCTTCACAGTTCCCTGAAATAAGTTAAGCAAATATGAATTTGTTAACTACATTATTTTATTTTCATTTATATAATCCATCAACAAACTTTTGTTGCTGTTGTTGGGTTTTGTTGTTGTTATTGTTTAAAAATTTTCTAATGTCAACCCATGAATAGTTATGGCACTGTTATCAACTCAAAAATGAAATCATTCTCTTTTAGGAAGACTTTGGTATCAGTCACACTAACTTTCATTATTTCTTCAGCAGAGCCAACTCAAGAGGGAAATAAGCAAAAAATAACTGCAATTAATATTGATCTTAAGGTTTTAGAATTCCTTGTGTACAGCTCAATCCCTCCCTTTGCCATTCTCTTTTTGGGGCTAATGTGTTCATAGAATCTTCTTGTGTTTATTTCTCAGAATGACTATTACACTGTGGATGAAAATTGTTGAAACTAGTTTTTATTCCAAAGATATTTATTCCTACATGTCCTAGACATTCCACTATACAAGATATTTCTCCTGCCCCTAACCCACTCACATTCTGTCTCTGTCTCTCTCAAAAATAAATAAACATTAAAAAAAATTTTTAAAAAGGGGCACCTGGGTGGCTCAGTCGGTTAAGCGTCCAACTTCGGCTCAGGTCATGATGTCACAACTCATGAGTTCTAGTCCCACGTTGGGCTCTGTGCTGACAGCTCAGAGCCTGGAGCCTGCTTCGGATTCTGTGTCTCCCTCTCTCTCTGCCCCTAACCCACTTGCATTCTGTCTCTGTCTCTCTCAAAAATAAATAAACATTAAAGAAATTTTTAAAAAACATTTCTCTACTGTACAGAAACACAAAGTCAATCAACAAATATTTACTAAAAACAATATATTAAATATTTTATGTACTGTGGAGATCACAAAGAAAAGGCTGTCACAGTGAATTCATAGGATAATGTGGGAGCAAACTTTTGC
Organism: Herpailurus yagouaroundi; assembly: GCF_014898765.1. Lineage (NCBI taxonomy): Eukaryota > Metazoa > Chordata > Mammalia > Carnivora > Felidae > Herpailurus > Herpailurus yagouaroundi. The sequence continues at coordinate 8,818,791 of NW_024412441.1, forward strand.
AGATGTAACATTTGCTAACAACCAAACCGGTAGAGTGAAATACTAAGTCATTTCTGCAGAGAAGAAAGGTATGGAAAACTTGTTCAGTTGAGTTGTGTACATTTTAAAAGTAGACCACTGTGTGATGTTTAACCTCAAGGTCATGCTAGAACCTTTTCAAAATCCATGAAGACTGAACACATTTTTAGAAACAGAATTGGGGCAATGAAAGCTCAATTTTGTGATTTTGCCTTGTTCAACTTTAATATTTCCTTTAGCACCAATGGCCCAGGATGACTAAAAATTTAAATGTCCCAAATATATTTCCAGAAAGTACCTAGTAATTATACATATCATAAAAAATCAAACATAGAAACCACTGCTTTGATGATGCCATGAATATTTTTATATTTTCACCATCCTTAAACAGTAGTCCAGCTAATATAATATAACTGAGTTGCTGAGAAATTATCTCCAGATTGTTTCAGATGCAATGAATGAAGACACGAGAGACTACAGATAGAATTAAACAAGGGATTATTTAAAAATGCCTTTGTGTATGTATGTGTGTGTGTGTGTATACTTAATTCAATTTTAACACCTATATACAATGATAATATTGCTTGTGTTCAATCCTTTCATAAAACAATAAATCAGACACTATTCATTCTTTTTAAAACTTTTCTTACTCTTTCTTTCTCTCTTTCTCTTTCTTTCTTTCTTTCTTTCTTTCTTTCTTTCTTTCTTTCTTTCTTTCTTGGAAGCTCATTCATTTGGTTTCCTAAGGTAAGGCTTTTCTGTAAATTTGATGCATATGCTGCTCTGAAACCAAGCATTATAAAAGAGCAAGATGGTTGTTGGAAATAAAACTTTTTCTATCCCCTCTAAAATTTAGTTAACCTCCTTTCCCACCTTATCAAAGCAATTATCTGATACATATAAAAGTTAAATTGGTAAGGTATAAATGTATATTTGCAGGTCTGCCTGAAATTTCTATCTGATTTGAACATTGGAAATGCTTGTTTAAAAGGTAGGCTTGTTTGTGGTCTTCTTAGGAGAAGATTTAATGCCATACACTTTATTTCAGGCAGAAAGAATTTTCTGAAAAGAACACTGAAGAACTAAAGGCATGATGAAGTATTCAGTTCTAAAAGTTCCTAGACAATTTGAAAATGTCAGGACACACATTATTCTGTTTATATTAAACAACCTGTCAGCCTAGCACATTTGTGAAAAATAACAGTAGTTATTTGTTTGGTATTTTCAATGTTTCTGCATTTAACTCAAAATGCAACCCCCTCTACCCAGAGCCCACATTAAAAAAAAAATTCTTTAACACCATGTAGTACTTTCCAGTCACATAGCAACATTATTAATACTTAAATTAAGAGAGAGCTAGTGATAATGCCCTTGCTATAGGCTGAATGTTTCTGTTCCATAATAATTCATAAGCTAAAACCTAATCAATCCCCAATGTGATGGTATTTGTAGGTGGAAACTTTCAGGAGTGATTTGGTCATGAAAATGGAGCCCATCTGAATGGGATTAGTGCCCTTATTTTTTTTTGGGGGGGGGGGGTTGGGAATCAGTGCCCTTATATAACAGACCCCAGAGAGCTCTCTTACCCCTATTTGCCATGTGAGGACACAGCAAGAAGATGGTAGCATGTGAACCAGGAAGCAGGCTTTCACCAGACACCAAATCTGCTAGTACCTTGTTCTTGGACTTCATAGTCTCCAGATCTATGAGAAATAAATTTCTTTTGTTTATAACACACCAGTCTTGATAATTTTTTCTATAAGCAGACCGATTAAACTAAAACAATCCTGTAATTCACAAGCAAAGAAGTGCAGAATATGGAGAGCAATATAACAAAACACAACAACAACAAAAAAAGGGGATTAATTTAAAAAGAAAACAGTCTTCATGTCACATGTAGTGTGTAGGCTATTGACAGTGTGAATGTCCACATGCTAGTTATATTAAAAATACCTAGATGCCAGGGTGTCTCAGTTAGTTAAATGTCTGACTCTTGATTTCAGCTCAAATCATGATCCCAGGGTTATGGGATTGGGCCCCGGGTCAGGCTCTGTGCTGATAGCCTGGAGCCTTCTTGGGATTCTTTCTTTCACTCTCTCTCTTTCCCTCCCCAACTTGTGATCCCTCTGTCTGTCTGTCTCTCTCTCTCTCTCTCTCTCTCTCTAAAAACAAAACAAAAAACTTAAAAAAAAAAAAAGTAACTTATCTAGGGGTGCCTGGGTAGCTCAGTCAGTTGAGCATCCAACTCTTGGTTTTGGCTTAGGTCATGATCCCTGGGTTGTGGGATCAAGCCCTTCATTGGCTCCATGCTGATCATGAATCCTGCTTGAGATTCTCTCTCTCTCTTTCTCTCTCTCTCTCCCCCTCTCCCTCACTCATGCTCTCTCTCTTTCTCTTTCTCCTCCTCTCCCTCTCTCATGCTCTCTTTCTCTAAAAAACAAAAACAAAAACAAAAACAAAAAACAAATCTAATTCACCTAATGACTTTTTATAATGTAAATTGTCTTGGTTCAGCTGAACCCTTGGATGTAAATTTTCAAATCAATTAGTTAATATGTCTTGAAGATGTACTCTAGCCAAGACATTATACTAGGTACACATCATGGAGGAAACAGAAGACCCTAAGACATGCCTTGTCAATCTAAAATCTCTGGGAAATTGCAGAGACAAAATAGAAGACAAAATTAAGTCAAAATAAAGGTGGGAGAAGTTAAATCTGCAATGTTCCTGAGAACTGAAGTTATAATGAATGAGGATATAAGGTCAGCAACCAAATTTTCAGGAATATCTGTGCATCATAAACCAAAGAATATCTTCTACTACTCTCAATTGATAGTGGATATTCTAATATATCTTCAAGGTAAAAATTAACTCTAGGAAAATGAGTAAAATATAGTCAACAGGTTTTTAAGAACATAAGTTTATTCATAAGAAAGCAAGGAAAGCATTTAGGAAATGCCAATCTGTTTGGGGTGCTGTAACAAAAATACATTTAAAAAAATTGTTTTAAATGTTTATGTATTTATTTTGAGAGAGACAGAGAGAGAGAAAGAAAGCTGGGGAGGGGCAGAGAGAGAGGGAGAGAGAGAATCCCAAGCAGGATCTGTACTGTTAGCACAGAGCCTGTTGCAGGGCTCAAACATACAAGTTGTGAGATCATGACCTAAGCCAAGAGTTGGAGCCTTAACTGATTGAGCCACCCAGGCATGCCTAGATAAGAAAAATGCCTTAAACTTGATGGCTTATAAACAACAAATATTTATTTTTCACAGATATGGAGTCTGGAAAGTCCAAGATCATGGAGCATGTCTCATGAGACCAAATTCTTGTTGATGGCCATTTTCTGACTGTAACCTTACATGGAATAAGGGGCAAGGAGTTTCTCTGGGGCCTCTTTTATAAGGGCACTGATCCCATTCATGAGGGTTCTGATAAATTCAAATTATAGAGTATACAAAATAATTTATACAAAAATATATATAGTATAGTGCAACACATTTTGCAATATATACAATATATAATATGGTATTTGCCACATATGCATAATAGCATATATGACACATATACTTACATATAAATTATAGTAGATACACATATTTAGAAAGAATTTGACATATTAGTGACAAGGAATGATGTAAGGGTAACCAGGATGATCTGCATTAGACTAACATTGACATTAGACTAACATGACATTAAACTGTCATTGACCAAAAATAACATATTATAAGAGTATACATAAATAATGCTACTGTGAACATTTTTTGCATGTCCTCTGGGGTACGTTGGCACCCATTTCTATTGCATACATATATAGGTGGTAAATTACTGGATCATATAGTATGGGTACTTACTTTTATTTATTCAAAAGAAACCGACAGTTTTTAAAAGTGATTATACGTATTCACATTCTCAACATCAAAATATAAGAATTTTAGTCACTCTGCATCCTACTAACACTAAATAGTCTCAGTTTTATAAAATGTAGTCAAATCTACCATCTGAAATATGGTCATAATCATACCTTTTCTGTTAGTCTGAATATCACTGTGGCCATCCAACGGTCCCAAAAATTGCTACCTTCTCCCCCTATATTTTGAAACTTTAGAAACTGAAACTAACAATATTTACTTCTAATTTGTCCATGAATAGTCTGAATGGATAATCTTGTATCTATTCACTATTCACCTATACCATTATCCCTTTAACAGTTTAATTTATGAACACAAAACGCAATACATATAAGGCCTCAAGTATTCTTGATATCTAACTTATCTTCCATAAAGTCTTCTTCATTCAATAATGATTTTCTAGTTTTCTGTTATCTTTCACAATAGAGACCTAATTCCTCTTCAGTAAAATTTCTCAGTCTATAGCAAGCTGTCAACAAACAGAAAGTCTATCTCCCGTATCTTACTTTGATTTCACTCTTTCTAATGTGTTATATGTATTCAAGGACTAGGTCTGGCATATTTGGGGACTAATTTCAATCCACAAGCTTTATTAGCTATTTTGGAGTTCACGGAAATGAGCTAGCATAGAATGAGTCAATTCAGATTCTGCTGCACTGAAATATCTGGCAATTGCTTCCTGAGGCTCTCTCATTGTTGGAACTTACCCCTCAGGTTTTACCTTGTATCTCTTTTAAAAGAGATGTTTGGATCAATAATGAAATCATATCCTTTCTCAAACCTTGCCTCAGGCCTTGAAAAACATACATGATCTTTAAAAAAATAAAAAAGGCTTCACTCTTTTATACTTTGAGTTTTGCTTTGCTTATGATTGAAATAGTCTGGGTTTTAAAAAGTGATTCATTTTCTTAAATGCTTAAGGAAAAGTACTAAAGACAAAACAATTATTTAAGTCCTACACAGATAGGACTTTATTGTCCACAATAAATTCATATATCAGTTCTGTTGGGATTTCATTAAATGGCTTTTGAATGTAAAACATAAAACCACCCTCTGTTAATACCTGAAGATTTATTTACAAAGAAATCAACTGCTATTTTTTTAAACATTCTATGTGCCAAGAAATTTCCATTGATTATCTTTTTAATCCTCTAATTAGTTATATTAGAAAAGTACTATTGTTCATATTTCCTAATGGGAAACTAAATGGGCAATATTAAAATGAATAGATTTCATAAACAGTAAGCGGCAGAGTTTACAAGTAATTTTTTAAAATTATGTGTGTTTAGGGGTGCTTGGGTGGCTCAGTCAGTTAAGCATCTGACTTCAGCTCAGGTCATGATCTCATGGTTCATGGGTTTGAGCCCTGCGTCTGGCTCTGTGCTGACAGATGGGAGCCTGTAGCCTGCTTCAGATTCTATGACTCCCTGTCTCTCTCTGACCCTCCCCTGCTCACACTCTGTCTCTCAAAAAATAAATGTTAAAAAAATTTTAAAAAAAACTATGTGTTTATTTATTTTAAATATTTATTTGTTTTGAAAGGGGGAGGGGCAGAGAGAGGGAGACAGAGCATCCCAAGCAGGCTCCGTGCTGTCAACACAGAGCCCAACGCTGGGCTGCAACTCACAAACTGTGAGAGCATGACCTGAGCCAAAGTCACTTAACCATCTGAGCCACCTGGGTGCCTCTTATGTGTGTTTTCTTAAATCAGGTTTACATGTTGTAACTGTTCAGACTTTAAAGGTAGCAAAACTGTTTCCCCCCCCCCCCCACCATCGTATCCTGTGTGTTTGACATAGTGCCTGAAATTTAGTAAATATTCAATAAAAGGTTTTTTTTAAATTAAATACATGAAATGAATAATGTAATATGATTTAAAATCTGGCAGTAGTATATAAAAATGTGAATAGAAAGGCAGGAAGAATAATTAGATCTGTAGGGTACTATTTTGAGTGTTAAAGTGTTAAGAATCTTAACCAAGGTCACTTCAGTGGGAATGGAAAAGAAAGGCCATAAATAGATAATAAAATTGGCAGCCATATAGAAACTTCATATGGCTTAAACATTTTTGAGGAAAATGACAATGTGAGCTACTAGTTATTAGATACACTGATCGCACTGCAATTATTTTGCTGTTCTTTACTTGTTTTGGCATTGTACTACAAAGAACTTATTTTATTCATCACATCTTTACTCTGAACTCCCCAAAGACTCTCTTTCTTAGGTCTCTTTTTTGGGTCTCAGTCTGGAATATTTCTGGTGGTAATGTGGATACAAATTTTTTAAATAATTTACTGTGGTTATAAAAATCAGTTGCATATAACATTGAGATATAGCTTTAGTTTAATTCATGCTAGTATTTCCCTACCTAACATAAAGCCCAGACCTTCAAGGAGCACATTTATTTATTTCACTTTATATTTGTAATTCATGGACATAGTATGTTGTTTACAAAATACGTACAGTTGTTTAAGTGAAGTAATATTTTTGGCTCTTAAGAAGTATTTTTCAAAGACAGCCAACTGATGTAAAACTTGAGTATCTAATATGAGTTAAAGGAAACCATTTTCCTAATATCTGAGGGAGTCTGCTTGGGAATTCATCATTATCATTATCACCAGGCAGTATGTTGAGCACCTGAAAAGCTGGGTATTATTCACTCTGAAAGCTTTGAGGGCATACTATACATCACCTCATTGCTTTTTAATAGACTTGAACACAGGAACTGGGTGTATGGAGAGCAAGAGTTGCAATAGTTTCCCATATATTCAGAATTTTTAACCATGAATATCACATATTAAGTAGACATTTTTTTTTCCTGGTATCAGGAAGGAAATATAAATAGATCCATTTTATACCATATTGTTTAGTGTGTTGTCAAGAATATTACAGTTTTTTTACAGCAAACTGAAAGTTAGATTGGCTATCCTGTTTTATTGTAGAGATGAAGTTAAGATTGAAATATAAATTCCTCTCTCTGTCCACTAGTTATGGCAGAGAAATGATGTTCTCTAATCTGCTTAAATCTTCGTGACATTAAAAATTAACGTATTTTGGGGTGCCTGGGTGGTGCAGTCGGTTGAGCGTCCGACTTCAGCCAGGTCACGATCTCGCGGTTCGTGAGTTCGAGCCCCGCGTCGGGCTCTGGTCTGATGGCTCGGAGCCTGGAGCCTGTTTCCGATTCTGTGTCTCCCTCCCTCTCTGCCCCTCCCCCATTCATGCTCTGTCTCTCTCTGTCCCAAAAATAAATAAACGTTGAAAAAAAAAATTTAAAAAAAAATAAATAAAAAATAAAAAATAAAAAAAATAAAAATTAACGTATTTTGGAAATAAGTTAATTTGGAAAACAATCTGAAGTAAATAAGCTATTTAAACAACTTGTCATGATTTTGTTTATTTTGCTTATTGTTAAGTTATATATGCTTTGAAATAGACTCGGGGAAGACAATAGGTAAACTACAGATAACTATGGACTTGGAAATAACATATTTTACATTTTTTTTCTTATTTCTAATTAGGTATTGGGGAGAACTTTACCACACTCTTTTTCCTTTAGGCCAGTGATTTTCAAACTTTAATATAAATAAAAATCACTCAGGGAACTTATAAAACTCCTAATGCCCAGGCCACTCCTCATGTGAATTAAATAAAAAACTGGAGATAAGAGAATCAGTAGTTTTTAAAGTTTCCTAAATGATTCCAATATGCACCTAAGATGAAAAACCGATGCTCCAATTTCTGAATTTCCTCTTTACCAGTATGATGCGTGCTGTATGAGAATATTAAATGCTTAGTATAAAGCTAAAGGTCTAATTTACATATTCAAGCGAAGTGTCAAAAGCTCTGAACCTTTTATCCAGATGCTCTTGCTCTTGGATTCCTCATTTGCTTCATCCTAAAGCAGATTTCTTGCTATGCATTTTTCACTCAAGGCATCTGAGATAAAGAAGAAACACAGTCCACCTTTTTTAATAGAAAGGGATCTACCTGCTCTTTGGATTTCAATTACAGTTTTCAGGAATTGATTATATCGAAATAAATGGATGGAATGATTAGCAACTAATGTTGGCTTGAGGCTTGAAAATCTAATTCAAACTGTATTTAATTTTAAACATGTAGTGATTGAAATAAATGGCAGATATTCACCAGAGTTTAAATGTCTATATGTCAAACACCAGATTGCTGATAACTCTTCTTTCTGTGAATATTAACTTTTGTGTTAAAACTTTGAATAAAAATGGAAGCCACCACAGGAAAAAAAAAAAGATGTGGAATGAAAATCAAATATGCTACATGCTATTTTTATAACCTTTATTTATATGGGCATATGTTTTCTAGTGGATTTAATAGTAGAAAAAAATAATATCTGCTTTGAATCAAGGATTTCCTGAGTGCCTGACAGTGTGCTCAGGGGCTTCATATTAATGAATAATTTTACTTTTATGACTAATTATTTCCACTTTACAGGTGAGGAAACCAATGTTTATAGACTTTAAACAGCTTGTCTCCAAGGGATCTGTGGCACATTTATTTTATTTTTTTTCAACGTTTATTTATTTTTGGGACAGAGAGAGACAGAGCATGGACGGGGAAGGGGCAGAGAGAGAGGAAGACACAGAATCGGAAACAGGCTCCAGGCTCTGAGCCATCAGCCCAGAGCCTGACGCAGGGCTCGAACTCCCAGACCGCGAGATCGTGACCTGGCTGAAGTCGGACGCTTAACCGACTGCGCCACCCAGGCGCCCCCAGATCTGTGGCACATTTAAAACACAAACTTGATCATGTATAATTCTAAAAGTACTTCCTTACAATCACTATGCTACCCTAATTAAGGACATCCTAATTAAGATTGTCAACCTACCATAATAAAGTTTATAAATGAAAACTGAGGTTAATGAAAAAAAGGGAAATTATGAGATTTTTAATATTCTTTAGATTTTTATATCCTTTCATTTGTGCATTAATTAATTTATCTCACAGGCATAGTGTCAGATCCTAGGAAAACAGGGATTAAATACAGGGTCCTTTCCCTCAAGGAGCTCACAGTGAAAGCTTGAAAGAGCAATTTTTCATTTATGGATTGTTTTTTGTAGAATGAGGAGGAATACAATTCAGATGGTACAGCTGACATAACTTAAACAAGTAAACAGTCAACTAGTTCACTGGGGCCTGGTAGAAATGGAGCATATGGATACAAATTGGGCCTCCATCTAAACTTCCCAAATATTGTTAAGTTTGTTGGTGGCTAATTATTATTTTCAAATGTAACAACAGACACAAAACTCACAAACACACATTCATATATATGGTGAAATATATTTTGAACATGAAATTGGCCATTTGTCTCAATACATACTAACATTTTATAGAGTTTCTTATCTGTTTTAATTATTTTCTGTTGATGTAAAATTTAAATGTGTTACAAGTTGACCATTTTTAGAATACATTTTTCTATGAGTGTTGACAGATGTGCAAAATCATGTGCCACCACAATGTTTTCCCAAATTTTTATTTTAATTCTATGGGTCTTCTTCCTTATTATGAATGTTAAAACATAAGACAACAATAGAAAGTAATTATAATATGTAACGAAAGTCACAGCAAATATATATATATACATATATGCACAATTTCAACATGAGTCAAAATTTGGTATTAAATTAGTCTTCTTTGATGGAAACTGATCACAAAGGAAAGTGTTATGACATTAAATTATCATATGTATATTTCAACAAGTCATCATAAGCAGATATAGGTTCCTTAAATTACAAACTTCTAATAAAGAGAATAGTAATGTGAGCCAAGAATATGAAGTGTACACATGGCCTGATAAGTTAAGAACCAATGCTAAGAATTAGAATTTGCAAGAAGAGATTTCTAAGTAATTGGAAAAATTATACTATTCTTTAACTGGAGAAGGTCATGGCCTACATTTTAATATATGATATTGAATTAAAAATTATTTCTGTTCCTTGAGCGATATATGTGAGTGAGGTATTATCGACCACTGTATAGTGGCATGTGTCCATTTCTGGTCAATCATAACTTTACTAACATCTTTTTTCCACTCATTGGGAAATGATTTGCTCTTTAGAAAATAATCAGATCACTCGTTCATTGAAAACCTCTTTTCTTGGATGTTCCATCTTTGACTTTATACAGTTTTGTCCAAAATCTCCGTATCATGTATAGATATACGCTCTTACAGTAGCAGAGCATTCACAAAAATTTTCATTTGATTTCTCATTATTGATAAGTTTACCAAATGGAGTTGAAGATCATTTTCAAATAGAGAATTGTCATTTTCTCTGACAAATAATCTAGTCAGCCTGCTCAGCCTCATTATTATTACTTTTAATTTGCCAGTCACAGGACTTGGATGTAATTTGCCTCCTCCTGAAACTTTGCACTTGCTATTCTTTTGTTACAATGTTATTAAAATATAGTGAAGAATTTTTGACACTCCTCACTTTAAATGTGGCTTACATTTAGTTACTTGCTTCAGACAAATTGAGTAAAAATGTTATAAAGGATGCTATATAACTCGGAGACTAGGTCAAAAATGAATAATTTCTGCTTGTTTCTCTTTTAAATTGCTCATTGTGGGGGAAATGGGTTGTCATATCAGAGGATAGTTAAAAAAGCCTGTGGAAAGTTTCATTTGGAGAGAACCTGAGATGTCCCACCAGTAGCCAGCTCCTACTATGTATATTGGCCATTTTGCAACCAGATCCTTCAGTGCCAGTCAAGTATTCAGATGACTGCAGCCCCGACTGATACCTTGTCTACAACTTCATGAGAAAACTGGGGACACAACTGTCTAGTGGAGATTCTTCTTAATCATTAACCCACAGAAACTATGAAAGATAATTAATAAATATTGTTTTATGAGATTAATATTTGGGATAATTAGCCAATAGCAATAGATATAATACAAATGTTGGCATCTAATAGTAGAATGCTCCTTTAACCCTAAAAATGTGAGGAATGACTTTGGAACTGAGCACTGGGAAGCAACTGGGAACACCTTGAAGGGAATGGGCATTGTCCCTGCTGTGTCCTCAGCCTGGAGTACTTTTCCCTGAGATGAGAGAAACGTTGTTTTTTCATCTCTTTTATGTCTTATTTACTTGTCACCTTAGTAAGACATTCTTTAACCATCCTATGTAAAGGTAAACAACAACAACAAACCCAGAAGTCCTATTTTTCTCACTGTATTATTATTTTCCTTAAAATTAAATATGATTCTAACACATTATGCATTTTGCTTCTTTATGACATTTTGTTTGTCTCCCTCCTATAGCACATAACCACAATCAGGGCAGGATTTTTGTCTTATTCATTAACTTTTTTATTCCAGTTCCTAGACCTGTGCCTGGGACATGGTAGCACTCAACAGATTATTGTTGAATGAATGATTGACATTAAGGAACAAAGTGATGTTGCATGCTAGTGATTTCAAGGGCAAGGGTCATCTTCTGAGACAGGTGTGGTTCTCTATATGTGTTTTCCTAGACCCTGAGAGTAAGTATGAGTGAGGAGTGAGATTCGGGATAGAGGGTGGCAGAGGATAGACACTTTCAAGATTCACTGTTTCCAAGTATAAGGGACATGACAGCTAGAAAGTTTACATAAGGGCAAAAAAGGAGGATGAAAAGTTTCTACTAACAGAAATGAATGCTTAAATTTCTGTTTCCCACTTATTTTTTAACCAACTAGTTTCTTTCTTTGTACAAATACATACGTAGTATGTATAAAGTCAAGTAAAATGTGATCTAGCCCCGTTGTCTTACTGTCCCCTCCCATCCAATTGGTAGCAAATCCACACTGATTTTCTGCTAAATGTAGTAGGACCACACCCACCTCCCCCCATGTTCTTGGACATTAATTACTTCTACCTTTCAAACTTTAGTCTCCTTAATCTTTACTCAAATCATGTGCAAAGAAAATTTTAAACTTACATATAATTTTATCACTCTCATGTTAGTTTTTCAATGTTATCATGCTGCTTTGAGGATAAAGCCCACACCTTAACATCTGTACAGGAACCTGCCTCTTCTGGCCGTCAACAATTCAGCAATATAGACTTCCTTCCAGAGCTATATATTCTGACAATACTTATTAAACCTTAGTCCACGTATTTTGTCCATTTAACTTTTGGCTTTATCATATTTCTCTTCTAATAAGCTTTTCTTTACCACACCTTATTCAATGACATCTCTCAGATTCTACCAGTGTTTGACTGCTAGTTGAGGCTAGGTTAAATACTTTGAGTGCTCCTTCTGATCTTTTGGCACTCCAGAGAACCATTCAGCATGTTAGAGCAGTAACTAAATAACTGAATAAAGAAAGTGATTACAGGGAGAATTTGGCTCAGTATATATTTCTGGAAGCTTCTTTTTCTCAACAGACATCTAAGGCAGTGTTTAAGGGGAAAAACGCATCAAACTGTGATAGATAAGAATGTGACTACTGTTCTTCATATCTGTATGTTTAAGAAATTTAATGGTTGTCCATAAATATAAGCCCTAACGACATACTTAGTGGTTTAAATTTTAAACAAAGAACACACACACACACACACACACACACACACACACAGGGAGAGAGAGAGAGAGAGAGAGAGAGAGAGAAAGAAAGAAGCAAAATGTTGTTTATCTATTATTTTTAATCTATAAGTGTTCTAAAAATGTTTCCTTAACAAAAGGAAACGTAACACTTATTTTAAAAAGCTTCTGATTTCTTTTGGAGGTCTCTCCACTTTATTTTTTAAGAACTATTTAGAGCTTCTTTATTTCAAAGTTAAAAATGACTTTGAATTATATTTATTGATGTATTAGTAAATTTGTAGGAAGAGATAAAACCTCATTTCGACCTCTTCTGAGAGGGAAACAGTACCAAGTGACATCATAAATCTCTATGATATGACTCAACATTTCAAGGCTTAGTAAAAAAGGATGTATCTTTAAATAGTGTTGCCAAAGACATTGAGTTATAAGGGAAATTTTTTTCCTTTTTTAAAACCACAGCCTGGAGAACAATGTTTCCATAAAAACACTGCTTGGGACAAAGTTTGTCTCCTTCCAACAAAAACATAAGGAAATTGTTCTTGGGGCTCTCCTTGTCTTCCCTCTGGTGTTCTCTTCCCCCAGTCGTGTTTCTTCCCCTCCTAATTAGACCATTTGAGTGCATATTCTCAACAAGTTGCTGTCTCTCCAAATCCTGAGAGGAAAGAAATCAACGAAGCTGAAAGGGAATTACAGTCACAAAGCTGGTCTTCTGTCTCTCTTATTTCTCTACCTCAATTAACCCATATTTGAGTCCAAATTCTAATTTCTCTTATATGCTTCCTGGTTGCTCTGATTATAAAGCATATTACATAATCTCTTGTAGTTATACGAAACAAAGCATATTTCTTACATCATATCTACCTGAGAATCTCCAGAAATTCTGCATGTATAACTTTGCTGACTCTCTGCTTGTTTTCTGTTTTCTGTTTTGGTTTGGTTGCTTTTTTTTAACCTTGAAAAATTGTTTTTCTAATTTTAGTTTTTAAGATAAGGCTTTATTTTTACAGCAGTTTTAGGTTCACAGCAAAAATGAGAGTAAAGGACAGATATATCCCACATACCATTCCCCACACATGCATGAATTCCCCCATTATCTTCACCCCCCACCGTAGCGTACATTTGTTACAATGATGAACCCACACTGATACACCATATTATCTGAAGTGCATATTTTACATTAGTGTGCACGATTGGTGTTGTACATTCTTTTTTTTTAATATTTTTTAATCTTTACTTATTTTTGAGAGAGAGACAGAGTGCAAGCGGGGGAGCAACAGAGAGAGAGAGGGAGACAGAGAATCCAAAGCAGGCTCCTAGTTCTGAGCTGTCAGCACAGAGCCCGACGTGGGGCTCGGACCCACAATCTATGAGTTCATGACCTGAGCTGAAGTCGGACGCTCAACCGACTGAGCCAAGGAGGCACCCCTATGTGCTGTACATTTTTTGAGTTTGGACAAATATATAAGGACATAACCATCATTACACTATCATGCAGTGTATTTTCACTGTCCTAAAATCTTTCCGTCCTTTGCCTATTTGTCCCTCCCCTACTCCGCAACTTCTAACAACCACTGATCTTTTTATTGTCTCCACAGTTTTGCCTTTTCCAAAATGTTAAATAGTTAGAATCATTCAGAATGTAGCATTTTCAGATTGGCTTATTTCATAGTAATGTAAGTTTCCTCTGTGTCTTTTCACGATCTGATAGCTTATTTCTTTTTAGTGTTTCTCTCCTTTGTTTGGGAAGAAAATATTTATTTTTAATAGAAACACATTTCTAGATATACATCTTCCAAAACTAGTCACTAGTTAAAATGTATGACACTCCATCAAACTTCATGAAAAATTCATATTCTGAGAAAAGAATTGTTAAAGTTTGAGACAAACCCACCATGTAGATGCCTACCTGCAACATTATTAAAGGAATCATCATAGTCTCAGAATTGCATGTCTGTTCATTTTCTAAAATATGAAGAAGGGAGAAGTATTTTAACTTTATGTGCTTTTCACCCTCAAGGTAAACACATATTTACCAGGAAATATTGGGTGTGCATAGCTATAAAGTTCAAAACAACTCATAAACTGCTCTAGGTGTGAACCAAATATAAAAAGGAAAAAAATCTTAGAAGCACTGTATCTCACTGACATAAATGGATGTTACTTTTTGTCTTTTCAAAAATCTGGACTAGTTCTGGCACAAAACTATCTTTCAATTTATTGAAATTTCTATTGCCACTGGTGACTAGATACTTCTATCAGAGCATTAGGAGGACACACTGTTAGATAAAGAATTTGGGGCTCATTTTTATTCCTTTAATTACTCTCCATTTTTGGTTGAGAGTAGATTTTTTTGTACTATTTTTAATACAATTCTTTATAAAAGTAGACATATTTGAACATTAAAGGACAACATTGATTTTATCCTTTACCTTCATTCCCAGTTTTTTAAATCTACCCACACTTAATATTTGTGAAAGCTTATATACATACATATATGCACACAATACAAATGTAGCACTAAAATTTAGCTCTAGTTTAAACAATTCTTAAACTAGCATATTCATGTGTGTAGGTGTGTGTGTGTGTATGTGTGTGTGTGGAGAGAGACAGCATGTTTATACTAACTGGGTTTGGAGACTAGCTAATAATACAGTTACAGTAAAATGGATTAAAAGTAATGAGGAAATAAATAATTTGCATTTTTTGTTCCATATATATTATATATATATATAAAATCAGAGAAATATGTGTTTCATATATATTATATAAATTATATTGATATATATTATATTTATAGTATATATTATATTTATATGTAATATATGATTCAACAACACTACTATACAACATTGGGTGTTCATCACAAATCTAATCCTTTTTTTCTTTCCTTTTTTTTCTTTCTTTCTTTTTTTTTTTTCAATATATGAAATTTATACAAGTGTAATCCTTAATCCCCATCACCTATTTAACGTATCCCCACCCACTTCTCTCTGGTAACCATCATTTATTCTCTATAGTTAAAGTCTGTTTCTTGGTTTGCCTCTCTCTCTCTTTTTATCCCTTTGCTTGTTTATTATTTTGATTTAATTGGTCTGGTGTAGAAAAAAAAAGAGTGTATAATACTAGTTTTTAAGAAATAAAATTTTGAAAATATTCAGAGTAAGAATTCAACACAGTTTCCTATATAACCAAATTCTGTATCAGTTTAGCCCTTCAAATATATATACAATTTTCTGAGCTTTAAATTAGATGTCAAATTTTTCTAAAAACACCATTTTATCAGGTTTCTGTGTTCACATGGGCAGTTTTTATAGATTAAAAATAAGAACAACAGACAATGTATTGAGACTATTATGAAATAATGTGAAAATGACTTCTATTTGTATGATTTAATCCTATTTTACGTCATGTTTACATATTCATATCATATGATCCTTTTAGTAAATTTGTAATTAGGAATCAGTTTTATTACACAGATATCCTAAATGGAGTAACTATTGCCCAGTAGAAAAAATATATCTACAAATATATATTTACCATTTTAACAATTTTTATGTGTATGGATCAATGGCATTAAGTAATTCACTTTGTTATACAGTTATTACCACCATCCATCCCCAGAACTTTCTCCATTTTAGCAACTGAAACTGTGTACTCATTAAACAATAACTGCCCTGACCTCTATTCCTGGCAACCACTATTCTACTTTCTGTCTCTATGAATTTGACTTCTCTGGGTACATCATATAAGTGGAATCATACAATATTTGTCCCTTTGTGTTTGACTTGCTTTGCTTAGCTCAATGTCATCTCTGGTTCATCTATGTCGTAGCATGTGTCATTTTAATTACTTTTTAAAGCCTGAATTTTATCCCATTGCATGTATATACCACATTTACTGATCTGTCAATAAACACTTGGGTTACGTCCATCATTGGCTGTTATGAATAATACTACTCTGAACATGGACATACCAATATTTGTTTGAGTCCCTGCTTTTAACCATGAGTATCTACCCAGAGGTTGAATTGCTAGATCCTATGGTAACTTTATATTAATTTTTTTGAGGAACTGCCATAATGTTTTCCACAGTAGCTATACCATTTTAGATTTCCATCAACAGTGCACAAGATCCTGTGAGTCTTCTTTAGCATATGAAAATCCCTTTGAAAACTCCCCATTGCCTTTATCTCCTCCAACTCCCAAGTGTATAATCAGTCATTCCTCACAATCTCTGGGCAGCTCTTCTTGCTCATGGTTCCTGTCCCCATGCTTTAATAAAAGTACCTTTTTGCACCATAAATAAATAGATAAATAAATCACAAGAGTTCCAATTTCTCCATATCCTTGTCAACACTTTTTATTTTCTGGGTTGTTTTTATTTATTTATTTATTTATTTATTTATTTATTTATTTATTTATGTATTTTTATGTTAATAGCTATCTTAATGGGTGTGAAGTGATCCTTCATTATGGTTTTGATTGTGATAATGATTAAGGATATTGAACCATCTTCTTGTGTGCTTATTGGCTATTTGTTTATCCACCACCGAGAAATGTCTATTCAAGTCCTTTGCTCTTTTTTGGAATAGGGTTGTTTATTTATGGTTTAGTTTTGTTTTGAATTGTAGTAATCTTTACATAATCTGGTTATTAATCCCTTACCAGTTATATGATTTGCAAATATTTTCTCCCATCATATGGA
Source organism: Herpailurus yagouaroundi (assembly GCF_014898765.1). Lineage (NCBI taxonomy): Eukaryota > Metazoa > Chordata > Mammalia > Carnivora > Felidae > Herpailurus > Herpailurus yagouaroundi. Next base: position 8,835,991 of record NW_024412441.1, read on the forward strand.
TTGCCTTTTCCCTTTGTTCAAAGTGTCTACTGAGGTTCAAATTTTATAATGTTGATGATGTTCAATTAATCTATATTTTCTTGTCATAGATTCTGGGTCTGAAGTTCTCTCTTGTCCAGAAAGAGAGTGGATACAGGGTTAAATAGAGAGGCTAATGTCCAGTAGGAGACAAGAGCCCCAAGTAAGGGTCCTTGCTCCATTTTTATTAATATCAGAAGGCTTACAAGCATGATGGGCATGCACAAAGAGACAATGAACTGTGAACATTAACTCACTGACTGACTGTGGGGGAAGGAGGTTTTGAAGATATGCGGTGTTAGGGGTTTGGGTCAATACAAAATAAAATTCTGGTACTGGGTGGAAGGTTGTTAACAGCATGAGGCGCCACCTCTGTTTATCTGAACTGGCCTAAGGGACAAGAAAGAGCATGCTACCTCAGGGTCAACAAGGCACCTTTCTTTTGCTAAAATGCTTTCATCCTGAGGCTTTTCTATTCCTATACATTTGTCTTATACTGGGGGCCTTTGCCCTGTTTACCTAATCTCTTTTTACCTAAACTTGGGTGTGTTAATCCTGTGGCTTTCTAATTCTTTATGCCTTGTTAACCCATTGGTGTAAGCTCAGGGAATGCCTATGTTTATTCCCCACATATTCTTTTGTTGCCTGTATTTTTTGTCTGATATCCCAGAAATCATTGCCAAGTCCAGTGTTATGAAATTTTACCACTAGGTTTTCTTTTAAGAGTTTTACAGTATTAGCTCCTAAATTTAGATCTTTGATCCATTTTGAATTAATTTTTTCTGGATGATGTAAGGTGTTTGCCCAACTTGATTTTTTTTACATGTGAATACCTAGTTTTTTCCTAAGACCTGCTATCCTGGGCACCTGGGTGACTCAGTTGGTTAAATGTCTGACTACAGTTCAGGTCATGATCTCACAGTTCATGGGTTTGAGCTCCGCATCAGGCTCTGTGCTGATAGCTCAGGACTTGGAGCCTGCTTCGGATTCTGTGTGTGTGTATCTCTCTGCCCTTCCCTGCTCATGTTCACTCTCTCTCTCAAAAATAAAATAAACTTTAAAAAGAAAAAAAGACCTGCTGTCCTTTCTTCATGATTTTGACACCTTTGTTGGAAATCATTTAACTATATATGCAAGGTTTTATTTCTGAGTTTTCAAATCTAATCCATTGGTTTATATGTCTGTCTTTATAACAATATCACTCTCTCTCTTTCTTATTTATTTATTTATTTATGAGAGAGAGAGAGAGAGAGAGAGAGAGAGAGAGAGAGAATCTTAAGAGTCCTAACTATATACACAAGGTTTTATTTCTAAATTTTCAGTTCTAATCCATTGGTTTATATGTCTGTCTTTATAGCAATATAACACACTCTCTCTCTCTCTTTTTTTTTTTTTTTTTTTTGAGAGAGAGAGAGAGGGAGAGGGCAGAGAGAAAGAGAGAGAGAGACAGACAGACAGAATCTTAAGAATGCTAAGCATGGAGCCTGAGATGGGACTCTATCCCATGACCCTGGGATTATGACCTATGTCAAAATCAAGAGTGGAAGCTCAGCTAACTGAGCCACCAAGCCACCCTTCTTTTTTTAAGTTTCTATTTTAATTTCAGTTAGTTAGCACACAATGTAATATTAGTTTCAGGTGTACATATGGTGATTCAACACTTCCATACACAACTTAGTGTTGATCACAAGTGCACTCCTAAATCCCCATCATCTATTTAACCCATCGCCCCACTCACCTCCTCTCTGATAACCATCAGTTTGCTTTCTATAATTAAGAGTCTGTTTCTTGCATACCACAAGTTTTTGATGTTCACAGCTTTGTAATAAGTTTAGAAATGAGGAAATGTGAGACCTCCAACTTTCTTATTAATTTCCAAGATTGTTTTGGCTATTTGGGTCACTCAAGATACCACACTGATTAAAAATTTTATTTTCTGTGAAAGATTTCATAGGGATTTTGATAGAGTGAATCTGTAGATCACTTAGGATAGTCTGACATCTTAACAATATTATGTCTTTCAATCAATGTACTTCAGATGTCTATTGGTAACTTTTAAAATTTCTTTCAGTAATGTTTGGCCGAGTCATCTTTGCATTTCAGTTATAAATCCCACTTAGTCATGATGTGTAATACTTTTAATATGCTGTTGAATTTGATTTGCTAGTAACTTGTTGAAAATACTCAACCATGTTCATCAGGGATATTGGTAGTTTTTTCTCATAGTGGTTTGGCTTTTATAACAGAGTGATTTTCCTTCTAGAATATTTTTCCTTCTAGAATATTTCCTTCTAGAATATTTAGAATATTCTAGAAATATTTTAATATTTAAGTGTTCCTTCCTCCTCAGTATTTTAAGTTGGTATCTTGTGTTTTCATTTCCAATTGTTGGAAAATGTTTTCTAATTTCCCTTCTGATAACTTACTTATCTATTAGTTATTCAGAAATGTGCTGTTTAATTTTCAAATATTTGTGACCTTTCCAGGTTTCCTTTTGCCATCAATTTCTACTGTCATTCTATTATAATCCTACAAAGTATTTTGTATAATTTAAATATTTTGAAATTTATTAACACTGGTTTTGTTGCCTAATATATAGTCAATCCTGGAGATGTTCCTTATGCACTTAAGAAAAATTCTTATTCTAGGAGTGCCTGGGTGGCTTAGTCAGTTAAACATTGGACTTAAGCTCAGGTCATGATCTTGTGGTCCTTGGGTTCGAGGCCCACATCAGGCTCCTTTGTGCTGACACCTCAGAGCCTCAGGTACTCCTGATGGATCCTGCTTCATATTCTATGTCTGCCGCTCTCTCTCTGCTCTTTCCCCACTCGCACTCTGTCTCCCTCTCTCAAAAATAAATAAACATTAAAAAAAGAAAAATTCATATTCTATTATTATTTGGTAGTGTGTTCTATACATGTCTTCAGGTACAATTGGTCTATAGTGTTTCTATGTACTTTATTTCATTATTAATCTTCTTTTGGTCGTTCCATTCATTATTGAAATTGGAGTAGTTAAATCTCCTACTGATACTGTAGAATTGTCTATTCTCCCTCAATTTTGTCATTACTTGCTTTGTATAATTCTGGAGATTTGATGTTTGGTGCATATATGGTTATAGTTTTTTATATCCTCTTGGGAATTTTTTTTCATTTTTATTTATTTATTTTGAAAGACAGAGAGAGACTGGAGGAGGGATAGAGAGAAAAGGAGAGTCCCAAGCAGGCTCCATGCTGTCAGTGCAGAGCCTGACATGGGGCTCGATCTCACAAACCATGAGATCATGACCTGAGCCTCAACTTAACCAACTGAGCAACCCAGGTGTCCTGGCGAATTGATTCTTTTATCTTTATACAGTGTCCTTCTTTGAATCTTGTAACATTTTTTTTTTTGACTTACAGTCTATTTTTGATGAGGAGTACAGGTACTCCTGCTCTCTTTTGGATACTATTTGCATGAAACTTTTCCCCCATGCTTTCATTTTCAATCTATCCATGTTCAAAAGTACAAAATAAATCTCTTGTAAATATTGCATAGTTAAATCTTTTTTTATTATTCATTCTTCTGATCTATGACATTTGATTGGAAAATTTAATCCATATACCTTTAAAATAACCACTAAGAGGGAAGTATATACCTTCACATTTCATTATTTGTTTTCTGTATGTATTAAAGCCTTTTTATAACGCATTTCCTCCCTTAATGCCGTCCTTCATGTTTAGTTGACTTTTTTGTAGTGATATATGTCTGCTGTTGAGTCCCTCTAGTAAGTTTATCAATTACTGTATTTTTCAGCTCTGGAATTTCTGCTGTTTTTTTTTTTAATATTTATTATATTTTAGTTGACATTCTCATTTTGTTCATGTATTGTTTTCAGGAAATTCTTTAGGTTTTCATATTGCTTTTAGCTCTTTGAGTATATATATATTTTTAATTCTTTTCAATGTTTATTTATTTTTGGGACAGAGAGAGACAGAGCATGAACGGGGGAGGGGCAGAGAGAGAGGGAGACACAGAATCGGAAACAGGCTCCAGGCTCTGAGCCATCAGCCCAGAGCCTGATGCGGGGCTTGAACTCCCGTAGGCGAGATCGTGACCTGGCTGAAGTCGGACGCTTAACCAACTGCGCCACCCAGGTGCCCCAGCTCTTTGAGTATATTTAAGAGAGTTATTTTAAAGTATTTTTCCAGTAACTGTGATATATATATATATTTCTTCAGATAGTGTTCTTGGAGATTTAGTTGCTTTGAATGGACCATGTTTCCCACTTTCTTTGTATCCTTATAGTCTTTTGTTGAAAATTAGACATTTTGGGGCACCTGGGTGGCTCAGTCGGTTAAGTGGCCGACTTCAGCTCAGGTCATGATCTCGCGGTCCGTGAGTTCGAGCCCCGCGTCAGGCTCTGGGCTGATGGCTCGGAGCCTGGAGCCTGTTTCCGATTCTGTGTCTCCCTCTCTCTCTGACCCTCCCACGTTCATGCTCTCTCTCTGTCTCAAAAGAATAAATAAACATTAAAAAAAAATTAAAAAAAAAAAGAAAATTAGACATTTGAAAAAATAGCCATCTCTTTCAGTCTTTAAAGACTGCTATGGAAGGCCTTCATGGATTAGCAAATTCCTGAGCATTAAGATCAGCCTGCAGTAGAGGCTTAAGGTCTTCTCAGGTCTTTTGGGCATTGTGTCCACTTAAGCGTGTGCTTTATATGTTTGTTTATTCATTAAGTTTTAATGTCTCCAGCTGCTTTTAAATATCTTAATTTCCTAGAATCTCACCCTATCTTTTCCCCATGGCCTTAGGTGTTCATTGTATTCCTCTTCCCATAATCTCATTCCCAGAGGTTTCCATGGTTCTGCAGCCCCCCTGCAGTTTTCACATACCTCAGTGTCCACCAATGTCTTCTGCAGTTCCCACCTTGATATCCAAATACACTTCCATTCACTGTCTGAGCTCTAGTCAAATGAAACAACATACAAACAAACAAAAAACAATCCCTGGGGAATTCCCCAGACAGGTCAGACATTTTAAATAAGTTCCATTCTGCTTCTTCCCTCCTGAGGGAGGAAACTGGGATTCCAGCTACTTCAACCAGACTAATCTGTATCACACTGTGGAGGGAGTAGGGCAAAGTGTAGATACAAATGCTGTGAAATTTCCTACCATTTGAATGTGGCTTTTTCTTTTTCTTTTTTGTTTTAACCTTAAGGACCAGATTTATTGTGGAAGGTTCATAGCCTGGAGCAAGGCAAGAAACATGTGAACAGATTTGGTGCTATAGGTCTTCACTTTCTTTTTTTATTTGTTTGTTTTTTAGTTTTTATGTAAATTCCAATAGTTAACTTATAGGGTAATATTAGTTTCGGGAATAGAATTTAGTGATTCAGCACGTACATATAACACTCAATGCTCATCAGAAGTGCCCTCCTTAATACCCATTTAGCCCATCCCCTTGCCTACCTCCCCTCCAGCAACCCTCAGTTTGTTCTCTATAGTTAAGAGTGTGTTTTATGGTTTGGATCTCTTTTTTTTCCTCCCTATGTTTTGTTTCTTAAATTCCAGATATGAGTGAAATCATATGGTATTTGTCTTTGTCTGACTTGACTTACTTTGCTTAGCATAATACTCTCTAGCTCTATCTACATCATTGCAAATGGCAAGATTTCATTCTTTTTTATCGCTGAGTAATATTCCATTGCATATATAAATACTACAACTTCATTAACAGTTCATCAGACAATGAATGTGTTGTTTTCTGATTGAGCATTTACCTGATTGCTATAGATCTTTGATTGGTTTCTAGAGATGCTATAACATTATCTGAATTTGTTTATTTGATATTTTTGTGGGAGAACAAAGACCTGGTGCTTCTTAGTCAACCATCTTGTTGATGTCTAAGAATAAATATATTTTAACTCACACAAATAATTAGTATGACAACTGAATAAGAGTCTTATTCCTGGACTCCTGACTTGATACTCTGTTCTTATTATAATGTAATAAATGGCCTTAAAAATTAAATCGCCTTTGATATCCATATGAAAAATACGCAAGTATATAACTTGAGTGTCTTTTATTTCAAGGGAATACTGATTTCATGCTTTAAAATATAATTTTGTAGAGTTCCACAACAAATATTATAATCACATCTTAAAATATATAGATGCAAAATGTTAGAAAAATAAATAAATTTCACTCTATGCATACAAAGATTTGTAATTAAACATTAGAACTTCTGTACCAATTATCTATTCCCCCAAATCAGTGGCTTAATGTATTCAATATTTATGCATCCCACTAATCTGAATATCTGAAATTTGGACTACGATCAACTAGTCAGTGTTTTTGGTGTTGGCTGTGCTCATTCACATATTGTGGTCTCTTATGTTGTATGTTCACTCACAACAGCTAGACGTTGGCTGATTTATGTTGGTCTTGGCTGGGAGCTCTTTGGTGATTTGGCTGTGTTCCAAGTGTCTTTTATCTTTCAGCAGATTAGTCTGGGCATGCTCTTATGATGATGGCAAAGGTTCAAGACAGCAAAATTCAATGCACAAGGTAATATACCATTCTAAAAAACAAACTGCATGGTTGAACTCACTGTCAAATGATGGAGCAGGCCACTCTGATCTCAGGGGTCAGAGAGTATTATATTACATGGTAAAAATGATGAATAAAGGAAGAATAAAAAATTAGGACCATCTTTGCAATCATTCACAACCTGAGAAGAGCTTTTCTACAATCTTAAGTTTCCTCACAAATGAATTTTAAAAACTTTTTAGCTACTGAAACATTTTTGGTATATCTCCTGGTTATATATTGGTAATCTAATTAACATTAATCTTCTTCTTAATTTGAACTAATAAAGTTTAATTTCCCATCATCTTAATCCTTTAGCACATAAAAGAAATAATTAGTTTTTACTACTAATATTATAGAAATAAGTAATAATTGGGAAGGAAAGGAGTCAGTACAATATATTTCAGCAGTGTGTCTTTTACCTTCATAATTTTCAGCTTGCTTTTGAGTTCAAGAATAACATATTGTTGATTCTTATTATTTGCATCATATTGTATTTTGCTCCCAGTGGACATGAATACATGACCTTTCCCCATCTTACCTCTTGACTCAGTGACAGACATCAATACTTTCACCAACTCTGTTCAAGCATTTAATATGATAAAATGCAGATATGGTACTTAAACATGGAGTCCTTCTCATTGAGACCACTATATATTAAGAGAAGACAGAGTAAGTTACGGTATCTCCTGAAAATATCATATATTAAAGAAGAATAATGAATTTGAGACTAATAAAAGTGAAAAGCATGGAGAGGGTAAAAGAAAATTTATTATGGATGACTGATGATTTGAAAGTAAATAGCTATTTATTCTATATCTTTTCTCTGCCAACACTGTATCATATATTGCAAGGAAAAATCTTATATAACTGAATTATAAAGCTAAGAAGAATTTCACCTTTCATTTTTATTATCAGACCTTATTTTCCCCCCAAATAAAATAATAAGCAGGAACCAAGCTACAAAAGAGATAAAAGTGAAGAGGCTTATTGAATCCCTACTCATTCAGTTTCTTATTCAGTACTTTTGCCTACCCCAGCACTCAGACCAAGTCAGCAAAACACTTAACTGTAAGTAGAATGCATTTCAAAAGACTGTTGAATCCTTTGTGTTGTAAAGAAACTGAGCAGTAGAGAAAAGATTTAAGTGACCTAAATTAGCAGGGCTATTTATTGATAGGACTGGAAATTAAAGGTAAGACATCTAACTCTGTTTTTGTTTTTTCAACGTTTATTTATTTTTGGGACAGAGAGAGACAGAGCATGAACGGGGGAGGCGCAGAGAGAGAGGGAGACACAGAATCGGAAGCAGGCTCCAGGCTCTGAGCCATCAGCCCAGAGCCTGATGTGGGGCTCGAACTCAGGGACCGCGAGATATTGACCTGGCTGAAGTCGGACGCTTAACCGACTGCGCCACCCAGGCTCCCCAAGATATCTAACTCTTAAGTGTTGTTTATTAAGCAATGCTGAGAAGTGCCTTCATGTTTTTGTTTAGGTTTTGTTTTATTGTCCATAACTGATTCCTTCAAAGTTTCTTTACTGAGATATAATGACTATGAGTTTATTTGGAGTAATTGAAATTATAAGCCTGTTTGAAAGGAAAGTAAAAGCATTTCATGTTTTAGATTTTTCGTTTGCTCCTTTCCCATGCAAGTTCTACCTCAGCTTAGAGATCTTTAGTTAGTTGACAACACTGACTGCCACACACCTTCCCCTTGAAATTGCCCAACTCTATATTTGATTGCTGACAGAGCTGAATAAGTGGAAAAACAGAAAACCCTTGTCCTTTCTGCAGCTGTCATTTCTAATTTGTATTGCAAATACATTTTAATTTCCTTTTAGTAGGTTTGTTTTACTTTAACTCTGATATTTGTAATTCTGAAAATCATGATGTAGCTAGAGATGGACTAAAAGTATTGAGTTCAACTACTTTTTTAGAGCCTGAAAACTACCTAATATTGTTCTGTTTGTTATGAATAAATTCTCTTTTTGAAAAGTAACTGCTTGTTTATCAAAAAAAAAATTCTACATAAGAGAAGAGAAAATAAGTCAGGTTTTTTTACTCAACACAACATGCAAGGCTAGATAAAAATATTATCACCAAAGTTGCAGAAAAAATAAATTATGATCAGAGGTTATAATACCGGCAAGTTGTGAATCAAGTGAATAGGAAGATATTTTCATAGAATTCTTGAGGAAAAAAAGGTGGCTTATCATTAAATTATTTGCAATTCACCAATTCTTTTAGTTCACTTTATTTTTCTTCCTTTAAATTCAATACAATATTTACTTAATATATTACACCCTTAGACTACATATACAGAATAACCTAAATAAGAACAATCTCTCCCCATTCATTTTTCTAGCTTTCTCAATACAATGATAAAGAAAGACACATTGATAGATTTCTGAAATCAGGTATGCCACATGTTATAACTGCTATCCCTCAGTAGTCATTTTGGGGTTCATTTTCTTCTTTTTTTTCCTGTAGTGTTTTACATATTAAACAACTGTCATGAAATACTTTCATTAACAGAATTAAAGCACATTCCTAAATCACAAAATTTCCTTTAGTTAGAGCTTATCTTAAGTCAGCTACACTGCAGTCTGTAGGCACAGTCACTTAAGACTTTGGACACAATCCTTAAGGACTTAGGGTCTAATTGCAAGGTTAAAAGGAAGAGTCCACAGAAGAGACCCTCACCTCAGAAACCAACTGCAAACTCAGTGTGCAGGATAGGGAAGGGAGAAGACCGAAATCACACTCAGTTTAAAAGTTTCCACCTTCTGGAATTAATGTGTGACAATATGCATAAAGTATTATCAATCACAGGAAGCTCATACAAGCACCAGTGTCTAGAATTCTTTTGAGGCTTCATTCCATATGAATGATTGAATGATTGCTCACATGGTTGAACTTCAGATCAACTGATAACACGTGACTTAAAGTCCCCAAAAGTCTAAATCACCCTAAATCACATGGTTGGTTTTTCTGACATGGTCAGCCCCACCCTAAGACTGTAAGAGTGTTCAGCCCTCATCCTAAGTCACATTGTTACTATGTGGCTACCTCAAAATTCCCATGAAAATAAACATTACCTCTAAGGAAATGAGGGCAAAGATGGATCTCTGTTTAGGGAAGGTCAAATTCTTTACTGCACAGAGCCCTATTTTATGCATCACTTTAAAAATTTACTTCTCAAAAGAATTACCTATACTTACTATCTTTACTTACTCACCTCCCTTTGACTTATGAAACCTATAATAGATAGCTTGTCATTCTTCATCATCATCGCCATAATCTTCATCATCACAACAACACATACTGTACACATAGTGTATGCCAGATAGCAAATTACTATTACCAACTCAATAATTTCAACTTCTGGGTTGTCGAGGTGTTATTATTATACCATTCTACAGATGAAGACACACAGATGTTATATTACAACGCTTAGGTCAAATAGCTGCTAGATGACAAAACTAGGATTCAAACCCAAAATGTTAGACCCTGGTGCATACCTATTAACCTATACATATCAATGGGAAAAACCAAACAATATTCCCAAACATCAATAACTTTCATGGTACTTAATCTAATATACACTTAAAAAATTTTTTAATATTTATTTTTGAGAGAGAGACAGAGTGCAAGCAGGGGAGGGGCAGAGAGAGACGGAGACACAGAATCCGAAGCAGGCTCCAGGCTATGAGCACAAAGTGGGGCTTGAACTCATGAGCTGTGAGATCATGACCTAAGCTGAAGTTGGACACTTAACCAACTGAGCTACCTTGGCACTCCTCCAGTATATACTTTTAATTTCACATCTTATTTGTCCTCCTACCATATTTCATCCATGTACAAACACACACACACACACACACACACACACGCGCGCGCGCACACACACACACACACCCTTAGGTTTGAACTCAAATACTTGGATTCTAGTTTTTACTCTGAGACATGCTGAAGGAATTGGGACAAATTCCAAAGCTCCATAATTGTCACACTGTTTTTGTAAGAATTAAGTAAGAGGTTACTAAATTGCATCCATTTTGTATACTATTTATATTCCAAAACATCCAACATGCTCTTCAGTTCCAATGTCTAGACCACACTCCAAGCCACCATCATCTCTCCTATGATCCTATTTAGTTTTCTCTTCTCCCTAATCCTGTGTGGCTCTTTCCAAGAAACTGATAGCACTGTATTAAAAATGAATACATATAAAATGCAAAACATATCATGGCACCACTCTTTTTAAAACTTTTCAATTATTTCAATTATTATTTTCTCCTATTGAAATAATATGCCGAATCCTTAACATGATTGGCAAAACTCTGTTGCCTCCACAGCCTTTGCTACCTTTGCAGCATGGGTTATCCTTCATTCTCTTTGCTCCTCTGACATATTGGTCATCATTCAGACCTTTCAAAATGGTAAGGTCCTTTCAGTCTAATGATTGTCACTTTGTGTGGGATACATACTCTCTTGATTTCTCTTCACATAGATAATGCCTATTCATTATTGGGACCTGCTACTGAGAGCTTAATATTTACATCTATCTGTATAATACTGTATATTATATACAATGAGAATATATATTATATAATATATATTTTTAATGTTTACTTATTTTTGAGAGAGAGAGAGACAGAGTGCAAGCAAGGGGAGGGACAGAGAGGGAGGGGGACACAGAATCTGAATCAGGCTCCAGGCTCTGAGCTGTCAGCACAGAAGCCAGACGCAGGGCTCCAACCCACCAACAGTGAGATCATGACCTGAGCCGAAGTCGGATGCTTAACCAACTGAGCCACCCAGATGCCCCTATAGTATATATTTTTAAACAAACAATTATAAAAAATAATTGATTGTAAATAATCTCTCCTAGACTAGGCTTTATCTGAGTACAGAAAACATTGCCAATCTTCCTTACCCATTGGTTTGGTAATACCTCTCAAATAGTATGTGACTAATAAACTGGTGTTAAGTATGTTGAATGAATGACTTGAAGAATAAATTACAGACAATTCTTCATTCTGTCTTTGCTTCACTAAGGAAAAAAAAAACACAAAAATCTGAGTATCCTAGGTCATATTAATGAGGAGATGGGGGCTAGTTAATGAATCAGAACATACATAAACAATTTTAGGATCCAGATATTATTTGACTTGAGATTTTAGGCAATTTTCTCTTTGTAGAAATTTCTATCTTACCCTACCTTTCATAATTATTTTGAGACAAAATCTAGTAAAGTAGAGATAAGAGGCAGATGTATACTAGGAAAAATAGACTAGATTTTTTTTTAAAAAAACTCTCTGCCATTCTCTGCTTGATTTTTTTACTTTCTGACAGAAAGCTGTCATGTAGTTAAACAGTTATACTTTGTGCTATACTCCATGGAAGCACAAAGAATAGTTATATTTTTACTGTCAGGCAGAAGCAGACAGCTATATTCAGTGTTTGAAATAATTGGGTTGATTTTACTGTAAAAGTGGAAAATACATACATTTAAGATTAAAAATAAAAATACTCAAAATATTTATTGTTTACAAATATGTTAGTCTGACTTATCTTCTCAAAATTTATTATTCCATTTCTTATTTCCAGGGACCTCATGAGAGTGAAGTGAATAGCTACTATCTACTTAAAGAAAGGCTTTTCGGGGCGCCTGGGTGGCGCAGTTGGTTAAGCGACCGACTTCAGCCAGGTCACAATCTCACGGTCCGTGAGTTCGAGCCCCGCGTCAGGCTCTGGGCTGATGGCTCAGAGCCTGGAGCCTGTTTCCGATTCTGTGTCTCCCTCTCTCTCTGCCCCTCCCCCGTTCATGCTCTGTCTCTCTCTGTCCCAAAAATAAATAAATGTTGAAAAAAAAATTAAAAAAAAAAAAAAGAAAGGCTTTTCAACATCAGGTTGTTTATAGTTGATTGTAACTAAAAAGTATTAGATGTATTTGTTAAAATGAAAATCACAGCCTTTGGTGTCTAAATTGGTTACTGTCTTTTTCAGTTTATACAGAATGTGTATTCAGTGTTATAATCTAAAATCAGTGAATCTATGCAAAAATTCTCAGTAATCTTGGTATTTGTTAAAAATTGAAAGTGTACTTTGAAGGATATTTTATTTTGTGTCAGAATTGAATAAGTTTAGTTATCTACCCACTCACAGCAATATCATCAAGAATCATTAAGTCCCTTAATATATTAGTAAGCTAGCATATTAATATATAGATGCTTACATATTGACATTATAAGGCCACTAAAGTGACCAGTAATAACAGCAGTTGAATGCCCTCCCCAAACATACATATTTTTTATCTAACCAAAAGAAAAATGAGGAAGAGCTCAATTCACATCATGGAATGGGCTATATGCAGTTCATTAATTTGCAAAACTAGTCTGGTTCCTTTTCACAGATGCTTCAGTAGGATTGTCTCTGACCTACCTTGACTTTAATTTCCATTATTTTTTCTGTTGTTTTTTTTTTTCCCTCTTCCATTATTGTGGTAGGTATTTGTATTTTAGAATGTCACTTATCCACCTTCTCTTATTTTTGGACAGCAAAACTCTGAGTTTTATTTAGAGTTCTTTCTGTCCTAATGAAATCTGTGTACTTTCAGAAAAGCTGCCTTCTCCTCAGATTTTTCAATCACTCAGCACAATCCTCCCGGCTACAGCCATAAAAACATGAATGAATATATAATGACACCTAAAGAAGAGTTCAGATAAGCTTCAATAAGCTCATGGAAGTTAGCTTTTAATTGTATAGTTTGCATGTTATATGTAAAAGAAAATGATTACCCACGTTATATATGTTAAAGATTTTATATAAAGTATGCAAGACTAGAAACTAAACATATATCCTCTAATTCCAAAATAAAATAGGCAAAATATAAATATTAACTTTAATTCTATAGGTTAATCTGAATTTATATACATTTATGATAATGACGGCAATTAACTGTAACAGAATTATTCTCATTAGAGGACAAACCAGGCTTGCTGATCACTATGCTGGCTCTAAGCCTTAACAACTTAATGAATGCTAAAATATTAAAATCTCATCCAGTTTACCATGGAGCCATAATTTACAAGAATAAATGCATAAGAATCCTTTGGACTTCAGAGGTAATTTATGAGCAGTATTCTCACAGTGGATGATGATAATTCACTCTCAATTAGCCCAGCTTGATTTAAATCATTGATTGCCCCATGTTTAATAATAATTTAGTAATAATGAAATTAATACCTCCCTCTATTTTTGGATAAAATTTTTAGACTCCATGGTGAATTTTAACTTTAACCATGAAGGATTATAAATATTTTCTTACAACTTTTCTATTTTGGATTGGTTTCCTTCGAGGTGTTGTTAGCTTTATCAGAGAAGTCTGATTTCCTTGAAAATGTTGAGGGTCTATGTAATAAACTGTGCCCTACTTCTGCTTTCAAAGTACTTCCAGACGTGCCAGAATCAGGTTTGCAGATGTCTGATTCTTCCAAAACTACACTGACAATATTCACTTTCAGAGATTTAAAGAATACAGCAGTAGAATTAGTTATTTATTAAGATTAGCCATTTCAAAATAAAAAAATACAGTTCACAAATATTTTTTTTTTAATTTTTTTCAACGTTTTTTATTTATTTTTGGGACAGAGAGAGACAGAGCATGAACGGGGGAGGGTCAGAGAGAGAGGGAGACACAGAATCGGAAACAGGCTCCAGGCTCCGAGCCATCAGCCCAGAGCCTGACGCGGGGCTCGAACTCACGGACCGCGAGATCGTGACCTGGCTGAAGTCGGTCGCTTAACCGACTGCGCCACCCAGGCGCCCCTCACAAATATTTTTTAAAAACATTACAAGTCTATGTATAAAATGTATTATAATCATTATTAATTAAGTAGATATTACCCTGATTCTGCTAAAATGGGTTTATGGAATAATTTATATATTCAATAATTTTAGCAAATGAGGAAAATTTATCAAAGGTGGCAACATCTAATGAGATTGGACTCATTCCAGCTATACTATGGCTTTTAATATGATGTTTTCTTTTTCCCATGGGTAGAGTACCTATTTAGAAGACATAATATGTTCTATCTGTGCAACAATTAGGTCACCTTGTTTGATTCCATCTTTTCATCTGAGTTAGGATTGAGGAAAATGCCAGTGCAATCCCATAACTCAGTGAAAAAAAAAAAAAAGAAAGAAACCCTGACTGTTCCTAATGTTTGATCGGGAACATCAACTTCAGAATAAACTTCTGCCACAGAGCCATTGTGCTTCCCTGATGATGTTGACAGCCTCATAAGTCAATGCTGCAGTTTATTTTTTTTTTAAAAAGATAGTGTTTGTGGAAAAATGCAGATATGGCAGCAAAATAAGAAGGAAAAAGAAAAATTCAAAATGCTTTTCTTTTCCTTTACTTGGAAGCCAGTGTCAGTAAAGAGGAAAGAAACATCAGAGAACAGTGTCACAGAAAAGTTGAATTCTATTCCTACCTCTGTCATCAAATTCTTCTATGACCTGTGACAAGTTACCTCTCAGGGTGTCAGTTACATTTATAAGAAGGATGGGAAGGAGGTGGTCAAAATTTCCCAAGGAGAAGTGTGCATCAGCATCACCTTCAGAAATTAAATAAAATGCAGGAGTTGGACCTTCACCACAAACTTACTGAATTGGAACCTCTGTGGTGGAACCATATAAGTAAATATACTCAAATTCCACAATTGGTATTTCTGAACACCTTGGCACAGATGCATCCTTGATGTTTTTTCTAGCTCTGGTATTTTTCTCTTTCTATGATTCTATATAATGAATGTTAATTAATGGCGCAATGTAACTTAGAGACAATAACTGATCTACAAAAGTTACCTTTAAACATTGTGTGTGTGTGTATGTGTGTGTGTGTGTGAGAGAGAGAGAGAGAGAGAGACAGAGAGAGAGCGAGAGAGAGAGAGAGATACAAAGAGAAAGAGAGGGGGGAAAGAAGAGGGTGGTCTCTGTAATAGGTATTCTGCTAGTGCTGTATAGATAAGTAAATGAAATATAATTTCCTACTTTCAATTTGTTTAGTCTATTTGGGTGAAAAATCTAACAGACAATAATGGAAGAAATAGTTAAAATAACAGGTCAGGGACAAAGATTTGAAAGATGGTGACATAACCTATTTAGAGTTCAGAGATACTACTACAAAGAATCAGGTGGATTTTTTTTTTCAGGTAAAAATAGAAAGGTATACTTTGGAAAGCCCTGACACAAGAAAGATTCATATAGAGATTGGAAACATTAAAAAAAATTAAGAAATTATAAAAGATATCTCTGCCCATATTGTAAAAATCTTTGAATATCTATCTATAAACTTTGTTTTTAATTTAATGGGCACTGGGACATTGTTGAATATTTAGTATAAGATCTGGAATTACATTTAAAATGGTTTGAGGGTGTAAGCTGAAAATTAATTTAAAAACATAATTCTTTGAAAGCTTACTAATGTCAGTTTCAAGTTAACTGGTATTTTTTTTTCACTTGATACAATAATTGTTTTCAGTAGGTGTTGTTTTCCTTCAGTTGCAGGTTCAGAAAGGTTACACACTCCTATTACAGCGGATCCAGTTATACATGTTCCCTTATATTCACGAAGCTGGTGGGGTTGGAAATTACCCAGATTTGTTTCCCGTCGGGAAATGTGTCCATATTCAATAAAACTAATAAAACTGTCATTTTAAAATCATTTTTAAATTATAACACTCTTTTTTTTTTTAAGTATAACACTCTTAAGTGATCTCATCCATTCCCTTGGTAAACTACCAACTTATGCTAAGAATATACATATCTTCTTCTGAAATATAAGAAATTAGGGGCACCTGGATGGCCCCCAGTTCATTGAGCTTAGGACTCTTGATTTTGATTCAAGTCATGATCTGAGGGTCATGGGATCGAGCCCTGAGTCAAGCTCTGCACTGAACATGGAGCCTGTTTAAGATTCTCTCTCTTCCTCTGCCTCTCTCCCCGACTTGTACTCTCTCTCTCTCTCTCTAAAATACATCTATGTATACACACATACATACTTTTCATATACATATGAAAGTAAATACTCTTTATTGGTAAACATAATAGAGCTGAAGGAAAAAGAAATGAAGGTCCTTTTGCTAATATTCAAAATGGGGCTCCCTGTGACCATCCAAAATGAGGAAACTTTCAGGCTTTTCAGTTGACCCTCATATGTTCTTCTGGGCTTTCTAAAGTGAATATTTATCACACTGTATTGCAATTGTTAACAAACAAAACCTGTGAGGTCTGGAATTAACTACAATGACTACAGTACAGTACAGTACAGTTGTTTCTTATTCTCTTAAAAACTGAATAGCACTTAGACCTACTGTTTAATAAATATTTTTTGAATAAAGGTAGGATTAAATAAATGATTATTGAGGCTAGTTATATTCACATTCTCAACCAGGTTATCTCCTCAATTTAAACATTAAAAATAATGGTAAAATATTTTTATTAATTCAAATATATTATTTGTTTATTATGTCCCAAGCAATATTACAAGATATGGGGATATAACAGCAAACAAAAGGCTTAGGTTCCTACTTTCATGGGTCTTATCACCTAGGGAAGAAATACATGATAAATATATTGCTTTTAAAATAGAAAAATTAGGCAAAACTCATTAAAAAACTAAACAGGGGAATGAGGCAGAATGTTGATGTCAGACATGGAGTGACTTTAGACCGAGTAGTTTGAAGATGCAAAATTTTAATTAAAGTGTGAAGGACACAAATAAGCAAGTATTTGCAATACTGGAAGTAGGACATTCTGGTCAAATATACAGTGTTTGTGATGAAAAAAAGGGCCTGATATTTCAAGAACAGTCAAGGAGTCCTGTGGACCTGAACTGTGGTTCATAAAGAGGGTAATGTTGTAGGATTAGAGAAGTAAGCAAGTGTCAGATCATATAGGGACATGCAATCCATTTTAAAGAATTTGCATGCTAATCTCAAATCCAAGGGAAGCCACAGGCATTAAGAATGGTCTGAGTTAAGAGTTAAAATTAAAACTTGGTTTGTTGTACAATGAATGATTATAGGTTCATAAATAAAACTTATTTATATAGGGGCAAAAGTTCAGTAGTCGTAAAGAGGTGATCATAATTTGAAATCTAGTTAGTATAGTAAAATTCACAGAATGACATTTAACACCCGCCTTTGGCACTGAACACAATGTTGGTATAATACAGGAAGGTTTTCTTCTTTCAGCAAAAGTGACTTATGTTTTAATTTAAATAAGTTTCCTTTTATTTCTGTCATATTTATTTTCCATGAGCACAATACATGTTTGTACAAAAAATAAAATCAAAACAGTACACTAAATTATATAATTAAAAGAGGATATTCCTCCCAACTCTGATTCTCTTATCCTCATCTAGTCTTATACGTGAAAGATAATAATACAATTTTCTATTTATCTTTCCACAATAGATTAAATTACACGTATGTATGTATGCATTATAAATTAATATCTTATTCTTACTATATTTTATCTTTTTTGACATAACAATACATTTTTGAGATTGATGCACATACATCCGGAATTGTCTCAATTTTTAAATGCCAGATATAGGTAAACCATAATTTATTTAACCTATACTCTATTTATAGGCACTTAAATTGCTTCCATATTTTTGTTTTTACAAATATTAATATTATTTTCCTACATCTCTGAACACATAAAATATATCTGTAGATTATATAATCTCTAAAATATATAAACAGATGAGAATCTATACCTAATACTTTTAAAAGTCCAATAATTATATTTGAACCCTTCCTTTAATTAGCATTACCTAAAATCCTTAGAAATTAGTTTCTACATTTAAAAAGTCCTTCATATTTATAAAAGTCCTAGAAGAAAAGGAAAAATTATTAAGGGCAATAAAACATATGTGAAGAAATAATGCCCTAAACTTCAGAAATATGATGAAAAACATGCATCTATATAGCCAACAAGTACAACAAAGTTACATAGAATTAAGCAAAAGTACCCATACAAAAATACATCATAGTCAAGCTACTAAAATAAAGAGAAAGTGACAAAGAGACAGAGTCATAAAAGCAACAAGGGAAAACAGCTTATCATGTGAAGATCAACAATATCACATCAGAAACAATGTAGGACAAAAGGCAGTGGTGAGACATACTTAATATGCTAGAAGAAAAAAAAACTGTCAACTAAGAATTCTATACAGAGCAAAATAATCCTAAAAAATGAGGTAAATAAAGATGTACTTTAAATTTTTGGAGGAAACACTCTAAAATATATGTATTTATATATTTATATACATAGTAAAACCTTGGTTTGTAAGCATAATTCATTCTGGAAACTTGTAATCCAAAGCATTTGTACATCAAACTCCACAATCAGATGATTCATTCCACAACCCAAAAATATTCATATAAAAATGATTACAATACTGTATTATGATACAAAACGATAAAGAAAATAAAAATATATAAAAAAATAAAAAAAATTAACCTGCATTTACCTTTGAAAAATTTCTTGGCTGGTGTGAGGGAGACAAGATTGAGGAGGGTTATTGTGTAGGACAACTTTCACTATTACTAAAAGAATCACTGCTATCCATTGGCTCAATCGAATCTTTCTGCATGGGCCATTGTATATGTTCACCTGGATGTTAACTACAGTACAGTACTAAAAAACCCTTGTCATATACTGTATTTAATGCAACTGGCAATAAGGCAGCAAAGGGTCTATCCGCAGGCCGCCTGACCTAGAATAAATCAAAACATTCCTAAGCTTATTCTTGCAAGGAAAAGCAAAGGTGGTTTTGGCCATAGGTACTTTGAAGTGACAAAAAATACACTAGTGCCAGCTGTGGGCACCTTCCAATGTTCTGAAAAATCACTGATTTCTGCCAAACACTGTGGCCTGAGACCGAGCATCTGAGCAAGGGAGACAATCATCCACAATCCCAGAGACAGAGAGAGAGAGAGAGAGAGAGAGAGAGAGAGAGAGAAGAACCATTGGCTCAGTTGTGATCATGTGATATTCAGCATCACGTACTACTCGTATTGCAAGAAATAGCTTGTTCATCAAGTTAAAATTTATTAGAAATGTTTGCTCATCTTGCAGAGCAGTCACAGAACAATTTGCTTATAATCCAAGGTTTCACTGTACTT
This sequence comes from Herpailurus yagouaroundi, assembly GCF_014898765.1. NCBI lineage: Eukaryota > Metazoa > Chordata > Mammalia > Carnivora > Felidae > Herpailurus > Herpailurus yagouaroundi. The sequence continues at coordinate 8,855,788 of NW_024412441.1, forward strand.
TCTAAATACCTATATATGATATATAAATAGATGATATAAAATTAAAATGGTATACTAGCAATTATTTAACACAAGGTAGTAAGGAAGAAGAGAGGATGACAAACAGCCATAAATTCTGCACGGAAACAAATTTAAAAAGGCAAGATATAGAGCCAATCGCATTAATAATTAAGGTGAATATAAATGAAATAAACATTCTATTCCAAAATTATATATTGTCAGATTTGTTTTTAAAAAAAGTTGTTAGCCATAGAGATATATACACTCCTGATAGGATACACATAGGTTGAAAGGAAAAATATGAGAAAGCTATATGCTTTCAAAGGAAAGCATATATGTGCCCCCTAAAATAAAATAATAGAAAAATTTAAAAAAAGAAAATGTTTTTTAAAAAACCAATCCAATTTATTGACTTAAAAACAGGCTTATTGTTCATGAACATCTTCACTATGATAAATTGTCCTTCAGAATAGATATCAATTTCCCCAGAATATCCACTAAAACATTTGAGACTGCATTCAAAATAAAGACCTAGATAACACCCAAACATTAAATAAACAAAGTAGAACTGTCTTACAATAATTTGTGCTGGATAGGGGAACCTGGCAACTAAAATTTATAAAGTAATATAGTCTACAATACATTTGGTGAATAATTCTCAGGGGAGCACCCCTTTTGGGCTGACTAAGCTGAAAATTATTCTAGAAACCATAAAACTTTATTGGAATGCTGAAGAGTTTGGAAAGAAATTTGGAGAAAAGTTACTTATGGACTAAGTCTGCTATGATTGATTTCAGTAAGTTTTAGCAGATACTCGGTGAATGTTACACACTCTACAGTAAAATTCAGATATTGACATGCATTTTTTATAGCATTTACTATTTTGCAGGGGTTTTTTTTAGTTAAAATTATTCTGGGTAATGTACAAAGAAAGGGTTAAACTTTATGATATTCTATAATAAAATAATTTGAATATGTTAAATTGTGCCTAACTAAAAGGAGTAGCACAATGGAGGATGTGGAGTTCATATTGTATGCTCTTGCATTTCAAGTACCTTACATTAAGACTGTATTGGTTTTACAAACCTAAAAAATATAAGGATTGAATAAAAAGTTTAGCAGTAACTATTCAAAATGAAAGCAGCTAATAAAAATATAAAGACATTAATCCAAGTGTATTCATGCATATTAGGATTTAATAATCACTTTAGAAATATGTTAGCCAAAATACTTTAGCCTCTTATATTTATACAGTTTAATAACATTTATTTTGAGTTATTCATTTTATTGTGCATGTTCTTCACAAAAATGTCATTAAAGTCAATATCCTCTATATGGAAAGGAAAATATCTCTATTGGATCATTTAGTGAAGTAATTCAAACTTAGGCTTTTGGCAGACTGTATATCAGGATACATATGGATACATTTTACTAATAGTATAAAGGAAATATAATACCTAGTATTCCAAATAAGTAAAGCATATAAATGAAGAAAATATTGTATAAAGGGAAAAAAATAATGAACCTATTTTCTTTGGTTAAGGTAAAAAATGGTAAAATGTGAAGTAGTTAAAGGTTTATAACACAGCACCAAATGCTGAAATTGATAAATGAATCAAATTAACCAATCTTTTACCTATATCACATTAAGGTTCATAATCATCAATAACATTCAATAAATTAAAGGCAAACTATAACTTGAGCAAATATTTTTCTCTATGTGTGTGAAAGCTAAGCAAAAGATCTTTGTTTCATTCAGAAATTAAGATAAATGAATAATAAAATTCTGTCTCTGTCAAAATGCACATATTTGAAGGGATAATGTCCAATACCAGACTCTGTTCCTTTAGTCTCTTTTTATACCTTCTGCTTAATAGATGGATTATTCCTGCTAAATTCATAAATTCAAAGAGCATGGGGTGCTTTTCAAGCTGGCTACATGATTTTGATTTTATTTTGCATAAGTCTGTTGGAAGTTAACATAAGTTATTTTGCAAGCACTTTCAGGACAAGGGCTATGTCTCCAATTATTCCATCATGTCCTTAGCCCTATTTCCTGTGGTTACAATCATCTGTAAACTTGATAGCAGATGATTATAGGATGTAGTGTTCACAGTAGCCAGGGTGATTTCCAAAATGTCAATATGCCCTTTAAGTGTTAATTATTGAGTATGTGTTTTTAAGAAAGAAAAAGAAAAGCAGCAAGAATCCAGTGTTAAACCCCACAGTTCTACTGAGTTTTAAGGATCCAGATTCTGTGGTATCAAATTACTCTAGAAACATGAATAATGTCTTAGTGGTATTCACTGTGTCCTCTCAGTTATGAAATCACTCATGCAACCACTGGCAATGCATTTCAGTAAACTCACTCTGTCATGTACTCAGCTATTATCTCCATACTTTTATTGTACACCTACTATGTGCCATACACTATCCTAAAAACACTGTATACTTAAGGAGTTGAAGCAAATGGAGATGGCCTCTGTCTTTTAAACAAAGTGCTATAAAGGAAAGGTAATGGTGCTGTGAGCTGTCATAGGGACTAATTACATAAGTGGTGAGAAATGAGGAGAAACTATTAACTTAGATTGAATATCAGTGAGGGACTCTCTACAAAAGAACATGATGTTAAAAATGCGACCTAAAGTAAAAGTAATAGTTATCTAGGGAGAAATTCAGTGACAGAGGCAACATATATAGAGTCTCATGGGTAGAAACGAATTCCAAGTGTTTTAGGAACTGAAAGACCACATGATTTCCTGAACATAATGAACAAGCAGGTAAATGATAAGATTAAATTGAAGAGGTTGGAAGGAGCTGGTCATACAGACAGTTTCTAGACTACATTTTTATAGTATGATAGACAGCCTTTGAAACTATTTAAGAAAGGTAGTAAGTAATCAACTTATATTTTTAAAAAACCATTCTTGTATAGAAAAATCAATTGGAGGGGAGTAGAAGGGAAGGTGGGTGTTTAATTTAAGGAGGGAATTGCAGAGGCAGCAGTAGGAGATGATGACATTTCTATGGTGTTAAAATAGAGGTGGAGAGAAAGGGAAAGCAAAATTTGGGAGGTAGACAAACAGACCTTGGTGGCATATTGCATTTTGATAACGATGGGTGTGAAGAGGAAGTGACCCAACATGCTTCCTGAGTAACAAAATGGGTGGAGATTTTGAAGTCTGAGGAGGAGAAACATTTGGCAGGTAAGATAAAGCATTCAGTTTTGGATGTGTTAAATTTGAAATTTGTGTCAGACATCCCAGGGGAGCTATAACAAAATCTGTTGGTTATATAAGGCTTGATTTGAGAAGATAATTTTGGTTTAGAAATAGTAATTTTGGAACTGTTGAAATGTAAGTAGTATTTAAAGCTGTGGATATGTATTAAATACCTATTTTATAAAAAAAATCTCCTGTGTTCAAGGTTCTCACAGTCATTAAGGGGTAAAAATGTGCTCCCATAGAAAGTTAATACAAGCGTAATGGAACTAATTGTAGCATATTATAGATTGCTGTTTGCTTGTTAGAACTACATCTGGTGCTAACAAAACGATCTATTACTGTGGCTTTAGAAGATAGAGGATTCATTGTCCCATGCCACAAAAGGTAGGGATATGTGAGATAACAGAAAATATATATTGGTCTCTATCCCGCTAGCTCCTGGCACAGAGCTCCTGAAACTCTTGTAATTTTCTAAGTGATAAGAACAATAGGAGAATTTTTTGTTCCAATATTTGGCCTTTAACCCTGGTTTCTGAAACCCTTGTGATTTCCTTGCTGATAGGAGTGACTTTTATTCTAATGAGGTGATTCCGCGTGAGATCCTTGATGACTCCCAGATGGCCAATCATGAGACAGATCAACCATGATTAGAAAACTGGAATTTTTTGACACCTCCTGACTCCACACACAGTTCTCATGAAAAGGGAAAAGGGCTGAAAATGGAAGTAATGATTGTAGTCTAGACACCTCCCAGGTTGGTGAACACATCTACTTACAGAGAGTAGGCACCCCATCTCCCCGGGATGGCATTTCCTGCTCTCAGGATCCTCTCAGACCTCAATCTATGTATCTCTTCATTTGGCTATTTACTTGTATCCTTTACCATATCCTTTAATAAACATAAGTGTTCCCCTGAGTCCTGAGAGTGGATTTAGCAAATAATCAAATCCAAGAAAGAGGAGGTCATTGGAACCTTCAATTTGTAGCCAAGTTGGACAAAAGTTATGGGCAACCTAGAAGTTTTCCACTTGCAACTGGCCCTGAAAGTGAAGGGTATTATCTTAAGATTGAGCTCTTAACCTGTGGGATCTGAGGCTATCTCCAGGTAGATAGTGTGAGAATTGAGTTAAATTGTAGGACGTTCAGCAGGTGTCAGAATTGCTTGATCTGGTGGGAAAACCCCACACATCTGGTGTCAGAAGCATTGTGAGTGTGTAGTAGTATGAAAGAAAGGAGAAACAAAGGGAAAAACTGGGTTTTCCTAATACTGGGTAAGACAACTCAAGGCTAATGTTATAGTGCAATATTATAACAGGATATGTTACTTTTCATCGACTGTACTTCAGGTTATATGCCTTTAACATAATGCTAATCAAATAAGGATTATCAAAATGTTAAACCTGTAGTTTCATGTTTGCATTTCTATTTTTTTTACTTGGAAAGACCGATAATACAAGACCATTCCTGGCTACATGGGAACCTGGTATATTAAATAAGTTGAACTCAGACATGGCTAAAAGAGAGTTCTATTCATAAGGACAAAGGCAGGGACCTCTTATTGAGTAGATAATCAGCAATCACCAACTTTGGCATATTCTATGGTGTAGCACTCTTCAAATTTGAGGATCATTATTTAACTTTCAACAGTCATTTCCATAATATTATTTTATTCATTTCAATTTTTCTCATGCTCTGTACTTTCCACTTTGTAATTAATTGGAATATTCATGAAATTTAATATCTTTGAATATGTTATAACATGCTGTAGTTTTTCTATAACATACAAAGAAATATATATCACACACTAGCTACTATTATTATGCACTTAATAAATGTGACTGTAGTATATCTTAAAAACTAGAAAAAGTCTAAATTTCCACAAATGATAAATTTACATATAGAATAAATTAATAATTTATATTATAATCTGAAATATTTTTTAATGTTTATCTATTTATTTTGAGAGAGAGCAAGAGTGAGCAGGAGAGGGGCAGAGAGAAGGAGAGAGATAATCCCAAACAGTCTCTGCACTGTCAGTGTGGACCCCAATGTGAGGCTTGAACTCACAAACCACTAGATCATGACCTGACCCAAAACCCAGTGTCGGAGGCTCAACCGACTGAGCCACCCAGGCACCCATAATTTGAAATAATTTAAATGAACAGGACACATCTATATATACTGACCTAGAAAGCCAACCATAACACCGGGGTAAGTGAAAATGTAAGCAACAGATAAGTAAATCAGTGTCAGCTTTTTTGATAAAGGGCCAGATAGTAAATGTTTTATGCTTTACAGTTTTGTTTTTTTAATGTTTATTTTTGAGACAGAGACAGAGCGTAGAGAAAGGGAGACATAGAATCCGAAGCAGGATCCAGGTTCTGAGCTGTCAACACAGAGCCCTACGTGGGCTGGAACTCAAGGACCGGGAGATAAAGACCTGAGCAGATGTCAGAGGCTTCACTGACTGAACCACCCAGGCACCCCTAGGCATTACAGTTTTATGCTTAGTTGCAACTACTGAAACCTGTCATTGTGTCATAAAAGCAGTCATAGATGATATGTATACAAATGAAGGTGACCGTTTTCCAGTAAAACTTTATTTGTAAAAACTAGATTCGGCTTACATGTGGTGGTTTGCCTGCCCCCAATGTAGGGGATAATTCCAAAAGGAAAAAAAAAACTAATTCAATAAAAATGGAGACAATAGATATAATCATTGGTGAAAGATACATCGAAAGAGAAAGGAGAGTGAGAAGGAGAGGACAAGAAAATTAGTTTTCTTCTGCGATGAAAAACTAGAGTATAGCAAACAGAGGCTTGGGAACAAGGAAATTAAAATTTTCATTTCTTTATATAAAATTTAAATAGTGGGATATAATTTTTTACTTGTGTTTTTACACTTCACAAATAAAAATCTCTTTAAAAAGTATGGTTTTTTAAACTATATATATTGATTCACTTACAATTAACTGAATAAAATCAGTTGTTATCAAATGCCTTCATTTGAACTGTAAAATGAGATATTTCACATTAAAAGAACTGACAATTAATAAAAAGATTTTATGATATACTTTTTTAGTTTTTCAACATGTAGTTATTATGTTTGTAGCTGATGTACAGCACTTATGTAAGAATATATTACCCAGGTTAGGAGTAACTGTAGCTTACAGTTTAAGTTTAGAGGTACAAAATGAATTCACAATAAATGATAAAAATATTAACAGAGATTCAAAGAAAAATAACTATGCATCTCTTCTTAATCCTATCAGGAACATTAGTCCATTGGCAGTGCTATACTTCATTCAGTCACCAATATCAGGCTTATTTCCGATGCTTCCCATGGCCTTGTTTGAAAAACTGTTGCTCCTTTTGTCTCTATGGCTTAATTTCTTTAATTCCAAATAGATTATTATAATCCATTCTCATCTAATATTTTAACTCTCATTTTGTGTTGTCCTTTTCCTGCATCCCTTTAATACTCACAAATTTAAACTATTATTAGTGACCATTATTTCCCCCATTATAATGTTTTTTTTTAATTGAATATTTACTCTGTGCCAAACACTTCTTTAAATTATTTATATGCATTCCTTCATTTAATCCTCACATAACCTTGTGATATAGGCACTCTTATTCCACTATTACAAATAGGGAAAGTAGAATTCAGACATGTCAACGATCTTGCCCAAGATCACATAGCTAGAAGGTAAGAGCAGAAACTTGAACCCAGCACAGTAGGATTCTAAAACACATTCTCTTTGTGGCCATAGTTTCCTGTCTCATACTGACACTTTGGCTGGGGGAAAGTACTCATCCCTATAATATGATGACACAAATCATGTTCTTTAACTTGAGTGAACTCTTCTTTTTTAAATTAAAAAAATTAACGTTTATTCATTTTTCACAGACAGAGCGAGACAGAGCATGAGCAGGGAAGAGGCAGAAACAGAATCTGAAGCAGGCTCCAGGCTCTGAGCTGTCAGCACAGAGCCCAACGCAGGGCTTGAACTCACAGACTGTGAGACCATGACCTGAGCTGAAGTCGGACGCTCAACCGACTGAGCCACCCAGGCACCCCTAACTTGAGTGAACTCTTATAATGCCAACCAGAAACCTTACATGATTCGGACAACTTGCTCTTACTTCTCACAATGACTGATGCAAGCAGGTTTTTACCTGTCACCTCCATCTTTTCTGCTTTCTTGTTTGAGACTTTTTTGTCTCCATTTCAGGAGAAAATAGACTGTCAGGTGGGATTTACTAATACTTTCTGCTTATCCCCATGTGAAAATCTTACTGGCATCAGCATGCAGTCTCACTTCTTTGCATTTTGTCTGATAGAAAATATGTCCTTTCCTAAAGCTGATTCTTCCATCTCGATTTAGTATTTCAACTCCTTTTAACTTCCAAAGGAATTTCCAAAGAAAATTAGACTTTTTTCCTCTTCCTCCCAATTGGCTGTCACCTTTCAGGCTTGAGTCTGGTAATAGTGTATTGGATTGAAACCTTAGCCTCATATAACAGGTTCTTAACTTCTCCAAGCCTAGTATAAAAAAGGAATGGACAGAACAAAGGCCTCACTGAGAAGGCACGTCATTCCTACTGAAAGTCACTTACCAAAGTCAATAAATACATCCTTGGCTTATCATCAAAATTCATTCACAAGGAAGTTCATTGAAGGTGATATTTTATTAAAGGTAGTTTTGTAGAGGAAGATGTAGAGACAGTTACTGTTTTGTAGAGGTTTAAGTTCATATTTATACTCTTACTAACTGTTCTATTTTGTCCCCATCTGATATTTTAATTTTTTGACTGAAGATTTATTTTTGCATTATAAAGCCTCTTTTTAACTGTCTTTTGGAATACAAGCCACCCTTTAGCCTTTGCCTTTACATTATTTGGTTAGTTGAAAGCAAATTATTAGAAACAAATTGCTTGTTTTTGAAAGAAAAATTAAGTGTCTATTCCTGAGCATTTCCTAGGAAAAACCTGGTCATGAAATTTATTGTTATGGTTGTGAATTCAGCCTCTTTGGAACCTGGATCTGTCTTCTCTACAGATGTTTCCTCTGAATATCATTATATTGTCAATAATTATGAAACCAGTTAGTAAATATCCAAATAAGTGAGCTGTTTGATATTTATTTGATTTTCTCACACATTTTGACACTGATTTAATTAGGTCTTGTATAAATACAAAATCTGTGTAAAACATTTTCCAATGCCAAAATGAAGTTAATCACATAATATAATGGTTGGAGGGTGAAGATTTCAATACCATTTGGATAAACTAGCCTAGGGGTTGTCTGATTATTGAATTATTAAGGCAAGGAAGAGATTTTATAAAATTCTGATTTAGAAGTTTATAAACATTTTTCATATTACATCCTGGGCATTAGTTAATCACTCTAGGTCCTATTCAAATCACATTTGTCCATGACCACACCTTTGCAGACATGTCTTGTCAGAAATAATCTCTTCCTCCACAGTCCCTATATTGTAATTAGTATCTCTTCTATAATAGTTTGCCTTCTGAAACCTTTTTATTTCCCATTAATAATACGGATGTTTGGCACTGTGTAAAGCCAACTCCTGTATCCTACAGTGTCCAATACAGTGTCATATTTTCAGTAAATACTAAAACACATAACGATGGCTGATTAAGATACATTCATTTTGAGTAAGTAAGCCTCAGATTAACATGTTGGGGAAAAAAATAATTCTAGTGTGCTCTGTGAGCCCCTATCAGTTCATACATTCAACCACAGAGGGAAAACCTCTGATTACAGGGAGTGATTTTGGCAGTAGAATGAATATAGTTAAGTAGGTTACCTCTGGGTTGTATTTTGTTTGAAACCCTATGAGAGAGCTTTTATAGACATCTAAGTTTTCAGTTGCCTCATAATAAAGAAGCTTTGTATTTAATGAGATTAGGTATACAAGCTTTGCAAATAATTTACATTGTTAACATAGACTGATAGAGCTCAGCAAGAGATGGAATGAAAGCATTTAGAAATCTAATTATCAGTCGGCATTGGAGTGTGTCTGATCTAGAAACATTATTTAAAAAAAATGGATTAGGTAAAATGCTAGGGAGAATCATGCTTGTGGTTTCAAGGACCAGAATAGGGGTACTTCTTTTGACCTCAATTAACTTCATATGTAAAATGTTTATAAAATGACTTCTTGTCTAAAGGTTAAAAGGTATGCTATGGTGACATAAGGGTTTTTTTCTTAAATTCTACCCAATAGAGATTTCAAACTGAAATATGGGTTCACAATTGTTCCCTGGTGTCACAGAATATACTACATAAATATTTTGACTGAGATAACTAGCTTTCTCATTTTCCCCTTCTTCCATATGACAGGGTTGAATAAGAAATGGCTGTATAGCTAAATGATCTGTACCCTTGTCTCTATCCAGATATGACATATATTTAAGTTCTGGAGAACAGGATGTCAATAGAAATGATGTGTTTCACTCCCAATGAATGTTGTTTACCTTAAAGTGGGCTTACTCCTTTTTCTTTTCTTCTTTCCTGACACTCTAGAAGCAGTCTTTGTGTAAAGAGTTGGGATAGTTGTTTGGACACAAATATGAAGACAAGAGCTGAGGATGATAATACATCCTTACTAGCCTAGACAACCTGCCTTTGTACTCTTAAATTAGGAATTATAAGGAACCAAATATTCAAATTTAGCATGGCAGGTAAGTGGGGAAGAGAACTGATGGCAAATAAAGCATGAAAAGAATAGTATTCAAAGAGGAAAAAAATGAAAGTAAAACTCTATATCACATGCACATAAACGCTCACACATACACATACACCACTCGCACATACACACACATACACACACAGAGATGGGATTAAGTACCTAAACGCAGGTTTGACAGATATGGTAAGCAAAAATAGAAGCTACCCAGTTAAGTGTGAATTCAGATAATAGCTTTTACTACAAATATGTTTCAAGCAATATTTCGAATATAATTATACCAAAAAGTATTTGTTATTTATATGAAATCAAATAAAAAAAAATGGTGTCCTGCATTTTAATCCAGCCACCATACTTAAATACAAAACAAATATTAAGAGTGATGTCAGCATAATGGACATGTCAGCATAAGATGTCCTTTGCCCTCATTTTTGTCCTTTCCTATAAACAAAAAAAATTGGCATCCACTCATGAACAAAAGTGCCTTTGAGGGAACTGTGGGATCTAGCATCATATGCCAAAGGGCTGGGGAAAGGTCTTGCTTACTTGTGCATAAAGTAATAGGCAGTCAGACTCTGGTCCTGGCTGTGGAATCCTATAGTGGCCTATGATCCAGCTCTAGCCTCTCTTGGAAGGGTCTGGAAGCCCCTAGAAAACACTGTCTGAAATAGTAACCCATGGATGAGAGAGGCTTTGTGGATGTCCTGGTTTCCAAAGGCAAATTTCCAGCACACTTGTTAAGCAAAAGAATAAGTGTCTGAATGCACTGGAGTGGGTAAGAAGAACAGCTTTATTTTATCTGATCAGTCCTCTACCAAGCCAGCAGTTTGGGACCAAGAGAGATTTTTTTGACCTGTGATTTCCCTTGTTGGGAAAAGGGGAAGCAGATGAATGAGCACCTGGCATCTCCAACTTTATGAGTCCTAACCAAAGGGGCTCATTTCTCTCTCATCTTATCCAGGGAACTGAATGATAAGCTATATGACTGGGGAGCATGAAAAGACCAGAAAAAGGGTAGATAGAGTTTTTGGAAGGTATGAAAATGACACAGATTCTATTAACCACTTTGTGGACTCCATCAAAAAGCCAACCCATGACTCCCTGGGAACACTTCACCCACATATCCCTCAGATGCCCATGGGCATACAGAGCACTCCCTGTGTCTCAACCTCATATACCCTCACTCTGTGACTGGCCCCCTGTGTGTTCTCCTGAAAGCAGCAGTAAGAACTAGTTTTGGCATATGGCTAATAAGCATTTTCAGAAAGCTGGCCTAAATCTGTGGGCCAGAGAGTGACCACAAAGCAGTGCTTTAGCACTAACTTTGGGAAAGCAAAAGAGAGACAGACTGTCAGCACTTGGCCTGGTGCTTTTCAGGGTCCAGAAAAGGCATATAAGTGTAATAATTCTGCAACAAGACCTATAGAAAGTCTGAGATAGCCTCAGTATCTTTAGTAGGGTAGAGGGAAGGTATTTTTCTCCCAAAGGCAGTTAGTAAAGATAAGAGGAGGTGACTGCTACTTCAAATGCAAAGACAGTAACCTAAAATCTCAAAACATAAGAATCAAGGTGATATGACACCATCAGAGGAGAAGAAAAGAATGGGTGAAAGCTTATTTAAATAAATAATGAATGAAAACCTCCCAAATCTGAAGACATATTTCAATATTGAAGATCATCAAGCTCATAGATAACCAAACAAAATCAAGTTGAAGAGATTCTCTGCAAGACATAGTATAATAAAAATGTCAAAAGTCAAAGACAAAGAATCTTAGAAACAGCAAGAGAACAAAGCTAGGAACTTACAAGAAAACCCCGAAAACGCTATCAGACAGACTAGGAAAGAGTAAGATGATATATTCAAAGTGTTGAATGAAAACAAAAACAAAAAAACTACCAACCAAGAATACTTTATCCAACAAAACTGTCTTTCAGAAATGAAGAAGAGATAAAGACTTTCCCAAATAACAACTGATGGAGATCATTACCACTAGAACTGCCTTACAAGAAATGCTGAAAGGAGTTCTTGAAACTCAAGTGAACAGATGCTAATTAGTAACAAGAAAACTTATGAAAATGTACAATACACTAGTAGGGGTAAGTATATAGTCAAATTCGGAATACTCTAATGCTATAGTGTAATAGAGTATTACCATTTAACCTATAAAGGTTAAAGGACAAAGTACTAAAAATAACTTTTGGTACAATAATTTGCTAAGGAATACACAACATAAAAACTAGCTAAATTATGACATCAAAAATATAAAAAGAGAGGAATAAAGGGTAGGTATACAATAAAAGTTGTTATCAGTTTAAAATGGACCATTCTATCTACAAGATGTTTTATGTAAACCTCCTTGTAACAGCAAAGCAAAACTCACAGTACATTCACAAAAATAAAGATGAAGTAATTAGAAAATCATCAACTCATAAAGAAAGGCAGCAAGAGAGAAAGGAAAAATAGAATGTGAAACAGTCGGAAAACAAAATAAGATGGCATAAATAAGTCCTTACCTATTAATAATTACTCTAAATAAAAATGGGTGGAATTCTCCAATCTGAAGACATAGACTGACTAGATGCATAAAAAAAAAAAAAAAAAAGACTGAAGCACATGCTGGCTACATAAAACTCACCTCAACTTTAAACCACACAGTCTCAGAGTGGAGAGATGGAAAAAGATATTCCACGCATTTTTCACTTGGTCACCTTTCAGTGCTATATTATCTTTGAATAAAATACAGTTCACTTATCCTGCATTTCCTTATACATTCACAGAAGTATTTCCTGATTTTTGGTTGAGTTTATACCACACTTTATACTTTCAGTGAGTTGTACTTCTCACTATAATCTGGTATTTATAGGTTAATAAAAATAAGAAATTTGTTAAAAATTTGACTTTATACTTGCGAAGGCTTCACAAATAAAATGACTCTCTTAGGAATCTAGATCTGTCTTATATTTTATGACCAGAAGGACTTATGAATAAACTGTATACAGGGGATGAAGTAAAAGAAAATGAAAAATAAAACTTCTTAAAATGATTTCACATTTCCACTATTTTTGAGCTCAGCATTTTAATTTTCTTTTTATATTTTATGTAATTATAATTAGTTCTTATTACCTTATACTCAAATTTTAACTACCATATATCTAAGATATTTTAATTAATTTCTTAATTAACATTGATTTATAGATTGTGTATTATATTTCCTCTTCTAAAGAAGGAAAAAAGGAGGGTGAGGATTTAAGGGGTTCTATCAGCTTTCAGTACAGCTTCATTGGTTAGTTTGACAAAACTGTGAAGAAATGCCACAAATGAAATAGTAGCTATGGGAGTGAAAATATCTCTAGGAAAAAGACACAGTTTAAGTTGAGAGAGAATATAATGTGAAATTAATTTTATATATTGGGATTAAGAGAATAAGGATGAAATATTAGGAGGTTATTTGCCTTTGATGCAGCAAGCACTGTAATTGTGTTAATATATTTATATACATTCGCTTATTTAATCCTTAAAATAAAATTTTAAAGCAGATAATGCTGTCACCATTGACAGATGCAAAAAAATGGCTCCAGGAATATTAAAGTAACTTACTCAATGCTATATTGCACCTGTTAAATAAAGAGTAAAATTAAAAACAACTGGGTTATAAACTGAATGTTCTTTCTACCACACCTTGCTGCCTCACTTAAATAAGAGCACTTATTTTTATTAAGGAAAGCTTACAATGAGTAAATGACAAATTCAGGTAGTCTAGTGACAATTTGGATGTGGGTAAGACTCAGATCACATTTATTTTTGAAAGACTATATGTCAAAGTTAATTAGGTAAGATGAAGAATCATGTTTAAATTATTTGATTTATATGACTCTTTCTAACATATAGCAATTGTTAATTTTAATTAGTTTAATTATAGCTTTGAATCAAAGTTTACATCGTAATTTACAGATTTACAAAGCATTTTGTAAAGATAAATATCTCTAATCTTGGATTGTATGTTCTTTGACACTGGGATATGCAAATCTAAGTCTGTCAGATATTTTATTCATTGCCAACATATAACTGACAACTGCTCATACTTGATGCATGCTAAATTAGCTTATATGTGAAAAGATAGTGAGAATCAATCTAAAATCCTCGGAAAGGGTACTAAGGGATGACAAGGAAGTCACATCCAGGCATCTGGATCTTCCTGTAATTTTCTCCAGACATCCTTGTTAATAAAGAAGCCCCAGACTCTGGTAAAGGACTACATGTTAACTGATCCCTCAGAAGAAATTGTTTTTTTCTTTGGCAGTTCTGTGAGCAAGTAGCAGTCTAATCATTCCACACTCAAGAGATGTTTCACACAGATCAGGAAAATTAAGATGATACAAACAGATTTCTTCCTTTTTAAATTTTTTTTTTCAACGTTCATTCATTTTTGCGACAGAGAGAGACAGAGCATGAACGGGGGAGGGGCAGAGAGAGAGGGAGACACAGAATCGGAAACAGGCTCCAGGCTCCGAGCCATCAGCCCAGAGCCTGACGCGGGGCTCGAACTCACGGACCGCGCGATCGTGACCTGGCTGAAGTCGGACGCTTAACCGACTGCGCCACCCAGGCGCCCCAGGTTTCTTCCTTTTTAAAAAGAAAAAAAAAGTTTATTCATTTATTTATTTAGAGAGAGAGGGCAGGGAGGAGCAGAGAGAGACAGAATCCCAAGCAGGCTCCACACTGTCAGCACAGAGCCCAATGTGGGGCTCAAACTCACAAGCCATAAGATAATAACTTGAACTGAGACCAAGAGTCAGATGCTTAACTAACTGAGCCACTCAGGAGACCCAGATTTCTTCCTTTTAATGTGGCAGCCCTGAATTAGATACTTATTTTAACACTGAGAGGATTATTAACCAAATAATAAAACTGAAACAACACCTATCCTAGGGATGACATTTTCCTTGTCTCCAAGTGAGTTTCTGAGAAGCTCAAGTTTTGCAGAATGTAATTTTATGTGATCAAACACCTTTGAATCATTTGTAAGCTGAACAAACAAGAAATGAGAATGGCAGTGATTATGTTTAGAGTGATAGTATTAGTTCCTGAAATTATGTCTTCTAATTAGGATGCTATAGGTGAATATTTAGCACAGTTGTAGAAAGCAAAATAAAAATATTTGTAAATACTTTCATCATTAAGTTGAGAAAAATGAAAATATGAGTTACAATAAATTTTTAAGTCTCTTTATAACATTAGCAAAAATGTTTTGAGAAAATTATACCAAAAAAGAATGTATACACTACAGAAACAATAGTTTTATTCCTGGAAGGAACATAAAATATAAGCTCATTAAAAAACCAAACATTCGAGGATTGAAACTAAAATTTGTTCATTATGTAACTGGAACAACCGAGGCTGAGAAAGTTTATGTAACTTCCAATCATAGAAAAACATGAGTTCTAGTTCAAACTCATTTAAAAATTTGTGTATAAATTTTAGAAAAATAACTAGCTTTTAATCTTTCATCTTCATTTTTGAAATGAGTGTAATAGAGCAAATTATAACCATATCAAAATGCTATCAGCAAAATAAAATTTAAGGAAATCACATGAAAGATGTAATTCCAATTTTTTACAATAATGAATTGGTTCATAATCTATCATACTTTCTTCTATAAATTTATTAATTTGTTTTAATTATGAGATGTCATACTAGTTTTGTTTAGGAATTGTCTTGGAAAGCAGATAGATGTACTGAAATGCAAAATGAAAGCTCCTCATATTATTGAATTCCAACTCTTTTACTTGTGTTGACTACCTTTAAATTTTATCAATATACCTATATAAATTTTTTAAAATATATCGTTCTCAAAACCTGCTGTGTTTTTGGTGGGGGGAATCACAAAACATAGAAGAGCTAGGTAGACAGAAAAATTAATAACAGAAATTAATAAGGTTAATTTTGTTCTCCTTTTCTCCATTTATAGCAAGTAAAATGGCCACCAAGAACAGACCATTTCTAGCATTACTAGATGTGGACACACAACTAAATTCTGCCTAATGCCATCTAAAGCAGAAATATCCTGCTATATATTCCTGAATACTATTATCCTCTCTTTTGATAATAAAACTTCCTATTTATATCATGTAAAATGGCCACCAAGATGGACAACTGCTGGCATTATTATATGTGGACACATTAAATTCTGTATAATGCCATCTAAAGCAAAAATGTCGTGCAATAGCTTTCAGAGCATTTCTTAAGAGAGAGTGGTGATATGCAAACTCTGTCCTTCCTTAGTCATTCCTTTCTCTATTCTAGTTTCAGGGACATAGATCTGTCTACAACTTGGTCCATTAGAGTGACCAAAGATCACCCTAAGGATACATGAAAAAAAAATTAACTGGAAAGAATTGGTTAGCCCAAAGACTTCACAAAATGGAGACTACTTATAGATTTTTATTTTGTTTACATCACTGTTATTTTTATTCTTTATTTCTCATAGCCAAACATGACTAAAGGACATAAACCAACAGTCATATGCACATTATAAAGTTAAAAGGAAAATAAAAAGAAAAATTAAGTTAGAGAAAATAGGAAATCATTTAAAGTCAATCTAGAACTTAGGCTAGAATAACTCCCTTTATCATAAGCAATCAAAAATATTATCCCCGAGAACACATGGCTATATATTTTTGCAAGGCTGCCATAAGTCTGAAATTTCCACAATAAAAAACAAAACAAAAATAAACTAAAATTTGACACAGAGATAAAATCTTGCAGAACACTGGTATGAAGAATGAGAACTGACCCAAAAACTACAAAAGAAATAAAACAGATTTCATTAATAATAAATAAATAAACATATAAATAACATTTATAGAGAATATTATCAAAACTAAAATAAAAATATATAAACTTAAAGAGCTGTTACACATGACAAACTACTTAATGAACAAATAATTCTTAAAAAAAATGGGCAAAACATATGTATTTATAAAGATAACTACAGGAGGACCCAAGATGGCAGAACAGCAGGGAATTTTTTTTGTGTCTCATGTCCATGAAATATAGCCAGATCAACACTAAACTATCTTGCATACCTAGAAAACTGATTTGAGAATTAACACAACAATTTGCACAACCTGAACCAGAGAACTCAGCAGGTACGCAATGCAGAGAGGTGAACTGGGAGAGAGAGAAGCCAGAGGGCAGGGAGCTGTTTTTGCTTGAGGAGGGAGGATGGAGATGGGAGGGAAAGTATGGGAAAAGCACCCACCCCCCCCCAAAAAAAAAGCAGCTGGAGAGAAAGTGGAAAAGTGGAAAAAGACGCAGGAACTGAACAAAAAAGGGAGAAAGAAGAGGGTTTAAATTCTATTAAGACTCTATAAACAGGGGGAGCACAGAGTCTGAAATTCCTCAGATAACTGGTGGTGCTCTGGTGGGAAGGGAAAATTCCCAGGATCAAAGTGAAGTCTGGGGTCTTTGGGCCACAAGAGAGGCAGTTCCCCTACTCGGAGGACATCTGATAGAGGCTGTGTGCCCCCCCGCCCCCCCACAGTGGACCCAGGAGAACAACCACATTTGCTGGTGCTGGAACAAGGTCATTGGGGGTGAAGCTTGGTGCCAGATGTATGTTGTGATTTTCCATAATCCCCGAAATGCTGCTGCTACACAATCGCGTGAACTTTCTCTGGGGCAGGCTGGCACCCAGACACGGTCTCAGGATCAGCAGCAGCTTTGTCCCATGAGCAATCCTGGGTGAAGGAGGCACCCTGCCATTGCTTGGTGACACCCTTCCCCAGAAGGTCTGAGTGGGTCAAAGCCGCATTCCGCCAGAGGTGAGGGGTCAGGAAACAGTCGCATCTGTGTCTCTCAGGAGGGAGGTGCTGCCTGGGGCTTGGTAATGGACAGTGTAAAAGCGAGGAGAGGATGGAAGCTGAGGACAAAGGAAGGGTGCACAAATGCTGACTGGGGAGAATAGAGTTCCGATACTAGAGACTGGGTAGCTGGGTGATGTCATTTTCACCCCTCCCACACATGTGCATACACACCTACGAGCACCACAACAATCCACCCCAGTAAGCTAAGCAGTGCCACCCAGTGGAGAATGGAGCTGTATCACTAAGTCCCGCCCAATTGGGGCCAACCTTACTCTTCAGAAACACAAAATCTCTCCACCTGCTTAGTTTATGGACTATAAAGCACTTCATAGATTGACTTCTAGGGGAAAATGAAGTAATCTCAATAGTATTTCAGTCTGTTCACTGGTCAATCTATTCATTTTTTTTCTTTCTCTTTTTCATTTCTTTTCTTTTTCTTGAATACAGAAAGAAAAAATTATTTTTATTTTCAATTTTTATTAAAAATATTTTTTATTCTTTTCTACTATATTTTTTACTTTTCTGCACTTTTTTCAAATTCTATTTTACTTCCATCATTTCATTTTATTATATTTCAGTGTATTCATTTTCATAAATTTCCAAACAATTTCTTTTTTTCTCCCTTTTTTTCTCTAATCTACCAAACCCTTTTCAACACCCAGACCAAAATACACCTAGGATCTAGCATCATTTATTTGATTTGTATGTGTGTGTGTTGTTTTTAATTTTTATTTTAGTTTTTTTAATTTAGTTTTTTTTTTACCTCATTAATTCCCTTTCTCCCTTCAAAATGACGAAACGAAGGAATTCTCTCCAAAAGAAAGAGCAGGAAGAAATGATAGCCAGGGACTTACCAACAGAGATACAAGCAAGATGTTTGAAACAGAATTTAGAATCACGATAATAAGAGTACTAGCTGGAGTCAAAAATAGATTAGAATCCCTTTCTTCAGAGAGACAAGTAAAGGCTAGTCAGGTTGAAACAAAAAATGCTATAACTGAGATGCAGCCTCGAATGGCTGCCACGGCGGCAGGGATGGATGAGGCAGAGCAGAGAATCAGAGATATAGAGGATAAACTTATGGAGAATAATGAAGCAGAAAAAAAGAGGGAGACTAAGGCAAAAGAGCACATTTTAAGGATCGGAGAAAGTGACTCATTAAAAAGGGACATCAGAATCCTAGGGGTCCCAGAACATGAAAAGAAAGAAAAGGGGTATAAAGGTTATGTGAGCAAATCATAGTGGAAAACTTTCCTAAACTGGGAAAGACACAGACATCAAATCCAGGAAGCACAGAGTACTCCCATTAGATTCAACAAAAACTGACCATCAACAATGCATATCATAGTCAAATTCACAAAATACTCAGGCAAGGACAGAATCATGAAAGTAGCAAGGAAAAAAAAAGTCCTTAACCTACAAGGGAAGACAGATCAGGTTTGCAGCAGACCTATCCACAGAAACTTGGCAGGCCAGAAAGGAGAGGCAGGATATACTCAATGTGCTGAATCAGAAAAATATGTAGCCAAGAATTCTCTATCCAGCAAGGCTGTCATTCAAAATAGAAGGAGAGATAAAAAGTTGCCCAGACAAACAAAAATTAAAGGAGTTTGTGACCACTAAACCAGCCCTGCAAGAAATTTTAAGGGAAATACTCTGAGGGGAGAAAAGACGAATAAATAAACACATATATACATACATACATACATACTAAAAGCAACAAAGACTAGAAAGGACCAGAGAATTCCAACAGAAACTCCGACTCTATAAGCAACTTATGACAATAAATTCATATCTTTCAGTACTCACTCTAATTGTCAATGGACTCAGTGCTCCAATCAAAAGACATAGGGTAACAAATTGATAAGAAAACAAGATCCATCTATATGCTGTTTACAAGAGACCCACTTTAGACCTAAAGATACAATCGGATTGAAATTCAGGGGATGGAGAACCATCTATCATCCTAATGGTTGGCAAAAGAAAGCCAGAGTAGCCACACTTACAACAGATAATCTGGACTTTAAAATCAAGACTGTATCAAGAGATACAGAAGGGCATTATATCATAATCAAGGGGTCTATCCACCAAGAAGATGTAACAGTTGTAAACATTTATGCATCAAATGTGGGAGAACCCAAATATATAAATCAATTAATCACAAACATAAAGAAACTCATTGATAATAATACCATACTAGGAGCAGATTTCAACACCCCACTTACAACAATGGACATATCATCCATAAGAAAATCAACAAGGAAACAATGGCTTTGAATGACACACTGGACTGGATGGACTTAACAGATATATTCAGAACATTTCATCCTAGAGCAGCAGAATATACATTCTTTTCTAGTGCACATGGAATGTTCTCCAGAATAGACCACATACTGGGATACAAATCAGCCCTCAACAAGTACAAAAAGATCAAGATCATACAGTGCATATTTTCAGACCACAACGCTATGAAACTCAAAATCAACCACAAGAAAAAATTTGGAAAGGTAACAAATACTTGGAGACTAAAGAATATTCTACTAAAGAATGAATGGGCTAACCAAGAAGTTAAAGAGGAAATCAAAAAGTAAATGGAAGCCAATTAAAATGATAACACTGCAGCCCCAAACCTGGGGGATATGGGAAAGGTAGTCATAAGAGGAAAGTATATAGCAATCCAGACCTTCCTAAAGAAGAAAGGTCTCAGATACACAACTTAACCTTAAGCCTTAAAGAGCTGGAAAAAGAACAGCAAATAAAACACCAAACCAGCAGAAGACAGGAAATAATAAAGATTAGAGCAGAAATTAATGCTATCGAAACCAAAAAAAATAGTAGAACAGATCAGTGAAACCAGAAGCTGGTTCTTTGAAAGAATTAACAAAACTGATAAACCACTAGCCACTTTGATCAAATAGAAAAAGGAAAGGACCCAAATAAATAAAATCTAGATTGAAAGAGGAGAGATCACACCAACACCACAGAAATAAAAACAATAATAAATAAGAGAATACAATGAGCAATTATATGCCAATAAAATGGGCAACCTGGAAGAAATGAATGAATTCCTATAAACATATATACTACCAAATCTGAAACAGGAATAAATAGAAAATTTGGACAGACCCATAACCAGTAAGGAAATCGAATTAGTAATAAAAAGTCTGCCAAAAAACAAGAGTCCAGGGCCAGATGACTTTCCAGGGGAATTCTACCAAACATTTAAGGAAGGAAGAGTTAACACCTATTCCCTTGAAGCTGTTCCAAAAAAACAGAAATGGAAGGAAAACTTCCAAACTCTTTCTATGAAGCCAGAATTACCTTGACTCCAAAACAAGACTGAGACGCCACTAAAAAGAACTATAGACCAGTTTCCCTGATGAACATGCATGCAAAAATCCTCAACAAGATATTAGCCAACCCAATCCAACAATACATTAAAACAATTATTCACCATGACCAAGTGGGATTTATACCTGGGATGCAGGGCTGATTCAATATCCACCAAACAATCAGTGTGATTCATCACGTCAATAAAAGAAAAGACACGAACCATATGATCTTCTCAAGAGATGCAGAAAAAGAATTTGACAAAATACAACATCCTTTCCTGATAAAAACCCTCAAGAAAGTAGGGACAGAAGTATCACACCTCAAGATCATAAAAGCCATATATGAAAGACCCAACACTAATACCATCCTCAAATGGGAAAAACTCAGGCTTTCCCCCTAAGGTCAGGAACAAGACAGGAATGTCCATTCTAGCCACTGTTAACTCAACATAGTATTGGAAGTCTTAGCCTCAGCCTTCAGACAACACAAAGAAATAAAAAGCATCCAAATTGGCCAAGAGGAGGTCAAACTTTCACTGTTTGCAGATGACATGATACTTTATATGGAAAACCCAAAAGATTCCACCAAATAAAACCCTGCCAGAACGGATTCATGAATTCAGCAAAGTTGCAGGATTAAAATCAATGCACATAAATCAGTTGCATTCCTATACACCAACAATGAAGCAACAGAAAGAGAAATCAACGAATTGATTCCATTTGCAATTGCACCAAGAACCGTAAAATACCTAGGAATAAATCTAACCAAAGAGGTGAAAAATCTATACACTGAAAACTATAGAAAGCTTATGAAAGAAATTGAAGAAGACACACAGAAAAAGGAAAAAGATTCCATGCTCCTGGATAGGGAGAACAAATATTGTTAAAATGTCAATACTACCAAAATCAATCTACAAATTCAATGCAATCCGTATCAAAATAACACCAACATTCTTCACAGAGCTAGAACAAACAATCCTAAAATTTGTATGGAACCAGAAAAGACCCTGAATAGCCAAAGAAATCTTGAAAAAGAAAAAAACAGAGCAGGAGGCATCACAATCCCAGACTTCAAGCTGTATTACAAAGCTGTAATCATCAAGACAGTATGGCACAGGCACAAAAAATAGACAGATAAATGGAACAGAATAAAGAACCCAGAAATGGACCCACAAATGTATGGCCAACTAAACTTTGACAAAGCAGGAAAGAATATCCAATGGAATAAAGATAGTCTCTTCAGCAAGTGGTGCTAGGAAAACTGGACAACCACATGCAGAAGAATGAACCTGGACCACTTTCTTACACCATACACAAAAATAAACTCAAAATGGATGAAAGGTATAAATGTAAGACAGGAAGCTATCAAAATCCCAGAGGAGAAAGCAGGCAACAACCTCATTGACCTTGACCGCAGCAACTTCTTAACTCAACACGTCTCTGGAGGCAAGGGAAACAAAAACAAAAATGATCTATTGGGATCTCATCAAAATAAAAAGCTTCTGTACAGCAAAGGAAACAATCAGCAAAATTAAAAGGCAACTGATAGAATGGCAGAAGATATTTGCAAATGACATATAAGATAAAGGGTTGGTATCCAAAATCTATAAAGAACTTATCAAACTGAACACCAAAAAAACAAATAATCCAGTGAAGAAATGGGCAAAAGACATGAATAGACACTTCTCCAAAGAAGACATCTAGATGGCCAACTGACACATGAAAAAATGCTCCACATCACTAATCATCAGGGAAATACAAATCAAAACCACAATGAGATATCACCTTACACCTGTCAGAATGGCTAACATTAACAACTCAGGCATCAACAGGTGTTGATGAGGATGCAGAGAAAGAGGATCTCTTTTGCACTGCTCATGGGAATGCAAACTGGTGCAGCCACTCTGGAAAACTGTGTGGAGGTTCCTCAAAAAATTAAAAATAGAACTACGTTAGGACCCAGCAATTGCACTTCTAGGTATTTATCCAAGGGATACAGATATGCTGTTTCAAAGGGGAACCCCACCCCAATGTTTATAGCAGCACTATCAACAATAGCCAATGTATGGAAAGAGCCCAAATGTCCATTGATGAATGAATTGATAAAGAAGATGTGGTTATATATAGACAATGGAGTATTACTCAGCAATCAAAAAGAATGAAATCTTGCCATTTGCAACTTCATGGATGGAACTAGAGGGTACTATGCTAAGCGAAATTAGTCAGAGACAGACAACTATCATATGATTTCACTAATATGAGGACTTTAAGACACAGAACACAAGGAAAGGGAAGCAAAAATAATATAGAAACAGGGAGGGGGACAAAACACAAGAGACTCTTAAATATGGAGCACAAGCAGAGGGTTGTTGGAGGGGCTGTGGGAGGGGGGAAGGGCTAAATGGGAAAGGGGTATTAAGGAATCTACTCCTGAAATCATTGTTGCACTATATGCTAACTAACCAGAATATAAATTTAAATAAATAAATAAATGAATAAATGAATAAATAAATAAATAAAATATAAATAAAACTTGAAAAATGATAACTACAAAGTGTTAATTACCATAAATACAACTTCACTTATAATTGAAAAATACAAAATATATTGTATTGAAAACCAATTTCATATTTCAATGGCTTAAATTTTTGGCAATACTTAAGCTATGGCTCCTGTTGTTAAATGGACACTTGTGTATCATAAATGGGGGTGGAAGTGGGTGTAACCTCTTTGAAAGGAATTTGACAATAAATATTAACATTAAAAATGCATGTGCTCTCTTATCCCCAAATCCCTACTTCTAGCTACCCTATAGACATACTTGTATAACTATACAAAGATAGTCTTTGCAACGTGTTCACTCATGAATTCTTTATATTACCATAAAAATTCAGCAATATATTGTTCATCAAGATATGATAGTTTTAATTCATTCATTCATTCATTTGTTCACTTGCTTAATGAACAATTGTTTATTTTCAATATTATAGGTTCTTTTCTAGGGCTGAGAATCCAATAGTAAAGAAGACTAGGGAAGTCCCTGTTCTCATGGAATTTACATTCTAAAGACATAGAGAGAGATGGACAGGGACAAGCAATAAAATGTAAGCAAAAAAATCATCTTATGTTGGTAATTGTAAAGACAAAAAAAAAAAGGTGGTGTGAAAGCCACATATTAAGGGAATAGTTTTAATAGGATATTCAGGGGAAACCATTCTGAGATGATAATTCAGCTGAAACCTTAAGAATACTTTGAAAGTTGCTCTTCACAGTTTGAAGGTAGCATGTTCAAGATAAGAGCCAGTTCAGGGGTGTCTGGGTAGCTCAGTCAGTGAATGTTCGACTTTGGCTCAGGTAGTGATCTCATCATTCATGGGTTTGAGCTCCACATCTGACTCTGTACTAACAGCTCAGAGCCTGGAGCCTGCTTCAAATTCTGTGTCTCCCTCTCTCTCTGCCCCTCCCCCACTCATGTTCTGTCTCTGTCTTTCAAAAATGAAAAAATTAAAACAAAATAAAAAAATAAAAGCCAGTTCAAAGACACAGTTAATGAAGACCAGTTTGGGATATATTTCAGTAAGTTTTCCATACTAGTAAAAGGCAACAGTCTAGGTCATTTAAACAGAACAGACTTTCTAAGGAGAATTAGGCCCTTTACAATCGTTGGAAGAGTAGGCTGGGTTTCCAGGAATGGCTACCAGTATACCAGAGAACCAGCCTTTAAGGGAACTTGTATCTAGAGACTACTACTAGATCTGCTGAGTTCCACACATACTGCCAAAGCTCTTATGTTGTGAGCCAGGATAAATTACATAGCTGTTGGTATTTCACATCCACAAAGATGGTCACTAGACACTGTAAAGAGATATCTGGCCATTGCTTCCACTACACCTGCCTCTCAACAACCAGGATTGGAGAGTGGATACTTGCATGTTGCTATGAGAACCCTTGGGTCCTCACATTTGTTTGGCAGAAGGAAAAGGCCAAATGGGCAGGAAAATGCCCACTGTCTCACTTCTATTTTCCAAATGCTTTCACAAGAGCATCTGATTAGCAATCCTAATACTCATTCAGAAACAGGCTGAAGGGAAGTCCAGGAAATATAGTTCTTAGATCTTTCATCTTTAGAGGAAGGAATGAATTGCAGCTGGACAAGCTAGTTCACAGTTTTGGGAGAAAGTTTTATGAGATGGGCTAAGAAGGTAACTAAAGGACACTCACATAGGGCTATTTGGGTGGCAAGGAGTTTGGAAGTTATCCTACATACAGTAGAAAGGTATTGGAAATGTAAAATGGGGTTGGGAAGATCTCTAATCTCATTTATATTTTGAAGTATCTCTTTAGGTGTAACAATGCAACATTTAGGTTGGATTATAAATAGAGAGGAGGAAAAAAGAAAACAGTCTATAGCTATATTATAGGAGAGAGGTGACAGTGACTTTAGTTATGGAGAAAAATCAACATAAATAGAAAGATGTAGAATATGTTTTCAGGAACAGCTAATTAAACTTGAAGATGTACTGAACATGGTAGGTGAGGTAATGAAAAGAATTAAAATTGGACTCCTAAGTTTTGATTTGAGGAACAGGGCACATGATGGTATCATATATTACCATGAGGAAGCAGAGGAACTGTAGGTGTGGGATGGGGGTTTGAAGTATGGAATACTGTTTTGTCTGTGAAATTTTTGAGATCCCTATTAAATACTGATGTACAGCCTTGATAGAATGTTGAGAGTCATTAGAATATAAACAATATATAGAGGCACTGGGTTACTGGCTATCATTTAGAAAGAAGGTACAGATAAAGTAGAGAGAAAAGGAGGACCTGTCCCAGGATTGTTTCCATATTAATTAGCAGAGGTGCAGACGGAAGGGTGGATTCAGAAGAGTCATGAAAGCCTGGAGAAGAGAGTGTTTCAGAAGGAGGATATAATCAATTGTGATAAATTAGTCATTGTATTTCCATATGGTATGTTCCTATGCACTCTTTAAAATAGATGGAGCAAATCAATATAGGCTAATATAGAAAGAATGTCACATATTATTAAGTGAGAAAAATGTCTATTTATGAATCTCTATGTGAACAAAATATGCTTGCATTTTCATGTACGTAACATATAATAACAAGATATATTAAAAATAATAATGAAAAACTATTATATCAGCTTATTCATTATAACTCACAGACATATTAGAATTCCTAATTTATGAAACTACTTCATTTGTTTTTTTGGAAATGCTTGGACAGGTCTCTGGGTGACCTCTCAGGGACTCTCAGGACTCTTGGATAAGTGGACAGATGTCCTTGTGTGGTAGTCAAAAGCTATGGAGTTCTATTCCTGGATCTGGGGCTTTCTACCACTGTGACCTTAGGTAACTAAAACTTACAGAACCAGATAACCATATAGATAAAAGAGACTAATTCAGTTGTGCCTTTTAACCAGTTAAAAGCACCATGTGATGTGAAATACTGAACAATATAATTCTTGTTTATCAGGGAACAAAACAAAGCAAGACAACAATAATACTGATGGCAATGACAGCAGTGGGGAAAGCTTCCCTAAGACCTCCTCTTTTCAAGGATACCAAAAATTATTCTTAGTTCTTTCTGATGTTGCAAACCCACTTCTTCAAAACTGCTGTCATTTTTTTCTCTATCAACATTAGCTCACTGAACCAATACCAAAAATAACAATCATTCAAACAAAAAAGTAGACTGGAACTGCTACCAATTACATTTCTCCAAATTCAGCGGAGCTTTTAGTTCTGCCTGACAATTTTTTAAACTATTCTTCATCATTGCTTTCTTTCCATCTCTCCTGAATAATTTCTGGACATCTTAACAACATACCTCCAATCTGTCTCCATTCACTCTAAATACATAAATTTCTTACAGCTTTGTGGAAAATTGAGAACAATGATGGTAATCATATATATTGCCCCACCCTCATAGGCAACAGATTTATGGTTGAGGTTGGTTCTATCTATTAGACTACATATCCTAACATGTAAATATATAAAATCAACCTGTAGAAATTTGTTTTGGTGACTTCTAACTCTACAAAAAAAGAAGATATCTAAAAGCACATGGGAATTTTTAAATTAAATTTGCAGAAAAATAGTAAATTATAGGTAACATTTACCTTTTAAACTTCAGTTTCAGAGTATCCTGCATTCCAACCCTTGCCTACTCTCTTGACTCAAATACATCTGGATGCTTCTGAGAGCTGCTCTCTGTCCATTGGCCTTACTCTCATTTATACAGTCAATACTTCCTGAGCTACCTGAGATAGTCCTCTGTTCCCAGCCAAGGGTTGTAAGTTATGGAGAAAGACTCCCCTCTAACTGTCTAAAATCTGGCATAAATGGCTAGTGGCACAACCTCCCTTTCAGAAATCAATTAAAACAAGCAAACACTGTCAGATGGAATGATCAAAGATCTATAATGGTCTGTCTGCCTGACAGAGCAATACAAAGGTTCCAGAACCATATGAAAGAAATTCAGACCTGGCATTTAAATATAGGGGTCAATATTCAGGAAATATCATATCATGGAAGGCTTGTGGCAGCTAAGGGGGCAGGATGATTGGAAACTTTAAACTATTTCTTGTGGAAATGACATAACTACACATATTTTGTTCTATTTCTGGTTTCTATGTTGGTTCACTCATATGCCTGATTATTCTTGCTTAAAACGTAAAGAAAAAAAATAGGTTTTATTATGTTTTCTCACAAATCTCCTTCTAAATCTTTTTGGAAAAATGTACTGACCCCACCATGTCTTTCTATGAAATTTCCCCTTGCTTTTCTCTAAATATGTGATATAAATGACACTTGTATTCTTTCTAGATATACAGCATCCCTATAGTTTACAGGGTTGAAGAAAAGAGAAAAAACAAGTAGATGAATAATCTTGAGAAGACAAAACAGCGATTCTGGCAAAAACTTAGTTCTTAAAGAAATTCCAGATCCAATAAATTTCACAGAAAATTGTATCAAATATGCAAATAAGCAGATAATTCCTTTAGTATTGAAAGTGTTCTGTGGAAAATCAAGAAAGGATTCTTAATATTTTTACAAGACATCATTGTACTAAATAAGGAAATAAGAATAAATGAAATGTGCAGCTTAATTAAAATACAGAACATATTCTTAAAATTAAAATAATAATGCATTACATTCAAATTATTATCATTCCTGATGGCTCAATTTTAGGAAGTCTTTTATTAGAATATATATCAAGAAATAAAAGGAAAAGGGCCATTTTAACAGATGATATTTTGTTTGATTACATCCAATATCCTTGCCTAGTGAAAACATGTGGTAAAATAGAAATTTTGATAGGACAATTCAACACAACATAAATACCAGTTCTCCAAAACTTAAATTATAAATTCCAAGCAGTATAACTCAGAATCCCAATGGGTGGATTATTTAAACTCTGAGGGAGAGTGTTGTGTTAATTCTCAGGTTGTATGAAATATAACATTACAAATATATGGATAAGATAAGATCCCAATCATTTCCTTTCTAAAGCATTATATGCCTCATAATACAAGGCAATAGGAAGTAGGCTGCATCCCCATTAAATTATCCTTGCCTGCATAATTGAACATAAATCTAACTTTAAATGTAACTCCTAGAGGAACAAGATAAATTATACCACTGTTTTAAATTGTCTGACTTGTCTATTAATGTGTGCCGTCTTGATAATCAGAGAAAGAAAATAATTTCCAGGACACCTCTTGCTTCAAGGCAATTAGGTAATTGGAGTGTGATCTGCTCTTCTGTAGGGCAGATTGGAAACTCCCAGAGAATTCATACCCTGGGAAAATGCTCATGCATTGAAGAAGGAGAGTTGGTGGACAGATAAAGCAGATTTCTGGCCTCTCGGGAGCACAATTTTGGGGCATGTGCTTTAGGACCCACAGAACTGAAACACTGTTTTTTATCCAAACTTCTATACACAGGTGTCACAAAATTCCCTTCTTATTTCCTATTCATTCAGTCTACCGAAGCTTGGCCTCTCCAACCCCCAGAACAGAATTTGAAGAACTTACATTACATTAGGTGTCCCTCAATGCTCCTGATGAGCTCACCTTTTCCAGGCTCCAGCAATATTTTCCTTACTACTGAATAGCTAGGAATGTGTTTTTACAATTGCTGCTTTCTCCCTGAATCACCAATATTCCCTATATGTTTTATGTAACTATCATTTATATTCCCATCTTACACAGATAAACACACACACACGCAATCACATACACACACTCACCTAACTCAAGTGCACACACTCTGACCTCACATGCTCCTCTTGCCGTGTCAGTTATGCCCCTGCCTCCATTACCTTCTCCTTTAAGCACATTTATTATCCACATAGATATGACAGAGAGCTGTGTCAACTACACATTTGATCTCATCACACTCCTACCAAAATCTTCTAATTCTGCCTGACACCTACAGATGGAGTCCATTTACTCATGTGCCTGTTGATGAACTGAATGCTGCTTACTTTTCCTGCTCCCTTCAGTTCATTCTTGCATTTCATATTCTCTAGAAATACTGAAAATTAATATGTTTTATATTTCCTTCCTCTCTGTCTTTTTGGTTTAGGCCATTCTCTTTAGAACTATTTACTTTATCCTTTCTTTTTTGCATTTCTCTTTTCCCTACTCTAACTGGCTAACTTCTGTTCAACTGTTTAAATTCAGCCAGTTGAAATGCCTTGTCTGTTTCTTCAGGGGTAGATACATTACATTTCATAAGAAAAATCTTCCACCAGATTTAATTTTCCCACCAGATTTTAAGTTCCTTATAGACTAGGACTCTGTTTTGTTCTGTTTCTTATGTAGCACATGGTACATAGAGGCTTTTCAAGGAATATTAATAAACTAAATTCATGCCTTAATAAATACATTATAAATACATTGATAACTAGAAAATTTCCCCACATTTCTAAATCATAGCTTCCCCAATTTGTAAAAAGTTGTCATTAATAACTTTCTTAGACAGTTGTGCAGTGTAGTACATATCTTAAGCCCTAGTGAAGTATCTGGCTCATAAAAGTAGAAAATAATATTAGTCCCTGTGGCAGACTGTATTTTTAAAAGATGAGCACACCAATAAATGCTCCATTCTACTTGTTCTCTTTAAATATGAGGTTTTCTCCATAGAAAGGTGGGATCTATGAACCTAATAAATCTTTACTGTATGCTACTAAGTTCTAGAGTAATTATGCAGACATAGTAAATGAAAGAGTTCTAGTGTCACTCCAAATGTCTTATTAGAGCAACAATCAGAATTAGTCTCATATGTAAGGTATTTGCAAACAATATAGTTATATCCTCATGTAACAATGATGGTGGTTTACCACATGGTCAGAAAGGCAAAGCACTAGGGCAAGAGAGACAGGAGAAAATTAAACAATTTATTTCAAAATTGTTTTCTCCATACATGTCAATGTTAGTCTAAAATGGTGCAAAAAAGAATTCCAAATTGTGTCTATGACATCTAGTTTGAGCATATAGCCTTAACGATCAAGATAAGTCCCTGATTTCAAACTCATCGATTTCATACTTAGAGTCAGTTTCCAGTAGGAAAAAATACAGGAAACTGTGGCAGTGAAGGTTACTTAAATGTGGAATATGTGGGAGAAGGCATGAAACTTCCTTTGCAAAGTCATTTAGAAGATAATAAAAGGAGGAAAAAATGAAACTGCTGACTGCTTTGAAGAAAAGTTACTAAACACCAATTTTCCTTCACAATAAACATTTATGAGGTTTCATATGTAGGTGGATACATACAGCTAAAGGAATCCTGCTACTAAATTTAAAATAAATCATTTGGTTTTCAGTGTTGTATAATGAACATTAATATGCAGGAAAAAAATCCACATTGTTTTATTCCTAGTCTTCTTATTTCGATTAAATATTGCCTGTGATTCCTTTGAATTCTCTTAATATTTAATTAGGAGAGACTTCTCATTTCAGTCAAACACAGAATCCATGAAGAAACAAGAAAGTCCCATTTCTTTAGCATTACGAAATGATATGATGTTATTATCTCCAAATCTCAGGTAACACACATTCTGGGTCAATCCATGTCTTCATTTCATTCAACATTTCCTGAGCACTTACCATATCCCATAATGATATGCACCACAAATATTAATATCCCATAGAAATATTATGTTTTAATGGGGGACCATCAGATAACCAGCTAAAAAAATGTGACAAGTAGCATAATAATGATATATTCTTGTCCCTTTACAGTAAATACACAATCCTCTACATGGCTCTCAGGCATCTGAAACTATCATAAATAAAATAGCCTTTTTTTTTTCATAGCAGGGCTTTTAGACAAAGGTTACTATAAATGAATATACATGGTGTCCTTTTGAACATTTGTAAAGAACAATGTGTGTCAGTTGTTACCTGTTGTCTTGTACCTTCAAATTCACTACTCTCCTCTGTGAGCTATGAAGTTGTGATAGGAACTCTGCAAACTACATTTCCTAAATACTTTTGCCATCTGACTTCCTGTTAGTTTCTGCCACAGGGAATTTTTAAAAAGGGGACTGAAAAGCACGAAGGAAGAAGCATCTTCATTTTCTTGGCAGCATAGTGCCAGCAAGAGGAATTAGCCCTACTAGCAGCAACTATACTTCACTCAGCAGTTGTACTTGACCGTAGACTCTTGCCATTGTTAAACTTTCTATAACAAGTCTCAATAGTCCTTGGGCTACACCCATGATCACCACCTAAGAACTAGCAGCAGCCATTCACCTGTTATATATACAGCCTCAACCATAGAAATCTAAGGTACATTTCACAATCAACTATAACAGATTCCTTATATTAAATCTCTTCTGTTGAAAAGCCTAATGTGTTTTTTATTTTCCTTACTGAACTTTGACTCTACCACAAACATAGAAACAAATATATATGATCACAAGAAATCTGCAAGTAATTGTTCACCTAAGAATTTGTTCTATCATTCTTTCCTTCCTGATTTTTAAAAATGTTCCTACACAAATTCAGTTTTCCAGCAGGCAATGAGTATTTTGTGGGTGTGAATGCAATAATAAATTATGCAGCGCTTTCAAAATACTTATACCAAATATTTTGGTATACATCTGCTCTAATTTTGAGGTTTTCGAGGTTCCCTGCCCCATTTTTTCTATTTATGGGAAACAAGTAAGAAAAAAAATAGTATTTAACAATTGATCAGAAATAACTGCTCTATTGCTTTTTCAATTATTTTTAGTAATACCACAGGAATAACTTATTTATATGCATTAAATATAATTTCTTTTTAAATTGAGTCTCTACTATAGAAAAAGTATAA
Organism: Herpailurus yagouaroundi; assembly: GCF_014898765.1. Lineage (NCBI taxonomy): Eukaryota > Metazoa > Chordata > Mammalia > Carnivora > Felidae > Herpailurus > Herpailurus yagouaroundi. The sequence continues at coordinate 8,888,274 of NW_024412441.1, forward strand.
GACATTTAGATATTTGCTGAAGAAGTATAATTGAAGAACATATAGACATTATATGAAAATTGACATGATACAAATTTTATATATTACATTTTGTCTTGGAATCTCCAGATAAAGAGAAAATATGGGGGGTATTTTTTCATATTTTACCACCTCGCTAACAAGAACTTACTTATTTGGAAGAATTTAAGTCTTGTAATAAATTATAAATTGTAAATATATACCATTTTATATCCCTTAGGCACTCAATTCGATTAATTGCTATCAAGCATTTTATATGTAGAGATTCTGCCAAGCCAGCTTTGATGACTAGATAAGACCTATTTGGAATTAGCAGCATCTATTTTTCATTTAAATGATTCATGTGCTATAATCTGCAAAGGAGATTTTCTTAAGGAAATTAAAACACTTTTTATTTGCCCTTTTGCAACATAAAATTGCTTATCAAAATTATTCTCTGAAATGGTGAGAATGTATTCATTCATTTCCATTAATATCACCTCTTACCAAATATAGTTAGGTGATTCTCTAATTTTAACAGTTAAAAATCATGTTGATTTATTTGTTAATATATAAATTATAAGGTCATAACCCAGTCTGCTGAATAAAAATCTATGAGAGATAGGTAGAAGTGTCAACATTGTTAATGGGTATATTAGTTACTTTTAATACTGGCAGTCTATAAAGCATATTTATATAAACATTAGGGTCGTTTTGACTTTAAATCTTCATTATTAGATAAATAACAAAACTGGCTAAAACTAGTTGGAATACTGGAATAGAAACACATTCTCAGTAAATTAGATATAATTCAGTATTTAAGAGCATTAAAAAATTAAACAAATTTAATTTGTTTATAAGAGACATGTTTATTCTCAAAGAAATTTTGATAATTAAAAAGCTAAACCTTAATTGCTTAAAAAATTAATTTCAATGGAATCCAGCATTCTTTGGTAATACTGAAAAATGAAATATTATCAAGTGAACATTGGTTACTATTATTTAACAGCATTTTCAATGAATTCTCAAATTATTAGTGAGGAAAATGTAATAGTGCTTCAACACAGTACTAAATGTATACCCCTGTAAATCTAAGAAGATGAATAATCTTTCATAGAATTTATTCTGGGTAATATTTGCTGAGACCTGTAACACTATTTCTAATTATTATCTGAAAAAAAATTCAAACAAATATATATAT
>NW_024412441.1:8889571-8890979 GCF_014898765.1 Herpailurus yagouaroundi
TTTTTACTTCTAAGGCAAACAAATGTTATTCTAAAAATAAATTGTTTCAGGGTAGTCTCCAGACACTTGCAGACAAGGATTCTTATATATATGCAAAAAATAAGATTTGGGAGTCTCTTCTGATCTATATGCAAGAGAGAATGGAAGACAAATGATGGAAAACTAAACAGAATGCCCAAGAGAAAATCTGTTTCAAAATCTGAATATAGTCCTATTCCAAATGAATGTGTTGCCAACAACCTTTAAGGATAATTCACATCAGCTGCAAAGGAAATGTGATTACAGCTTGCATAATGGTGGCTGTAATCACATATCCATTGGTCTGGAAAAAAAAAAAGTGCATTTTTCTAAGGTAGGTGCTATTTTCAGGCATTTTGTATGAATTTTGGAGAATTATATGCATATAAGTAACTTTTCCTGTCACACATCCTAAAATAAAATAATTTGGTTCATTGCCAAGGAGTCTCAACACTTTGGCAGCATTAGCAGTTTTTTCTCTTTGCCCTTTCCTAAAATGGAATCATTCTTTTTAAAATTTTGTATTAGTTACTAATTTTCTTTTGGTTATTTGGGGAAAATGTTGAACAAATTCACTTAACATTACAGAAGTTCTATTTAGGATGATCAGTTTTTATTTTTCTAATTTTAGCAATGTTCACTTTTTGACACACTCTAATTAACTAGCATCCTTTCTTTATGTCTTTCCTTCTGCTTTCTTTCTTCATTTCCTCCTCCTTCCTCTTCTTTTCCCCTTCTTACCATCTTTCCCTTCCTTTTGACTTACATTTTCCCCAAATGAATTCACAGAGAATATTGGAGATTTTACAGGGATCCTTCCAATAAAATATAAAGGCATTGGGTCCATCCATAAAAGTTGGAACAGACAATTAAATTTTCTTTTAGAAAAAGAAATTCATGTCATGTCATAATATACACAACTGCTATTATATTTTTAAGAATGTTTCTAACATTTTTACTGGTTACTATGTAATATATATTATGTAATTGTATATATACAGTATATATGAATATATAATTATATATAAATGTATTTATATATTTAATTTTTGTATATTTTTTCATATAACTTATATATTATGTATAATATACATGATTGTCTAGGAGTCAATATACTTTTTATTAACTTAATTAAAGCTTTCTCTTGAACAAATGTTAACTGAGTACCTACTATGGCCATGCCCTATGTTAAGTAATTACTACAAATGGGAAACAAGATAAATACACACACACACACACACACACACACACACACAGACACACACACATGCATATATGCATACTACAAATGGGAAACAAGATAAATACACACACACACACACACACATATGCATATATGCATACTACAAATGGGAAACAAGATAAATACACACACACACACACACACACA
>NW_024412441.1:8890989-8930661 GCF_014898765.1 Herpailurus yagouaroundi
CTACAAATGGGAAACAAGATAAATACACACACACACACACACACACACACACACACATGCATATATGCATGCTCTTATGTGATGAGAAGGAGGTGGCAGTTACTATGGTGATAATCATTTCCCAAAAGAAAATGTTTCCAATTAACATTTTTTGCACCTTAAACTAACATAGTATTTTATGTCATCTGTATCTCAATAAAGCTGGGGAAAAATGTTTTTGTGTAGTCATTTGTTTTCATTTCTCATGGGTAAGTATGGAATTTATGAGCAGTATGGTATGTGTATATTATATCTCATAACACACTACAATACTGTTTTCCAAAGTATTCAATTTTTCACTCATAAAAGTAGAATCATGCAATAAGTAGTCTTTTGTGTTTGACTTCAAGCAATGTTTCTGGATTTGGACTTGTTCCCCATCCTAAACAAACCGTAGTCTGTCTTTTTATGTTAGCTATTCTTATATATATGTAGTGGTATTAAATTGTGTCTTTTTATGTTAGCTATTCTTATATATATGTAGTGGTATTAAATTGTGGTTTCAATTTACATTTCTTTGATAACTGGTGAGTATTTTTTTGAGAAGTATCTGATCAAAATTTTGCCTGTGGGAATTTTCTTTGTGGGGATCTTATTATTGACTTATTAAAGGAATCAAGGGCTCATTGAAGAAATGACTTATTCCATGGCTGGGAAAAGGAAAACGCAAGATGAGCCTGAAGCAAAGAAAGGAGTGCTTTAAAAACTGAAAAAGGGGAGCATGTTAAAAGAACACAGAAATCAAGCTGGAAGAATTCCCACTGGTTAAAGCTGGAAAATCTGTACAGCAAAATAAATCATTATTAACCAATTATAACCCAATGCATTAAATAAATACACCAGTTAATAATTATATAAGCAAATTAATAAATATACAAGTTGAAGTGAATTGACAACACTTCTTTATAGAAAAATTCCAAATACTGTGCACAGCTACTTCCCCTCAGTAACTGAGAAATTAAAGGTCTATCTACAGATGACATTTGTATTAGTTCATTCAACAAACATATATTGTATAGATAATTCATACCATATGTCAAAAAAACAGAAAGTAAAAAATGTGGCTTCTGGCCTCATCAGAGAGATGCTTGCTTTTTCTTAGAATTTTTATTTCACTTGTGGTGTTTATCTTCATGCCTTTTATTATACATAAAGTAATTGAGGGCTGGAAATAAATTTAAGTCATTTTTAATTTGTAGCATTTAGCGAAAAGTTGCACATGCCTGCTCAGCAAGTATTTGCTAATTTTTCACATAAAATTGAGGAATGAACAAAAAATGAAACAATTTATTTCATACATCTGGTCTTACTTTCCACAATATAATTTAAGAAGAAACATGAAGGCTGACTCTGGCAGATACCCAACATATTTAGTATTGAACAGAATTTCTCCTAAGCTATGCAAAACTCTTCCTATTTAATATTTCTATTAAGATTTATTTTGGAATATGGGACTTTATTAAATATTAGCACTCTGTAGTTATCATAACATTGTAAATATGGATTTATTGCCCTTAAAAAGCCCTTCATAATGTGAATTCTCATTTGCATTTGATCAATTCATTTTTCCTTTATTATTTTTCCAAAAATGATAGTAATGGATTCAAGACTGGGTATAATATTCTATCACCTTAATTAATATATCCTGCATTTGAGTGAATTCTAAAGCTAAATTGTAATCTATTGTTAGTTTTAACAAGTATAACACATTTGAGAGAGTATTGCACTATATCATTCTTTGATCTCTTATTTGTGTTTGTGATATTTAATAACATTTAGGAATGTTATTAAATGCTTAAAATTAATATTAATATGTTACTAATGTAATATTAATATAATTATCTCTGAAATTCCTTTTTAAGAAATGATTCCACAAACTATTTTATTAATAGAGTTTTCTACTGAAATGTACTATATTTTGCCAATTTCATTGCATTTATACTTCTATTTCTTACTGTAATGATGTTATTCACTCAATATAATAATATCTGTTTCTCCTTCTTTTATGATAATCATACCAACAACTTAGTCTAAACACTAAACTAATGAAAGACCTTAACACATCTAGTCCTCTTCAACTGTTGAAAGTATTTCTGGTAAGTAAATATATGACAGAGCATTTTATTTGTGTGTTTATAGTGAGTGTATGTGTGTCTATATGTATTTTTTTTCATATGCTCCAAGAATGTTTCTCATTGTTCCTCAGATATTTTAAACTCTTTTGAGTATGGAATAGTAGCTGCAGGCAGAGAGCAAAACATTTTTATTTACCCACTGTTACCTATTTTTAAAAATGTTCCATTTACTAAAATTAAAAAAAAATCTTATCTCTTTTCTTAGGAAAATTAAATGTCACAACCTTTAAAATGACATTTATTCTAAGACTGAAAAGCCTTTCATACATTTGATTTTGTTGCCTTCTATCGAAGAATAACCTGTTAATAATTTTTCACTTACATTCTATCAAAACAAAACAAAACAAAACAAAACAAAACAAACCTCGGTTCTAATATTGTTTCTAGCATTTATGTTCTGGACCCTTATGCCTATAATGCTTGGCTCCTATCTATTTCCTTTAGCATTCTCATCTAATATAGTCAGCAGCACCTTTCATAGAAAGGGAAAGGATTTCGTATATTCTGCCAATTCCATTTTATATGAAATTTGACTTGAGTGTTTTAGCTTAGCTGTGTAAACGTCTGATTTCACCTGTTGTCCAATATATATTCCTCATCAAGAATTGAAAAGCTTTTTCTGGTAAGTAGATACATGGCACAATGTGTTATTTGTTGACTCTTAGAATAAAAATCAATAAATTGTTTCCCAAATTATCCATCACTATAAATACAAACTTTATTTTTTTTATTTTTAGCATTTCTCATTCATTCACTTATTTTTTATTGTCAAACTATGAGCTTATCCTTACATTGCTAGTATGTAATCTCATCATTTATCTTATTTCTGTCGCTATTTTGAAGCTTCTCTTCTATGAACATTTTAAAAGTATATGGCCATGTGAATAGTAGCACATCTAGAAAATACTTTGTTGTTTGTTCATTTGGGCATAATATGAATAATGTAACTTTTAATTTCTCTAAGATAAATGGCCATTAGTTCAATTGTTGAATTGTATGTTAGTCCCATGTTCAGTTTTCTAGGAAACTGAAAAACTTTTTCAGAGTGGTTATACTCTTTTATATTCCCATCAGCAATTTATGAGTGATTTATTTCTTTCCATCTTTGCCAGAAGTTGATGTTGTCACCATTGTTTTTTATTTTAGCCTTTCTGATACTGTGTGCAGTAATCTCCTTGTGATTTTAAATTTTCTTAATGGCTAATGATTTTTAATATATTTTAATGTGTATTTCCCCTATATTTACCTGTATATCTATTTCTGTGAAATATTTAAATATTTATTGAATATATTTATTGAAATATCTGTGCACATCTTTTGCCTATTTTCTTCCTGAATTGTTTGATTTGTTTATTGCTGAGTTTGAGAGGTCTTTCTATACTAGACACAAGTCCTTTGGATATAATCTTTGGATATATGGTCTGCAACTACATTTTCCCAGCTTATAGCATGTCTTTTTATCCTCTTCACAGGGTTTTTGGAGAGTAAAAATTTTAAATTTTGATAAAGTCCAATTTATGCATGTTTCCTTTCATAAATTGTGCTTTGGGTATAAAATCTAACTTTTTTCCTAGTGTAATCCTGAAGATTTTTCCAATAATCTTTCTAAAAATTTCATACTTTTACATTTTACACTGAATCTGGTATCCATCTGAGGCACTTTTGTATAAGGCACAACACTTAAGGTTCACCTTTTGTCTATGAATGGCCAATTGCTCTAGTACCATTTGTTAAAAATGCTATCTTTCTTCCATCGAATCACTTTTCCACCTTTGTCAAAAATAAGAAATTGCTTGGGCATATTTTTGTGGTTCAATTTCTATAATCTCTATACTATTTCATTGATTTATGGGTTTATCCCTTCATCAATACCACAGCCTTGATTACGAAGATAATCACGTCTTGCAATAGATTAGAATGTTTCCTCTTCTTTTCCAAATTGGTTGAGTAGTTTTTTGAGCTAGTTCTTTGCCTTTCCATATACATTTTAGAATAATCTATATCTGCAAAAGCAATCTCACTGGGAAATTTCACTGGGAATTACATTAAACTTGAATTTTAATTTGAGGACAACTGACACTTTTATTATGCTTTTCCAATCAGTAAACACAATCTGACCTCCCTTTTTGACCTTTTTTTGTCCACACTTTGCAGTATGGATCTTTAGGGAATGTTCACACAATTCCTATTATATTTTAAGCATGGTACTGGCCTTTTTCACTTGTGCCCTCCGTGCAATTCTCAAACAAAACAAAACAAAACAAAACAAAACAAAACAAAACAAAACAAAACAAAACTTTTAAATTACTTACTACTTCCTCTAATTTGCCAATGAGAAAATTAAGACCAAAAGATGTCAATAAACTTGCCCATATTACACCGCTGGTAAGCAGCAGAACAAAAATTTCAAACAGTGTTTGTTTTATTCCAAATTCCATGCTTTTTCTTCTATATATCAAAGCTTCCCTTGGATGAAACTGGAATTTCTTATAATACATCCAGGACATACTACATTTATTCTCACTTCCTTATTGCTCTTATAATTCTTTTTCCCTTATATAAAATCATTCCATTTCTCTGCCTAAGAAAAACTTAACTATACCTTACAAGTGTTTAGAGAGTTTCACCAATCACATTAATCTTTCCATCTACCTAGGCCCAGCCAGGTCTCTACCTTTCTGTAATCCAATTTTGTCTCTAATAGCTACTATATAATTTAGAAGTTATTGAGCATCAAATAATACCACTTGTATATATTTACTTGAACAAAACACTGAGAATATTGAAGATAAGGACAAGATTTAATTTTCCTTTTGTATCCAACTTGTTCCACCTGGCATTGGCAATTTATTGTTAAAATAGTTAATGTCTTAGCACAAAAAGTGATTTTAGCAATAATCCCCATATCATTGCTGATTTGTGCCCATCAGATTTTTGCCCATCATACTGACATGTTCTTGTAATTTCCTCTACAGGTGTGTTTATGAATTTATTTCATGCTCCTACCGTTTGCACCAAAACAAAACACAAAAATGCCAAAATGAAAGACTAATCAAAATCTGACAAACATGTATGGTGTTTTTAATTAAAGAACACCAGAGTAAAATATATTCTATGTAACAATGTAACGAATTCATTATATGCCTCATCATGAATTTTGTCATCATTTTCAGAAACAGTTGTATATGTGGTTACATTGAACATTACTGGTTATTGTCTATGTGAATTATGTGGATTTTATACACTCTAACCTGCTAAAGGCATAAGAGAGTTTTCCCTAGAGTTTTCCAAGTAGATCATGCTCTTGGCCAAGTATACACATTTATGTTTAAAATACCATAATTTACGGGCACCTGAGTGGCTCAGTGGGTTAAGAGTCCAACTTCGGCTCAGGTCATGATCTCAAAGTTTGTGAGTTCAAGCCCCACGTCAGGCTCTGTGCTGACAGCTTAGAGCCTGGAGCCTGCTTTGGATTCTGTGTCTCCCTCTCTTTCTGCCCTTGCCCTGCTCGTGCTCTGTCTTTCTCTATCTCTCAAAAATAAATAAAAATGTTTTAAAAATTAAAAATAAATGAAATAAATAAAACCATAATTTATAGGTTTAATAGCATGCCATACATGGTTTTGGAAGAATATTGTATATGTGTTCACATGTTATGTTTACATATAATGTTTTAGCATTTTTTAAAAGTTTATTTATTTATTTTGAGAGAGAGTACAAACGGGGAAGGAACAAAGAGAGAGGGAGAGACAGAGAATCCCAATGTGGCTCCACACTGTCTGAGCAGAGCCAGAAGTAAGGCTTGAACTCAAACCGTGAGATCATGACCTGAGTCGAAACCAAGAGTCAGACGCTTAACCAACTGAGCCACCCAGGTGCCTCCGTTTTACTATTTTGATAAGAATATTAATGTTTCTCCATATTGTGTTTTAGTTGCAGGAGGGCTAAAAGTGTTTCTTAGTATATTCCCCACAATATCTAAATCATGTACCTTACTATTCACTTAATGTACTGAATATCTGATGTCTCACACACATTTTTCATTTTGAGCAGATTAAGGGAAAAACGAATGCCCACAGTGAAATAGAATTGTCATACTAAATTTTATGGTGACTTAGTGCCATGGGAATATATCTGTTACTGTGTATGACCTTGCTGGAGAGAACTGCAAAGAGAAGCAGGCTGCTAATTAACTATTTTCAAATTGATGTATCACCTCCATGTGGCTTTCTGTGAAAGTTTGCAATAAAGGTGAAAGTTAATGATAATCTGACCAGGCATGAATACTGGCATAGATCAAGAATGCCATTTAGCATTCATAAGCCACAACAGCATCAAAGGATTCTTTGAAAAACAAAGACTTTAGGTTTAGGGGCCTCAGAAAATCAATTTAACCATGTGTTTTACTGACCCCCAAGGAATAGGATCAAAAACCAGTAGAGATACAGGAAATTATCATTTACTTTATAAGTGTTACCTCCTAGGCTCTCTGGGGAAGAGCAAATGCCAAATGAACAACACAGCGGTTCTTTAATCTAGAAGTGAGAGTAAGAATGGTAATTAGGAAAGCTGAGAAAACCAGTAAAATAAAGATTAGTTTTATCCTAAATGGGAATTTAGATTTTACCTTTTTGAGGAGATACATATGACATAGGCTCATAGGCCTTTTTGAAATAAAGGAAAATTATATAGAAATATAAGGAATCATTTGTATTGGTACATGTACACAATAGTATCTAAATTAGAAAATTATGAACAAGAAACAAAGTTTTTTAAAAATAATAATGTTCATTTTTGGGGTTATGTTTCAGTCTATTAATGGATAAAAAATAATACAGAAAGAAGGGTGATAAGATAAAATATAAGAGAATGAAATGCCAAATGAAGAATAGAATGGAAAGACTCAAAGGAAGGGAGGCTAAGATGTCTACATATAAAGGAAAGGGGGAAAAAATGAGAATGTAAAGGACTACTGAAGATAAATCAAGGATCGGATATTATGAACCATTAGTAAACATGTTACTTCCTTTCTATTTCTTTGAATTATAGGTCACAAAGTATTAACAATTTTTATCATAAACCTTTGAACATCTGATTAATTCATCATCTACTTTCACAGCTCTGCAACTGCTCTTTAAACACATTTGGTCCCACACTGAATAATAATACTATTGCAACTCACCCTACTCTCTCTAGCTTGGTGTTTATTATAGTTTCGAAGCTTTTACATTTAATATTAAAAGTAGTTTTCTGCCTGGAAAATTTTTATGCACAGAAAATTTCATAAAAATAAAGGACTATATAATTTTTGTAGGCATTTTTTTAATTTTAATAATTTCCTAGAGTTAAAAAAAAGCCATATTGATGAAGAGATATATGACAACTAGTAAAAAAGTATATGGAGAAAGAACAGCTCAGCCTTAGTTAAATAAAATAGTTACATTTAATTCCCTTAGGCTTTTTAAGTAATACCATAATAAAAGTATCTGTTATTGAGTGCATATTTATGTACCTGACATGGTTCTAAGTGCTTTACATATATTAGCACATTCAAACCAGTACAAGCTTATGAGGTAGGTATTACTTTTGTCCTCATCTTGTAGAGCAGTACACTAACATACAAAGTAGGTTTAATAACTTAGCCAAAGACACAGTTGATAAGAAGCAGCCCTAGGTTGAATAATTTCCAGATCCCTTGCCCTTTATTTTAGAAAATGATTATCTTAAAACTTATCATCATAATTAAACAATAAGCATTCTATTCCTTTTTTTTTTTTTTTTTGGTCTGACATAAGTTCTGGTTATTCTACATCAAACTATTTTCTTGCAGTCCATAAGTCAACTAATTTATTTGTGAAAATGCCTAAGTAATGGGAAAAAAATATCTTCACTGAGGATATTGGGACAAAGTTAACCACACAGCAAATAAAACACATGCATTATACACATTATACGCATATATAAAATGTGTTTATATTTTTTCCATAAAATTCAGAGAGATGGGTTAATTTCAAAATATGAGAAAAAGCACTTATTCATCTCCCTGAGACCTTTAATGCATAATTCGATATTCAACTCTGGCACATTGATAAAAGTAACTGGAGCTGTTTTTTTGGAAAGTGCATTAAATACAAAGTCAGAATGCCTGAGCTTTCTTCCTAGGTCTGCCAGCATGATCTTAGGCATGTCACATAAACAACTGTCCCTTGCTCTTCTCTAATCTGGGGATAACCCAGTAGAATGGTATCCAGCCACATACCTCTGTATGTTCTTGTGAGTAGCAACATAAAGGGTGGCTCTTTGGAAAACAATGGTAGTCTCTTTAGTTAAAAAAGAAAAAATTCAAATCCTAAACTAAATCTCAGTATACACACTAATAGCAAGGGGTGATTTCAGAACCAGATTAACTTGTTTTTATTGTATCCAGATGGTAGGATTCAATGGTCTCAGTTAGGTCTAATTCATAAATACCCTTAATAACACTGATCAAGAAGGGGCAACTTTATGAAGTGAGAATGTAGCCAATTCCTTTTGGCTTTTCCTCAGTGAAGGAGAAAGATCATGGTCATAGAAGTGGCTTGAGTGACCTTTACAAATGGAGGGATAAGTTACAGATACAAAAATAAATGTTTACAGTCACCTTTGTGATAACAGTTTTTTTCCCCCACTTCTCACCACTATGTAGAGAACAAACGGTTAATTGAATGCCTGCTCTTATTCAGCTTTCTGTTCTATACCTCAGCACCAAGCATTAAGATAAGTGCTCTATGCTTATCTATTGCCATTAATGATGGCTTGTTTCTATTAGTCAGAAATCTTATGCAATTTCACAAATAACCTTCTATATCTTTTTTTTTTTTTAATTAATGTTTATTTATTTTTGAGAAAGACAGAGACAGAGTGCAAGCAGGGGAGGGGCAGAGAGAGAGGGAGACGCAGAATCTGAAGCAGGCTCCCTGACCTGACAGCACCAACCCTGATGCGGGGCTCGAACTCACAAACTGTGAGATCATGACCTGAACTGAAGTCAGATGCTTAACCAAGTGAGCCACCCAGGGGCCCCACTTTCTATGTCTTAACAGTAGGTAAGTTTTCCTCTCCCACTTCAGTGATTTTAAAAATAATTTTAAAGCCCACTCACTTGACCTGTGGAGTTTAAGCTTAAGAATTTCCTCTTACAGATTTCATTATTGGGCTTTTGTTGACAGAAGATTAGACGAGTTTTTATGCTTGGTGAACATTATTTCAAATGCATTTAATAACAAGAAAATGACTTTTAGTTCATCCCAATGCTAAGTATGCTTGGGAAACTAAGGAAACTGATAGAGGAGGAGGAGGTAAATGCAAACTCTGTCAAACAGTAGCATCCTGGGAAATCAAGGTGAGATGAAATTAGAAACTGCACCAGACTCTGGGTGAACATCAAGGGTCTGTAATAACCCTTGATTTGAGAGGCTGCTCCCAAAGTAAATTTGTTAAAACAGTGTTTCCATAAGGACTTCTAAAATTGAAGAGGAAGGATAAAAACTGTAAGCATATTTTACCCTCTCCTTCTTTTCTTTAACTACTTAGAGAATTCCCTTCTCCTGGAAGTTATAGGAGTAGAATTTTCTTGTATTTTGGCAACTAGTCAGTTTTTTAAGTGTTTGTTGGCAGGAATGGTAGGCAAAAAGAAGCCCAAAGTAAATAGAATAATGTACAAGAAGGAGTGCTAAATTACAAATGTAGAGAAAGTAACATGTAGACATAGAAGACTGAGAAAAAATAATTGTTGTTAGAGAGATTAAGGAAGTTTACATAAAGAGAATATTTGAGCAGAGCATGGAATGCTTTACAGGTTGTGATGGGTGTGAATCAGCTTTGTGTGAGACAAGTACAGGTCTAGCACCTTCATAAAGGCCATGAATCAAATTGGACTAATAACTTAAATTTCTTATCTCATGTTCTCTCTACATTTATTTAGTTGCATTTCAGTTACTGTAATCAAGAGATGAATCTAACTTCTCACACCTTATTTTTTAGTTTTTCCATCTAAGTCCCTTTGGCTGATTGTTAGCAGATGTCATATAAAAAAGATATGAGAAAGTTGTGTGTCTGTTTCTGGAGCGAGCAGGATAGATATTGTTTGCCAATATCTGTTTCAATTAATTACACTTCTGCCTTATATTTTCCTGTCCATTCTTGTGTGTGGTTGGTTTGAGTTTTCAGTAAGCTTGAGGATTATGCATAACAATCAGTGTATAATTAATTCATTCAAAGTTTGTAAGCACCTGCTCAAGTCAAAGCACCATTCTAGGTGCTGTGGGCACAGTGATGAACAAAGCAAAATCCCTATCTCCATTTGTTTTACACTAATGAGAAACTTACATCAGAGTGGTTATTACGTTATTAGGGAGAGAAGAAGAAAGCATCTTTGAAACAACTAAAGACACAAATGAATGTAAGGATTCAGGGAGTCTGTGTTCTCTTGCCATCTGCAGTCTTTATTTTTTCATCTATAAATTTAATTGTATAAAAGAGAGCAGTGCTGCTCAAACTTTAATATGCATACGAATCAGTAGATCTTGAACGGTGCACCAAATTCCATATTCCTCACAAGCTCCCAGGTGATGGTTATATCTAAGACAGGATGATTTATTGGACATTTACAAGACTTTGTTTTCAAGGTGACAAAACATTTATAATTGCAATTCATCCAACAGATCCACATTCTTCATACTTCCAACACAGGCTGTTAGAGATTTTTGCTTATTTTTAAGATTCTAAGAGTTATCAGAATGTGTGTCTTGTTGTTAATGATGACTTAATATATCACCTGGATGACCACCTAATAATCAGATATTGTCAGGTGTTGTCAATTTACATGTTTCTTATGATGCCACAACTTATATCTACAGCCTAGACTTTTCCAGCAGCCTTCATGCTTTAGCTTTTGCCCCTATCAACCTATTCTCATAGTAAGAGGCCTGAAATAGTTTCATAAAATATAACTCACAGCATGTTGTTTCTTTGCCCAACATTCTCCAAGGTCCTCTCATTTCACTATCACCTACAAAACACTGTATCATCTGGTGTCCTTTATCTCTTTGCCTTCATCTCCTCCTACTCTCCCCTTGCTCACATTACAGTAGTATCTCTGTTAAGCTCAAGCAATGGCAGGCACAAGCTAACTTAGTTCTCTCAAATTCTCTTTCTTTTTCCTCAGATGATTCTCACCCATATCTCCTTTCAATCTTGCCCCAAAGCTTACCTCTTTCTATTAGGGCTCCTTTGACCAACCTATATATAGCTACAACTACCCTTCTAAACATTACATATTCATAATAACTGCTTTATTTTTCTCCTAGACCATCATCACCCTAGAATATACAATATGTTGAGTTTAGTGTTTGATATCTGTTATCTTAAAAGAAAGTAAACCTTATAGAAGTTGAAATATGAGTCTGTATTTAATCACTGTTTTTTTTCCCTTACAGCTCCAAGAAAACTAATATATTGCATGTGTGTGTTTATGTGAATATATAAATGACTACTTTCTAAAGTAAACAATAGCAATAAATGTTAGTTAACTTGAGGCCCAGCTATATCACAGGACTCTATATTCTTTTTTAAATTATTTTTAAATTATTTTTAATGATTACTTATTTTTGAGACAGAGAGACAGAGCATGGGCAGAAAGAGAGGGAGACACAGAATCCGAAGCAGGCTCCAGGGTCCGAGCTGTCAGAACACAGCCCAATACAGGGCTCAAATCCATGGAATGTGAGATCATGACCTGGGCCGAAGTTGGACGTTTAACCACTGAACCACCCAGGTGCCTATCCATATTCTTTTTTATACATTTACATTTTTGGTATTATCTTAATGTTTTTTGGTATTTTTGCACCTTCATACATTAATCAGTTCATAGACATCTTTTTTTTTTTAATATTAAGTTATCATAGAGAGAAATAGCAAGCAGGGGAGAGGGGTAGAGGGAGAGAGAGAGAGAATCTTAAGCAGACTCCAGGTTTAGTGTGGAGCCTGATGTGGGGCTCGATCCTACAACCTTGGAATCATGACCTGAGCCAAAACCAAAAGTTATGATGCCACGACTGAGCCACTCACGTGCCCCTATTGGCATCTTTAAGAGAGGTTTCTGTGACCTGGTATGAAAGGAGTATTATAGAATTCAAATCTGTCATACTCTTCTTCATTGGTTATCAAATAATTTTGAAGAAAGCTAAATTGTTTAATGTTTTAAATGTTTTCTCAGGTCATTTTTTCTTTTCTCTTGTTTTAAAATTTTCCACCTTCTGTAGAGCTAGCAATTAGTCATCTTAGGTTTGCTGGCAGGAGACTGACTATTTGGCTCCTTTATAGAATATGCCTTATGTTTCTTTCTTATTCTTCTTCACTGCTTCGGGATTTCTCTCTCTCTCTCTCTCTCTCTCTCTCTCTCTCTCTCTCTCTCTCTCTCCTTTTCTCTTTTATATGTATGTGTATATGTCCCTTTAAATGGAGAAGAAATTGTTTTAGGCCATTGGAACACACCAAAGAGGAAGGAATCAGCTTCTGGTGTCTTCTCCTAGCCAGAGACTAAGTTAACTTGTTAAAATGTTCATTTTTTTGAGTGTGTGTGTGGGAAACCTCCTTCTGTCTGTTTTCACCAACAAGTGTGTGTGGTGTATGTGTGTGTGTGTGGGGGGGGGGGGGGTTAAGTAGAGAAGAAATGCTTTCAGCACAAATCTTGTTCCCAGAACAAACATTATTAGGAATCTGTTTCTCCTTAAGTCAGCAAAGAATTTCTAATGCAGTTTCCAAAACTAATTGGACTTGATGAGATCTGATTATTTTTTAAGATGTGCCAGATTTCTAGCCTTTACCATCTGCTCAGCCAATTGGTAGCAAGTAAAAAATATAGTTGTGAAGATGAATACGAATACTGATTAATTAACCTCCAGGCAAGTGCCTTGAGACCTTATGACTTCTTCCTATTCTTAGATCTAAAGCCAGAGCCCTTTGTACATGGCTGTCATCAGAGAATTTATTCTTCATTCTTTATTATTACAAAAAGGGCCTAAGAGAGTTACAATGGAAAGGCTAATTTAAGCTTAATATTCCTACCAGATTTACTGGAAGAATCTAGAAAATAATTTAGTTTCACATAGTTCTATAATTAGGATGATAGGAAAATCCTTTTTATTCCACAAAGAATTGGCATCTCTTTTTTTCTTAATGAGAAATATTATATAATATTACAATATTATATAATAGAAGTTTCTTTGAAGGTATATGTAACAGGGTTATAATTAACTAGATCCTTCTAAGAGACTGTAGACATAGATTGACCAAATTCCTAGTAGAATACAAAAGGATGCCTTCACAATGTTATAACAATTTTAGTTTCTGTGGTTCTCCATTAGCTTTGACTGTTCTTCAAGGGATCTTTCATAGATGTTGTGTCATCTGCTCAGTTACAAGTCTAAAGATGTTCTTTGTGAACAGCTCTTCATGGTACATCACCATAGTCTTTACTGCTAAAATCCTCCATTGTAAATACCAATGAAGTTATTCTCTCCTCTTGCTTTAAAGTCAACTGTCCCTGAGGTATCCAAACATGACTGAGCTTGTCACAGAATTTGGAGAATGCCCCTCTCCCTAACTTTGTTCCCAAAATTGATTACCTTGGTCTTAAATCATCATGGACACCATTCAGAATCTCCAAAAGTGGCTCATAAGATAATGTTTTTCTTCCAGAAGTGGAAGTTTTTTTGGCATTCCAAATCATCCAAAGAGAGTAACCAGGGAGAGTTGCCATGCCATACTATGCTCCTTTCCCTTTTACTGCACCCCAGTTGCCTCTGCCCTAAAATGAATACATACATAGATACATGTCAGAAGTAAGTCCTGAGATAAATATTAGTTTTCAATGGATTTATTAATAAGTATTACAAACAGAAAATTCTAAGAGTGTATGAGAATCGAAAGAAGAAAGGGGATGAAGCCAGGCAAAGATGTGATTTCAGTTAATGCTGATTCCACAGGCAAATTCTAGAGTGTTTGTGCCTCAGTGTTTGTCCTGGTTAAAAACAAGGGAGGAGGGCTTCCATGCTCCTGCAGCAGTCAATCATAATCAAAGAGCTGCCTCAGGTGATGTAAACTCCAAAGAACTTCTAATTATGTGGCAAAATGGCCCCAGTAGCTGCAGGATGATGCTCCCCAGGTGAATGATGTCACAAGCAAAAAAACACAGAAGCTAGGCAAGAGCACTTATAAGGTTCACTTCATCCTTCTGTAGGCCAAGAAAGTCCCAGTTCCTATATATACAACTCATTTAAATACATGCTTAGTAAAGGAGTGTTTCTTACATTGAAACCACAGATTTGATTCTGCTCGACACCCTGGTACACAAGATGCAAACAACCTAACTATGCTGAGATTCATGGGAAGTTTCTATAGACAATACACTATTGGATTTTTGAATTGTTGCTGTTGGCTAATAAAAGTATCCTGGGATAAACTGGTACCCAAGTTAATCTAGCAAATACAATGGATGACACACGCATCTGTTTAATTATGCTTATCTAACTTTCCTTCCATATTTGTTTACTATGTAAGATAAATGTTTTAATAGTACATTAAAATAATTTTCTGCTTTTCATACCCACAGAGTGATTATTATGTGGATATATTTGATGCTAACCACTTATTTTCAGTGGAAAAAATTGACAGTATCTCAGAACATTTCATGTTAAATAGTCTGGAATTTTCTTCAATTCCTGGAGACAGCTGAGGCATTAGTAAAGGAAACTACTGAATAACTAATAAGCAATGTGTTGGTACTGAATGATCAATTTTCAGTCACTTAAGAATTGTTTCAGCGGTGCCTGTGTGGATCAGTTGGTTGAGCATCTGACTTTGGTTCAGGTCATGATCTCATGGTTCTTGAGTTCGAGCCTCATGTCAGGCTTTGCACTGATAGTGCAGAGCCTGCTTCGGATTCTCTGTCTCTCTTTCTCTCTGCTCCTCCCTCACTAGCGCTTTCTCTCTCAAAAATAAATAAACATAAAAAAAAGAATTGTTCCAGACACTATTATTAGGTAAAGATATGTTCATAGCTAACTCTTATGGAGAGATTTAAGAGAAAGAGGAATTTTTTAGTGTAAATTATAGTGCTGCTCGATTAGTTAAGTTAGTCTTTTGTATATTAAGTACTGGTCAGTGCCTCAAATTTGTGATTTAAATGATCTCTTTAACTACTCATTATCTTCAGGTAAGACTCCATTTTAAAAACAAAATGTGCTTAATTTTCTGTTCATTTTAAACTGTTTTTGTTGTTGTTGTTTTGTTTTGTTTTTGGTGGGGGAGGTAAGGTGGAAGATAGAAACTTTAGTGCAAAATGTAGAAATCTTTCTGCACTTAGTGATTTTATGCCCACTCCCTAGATATGTAACACAAAATTCAACAAGCAATATTTTATCACGTTAGATGATATCTTAGACACTCTGAAGGTATGGTCAGGAAAAGAGAGTACATTGGAGGAAACCAGAGCTGGAGAGAACATCACTGTTTTAAACAGAAAGACACTCCTTACTAGAGAATGTGATTTACTCTTCTGAAGTCATGAGATACCTATATGAGAAAACTATTATAGAGAGGACTAGTTGGATTTTACTACATTGCCCTTAAAATCTCTATAATATCCATTTATAAATAGTTAGAAGCTGTTGTAAAAAAGGACCTAAAGGATAGAAGAAAATTGCTCGTAGAAATGGAGGTTTAAAAGCAATTCTCAAGTAGAGTCATAGCATATATGACACAAGGGAAGAGTGAGAGAGAAGAAGAAATAAGTTTGGACAAATATCTTTGGGAAACCAAATGTTATGAGATAGATAAAAAAGGAGAAGCCATGCACATCCAAAAAGAAACTGGAAAATCTAAGAATGCAAAGATATACATCGTGATGGTGGAAGCAAATAGAGAAAATGTTCAAATGTTGCGTGGAGGATATAGTCAACTGTATATCCAGTGAAGCCTGATATTCTTAGCACTTATGGCCAAAGGCTGACCAGCATTAGTTGCCACAGCTCCTTCCCGCCCCCCCCCAAGCAGGATCCCCCTCAAAGTTGCATGTGATTCATTGTGCCTCTGCAAGTAATATTCTCTTTACTATCCCTTTGACCCATTTCCTTTCCCTTCTGGTAATAAGATACGGTCAGTGTTTATGAGAGGCTATTGAAATTGTGAGAAAACTGTTATGTTGTACTGGAGAGAAAGATGCCATGCTTTATGTTTCTTAATTATCTGGAGATAATAAAAAGTCCCATTGGAACACAATATAGTGAAAAATAGTGCAATTAAAATATATTACTGGACTGCCACTGTGTATCAGGAACTACTTTTGACAATGAGAAACAGAGGGGGAGAAGACATCTTAAATATATTTTGGATATAAAGAGATTATGGAGAACTGAATGAGATAAATCAAAAGAGCTCAGAATATTCAAGAACTGTTCAGAGAACGGTAAAGAAAACAATTTGTTTAGAGTGTTTGCATGGGACCTGAGAAAGTTGTAATGACAAGTTGTAGCAAATGGAGGAACACCGTAAGTGCTAATTGGTGAAGAGACAAGAAAACTTTTGAACAAGAGTGAGAAAGGAGTAAAGAAATTATCTCAAGAAGGCTGTTGGGAAAAGCACGTGTAGGAGAGATTGGAGGTATGAGAGACTGGAAGTAAAGAGATCAATTATTGAAACTATTGTGGTCATCAATCAGAGTGCTTGCTTAAGGCCTGGATTTAGAAAGTGGAAACAAAAAAGGAAGGAGTGAGCAAAAGATATTTTGCAGGGAACACGAATAGAATTTTGTAGCTGATTAAATTCAAGTTTTTAGGAGAGGCTAACGTTTATTGTGAGATTTTGAAACTAGTGAGAATGGTTGCAAATATAGAAACTTGCACATATATTATTAGAGTTCGTTCTTCATGTGGTTTTGATATGGATTAACTGGAAATCTTGTGATCTTTTGTTATGCTTTGGAATAATTTAAATACTGTAGAAATTATTATTTTTTAAGCCTGGTGCACAAAATCATTTGAGATTGGTGTACATTTGGTGGAAATTTAATTTCCACTACTCTCTGCGGAATTTATGTTTCTATTTATCAAGAAAAATCATGAATTTCATCACAACTTTCAAGCTTACTTGTTGAATATTGTATATAATATTCTATTGCATTGTATGCCATCTATAGCTATCATTCTATTTCTTTCTTCCTTAGACGTACTGTACATTTATATCTCACTATACTAGTGATCACTTAAAGAATCGGTTTTGCGTAGACTTTTTAAAAATAATTTGAGGGGCGCCTGGGTGGCGCAGTCGGTTGGGCGTCGGACTTCAGCCAGGTCACGATCTCGCGGTCCGTGAGTTCGAGCCCCGCGTCAGGCTCTGGGCTAATGGCTCAGAGCCTGGAGCCTGTTTCCGATTCTGTGTCTCCCTCTCTCTCTGCCCCTCCCCCGTTCATGCTCTATCTCTCTCTATCCCAAAAATAAATAAAAACGTTGAAAAAAAATTTTAAAAAAATAAAAAAAAAATTTTGACAAAAAGCCACCCTTTAGTAATTGTTGCTAATTTCTTATTTTATTTCATTGGCACCAAGAAATGTGGTTTATAAAATGCTTATTTTTAATTTATTGTTTTCTTTCCATGCATTCTTATAAATATTTCATGCAATTAAGAGATACATTCTCTATTTTATGATTCTATATTATCATTTAATTTACTTATAGTCATTCCATACCCTCAAATTCTTTTTAATCTGTTTGACTGTTCATGGTTTAAAATTGGTAAAATAAAGTTTCCCGTCATTGTTCAGATTTTTGTATAGATAGATAGAAAGATATTTTTAAGTTTATTCATTTAATTTGACAGAGAGAGAGAGAGAGCGAGCAAGGCAGAAGCAGAGAGAGAGGGAGAGGGAAAGAATCCCAAGCAATCTCCATGCTGCTAGCACAGAGCCCAATACGGGGCTTGAACCCATGAACTGTGAGACCATGACCCGAGCCAAAACCAAGAGCCAGACACTTTTACTCTTATATATAATTGTTTCTTAAATGTTGTTGAAATTTTTCCAAACACTCATAAATGGCCTTCAAATAGTCCCAGAATAAATTTTATTTCACTACATTTTTACAAAGAGAACAATGCCACCTGTACTTCCACAATGTTTTCCTGAAAATAAATTCTTTTACAAATATATGATTTTGCACAGGAGATGAACTAGCAGTCTGGGTGAAAGCTCAAAAAAATACTAAAAATAAAAGTTTAAGAATGAAGTATTATAGCTATTGCATTCATTTTATAGTTCTTAGAATTTTTTCTGTAATTCAGCTCTTGAAAGGACTGCTCATGGTATATTAGAAGCAGAATTAATATGTACTGCATACCAAATTAATGCGGTGAATCCACGTGATTTATTTTAAGACTGAGGTTGGCACTTCCCTATCACTATTTTTTGAATCCTGTAGTCATGAAAAATGCTTATTTAAACACCTAATATTAAAACAGACTATATTATTCTCCGTAATATGTTAGTTTTGTTACACTATTTTTCTGCTTTCTACATAGATTGTTGACTTGTTCTTGATCATTGAGCTATCTCTTACTCATCTTTAAGATCCCAGTTTAAGTTCTAAGACCCCGAGGACTCTCACTGGTGAATCCTAACCAACTGAGCTCCTTCTCAACATTCATATAGTATTATATGTTATTATCCATATTTAGTTTCTCACGTATTCTTACTCTATACTGTTCCTAACTATTTCATATTCGTTTATAGTATTCTTCCAATTTTCTCAAGGGCATGGACCACGCTTTTTCCCATAACACCTAGGTCCTCAATCCTACAATTGCAAGGACCTGAATTTGCCCCAAAATATGAAAAAACTGGGAAGTGAAACTTTTCTCAGGGCCTCCAAACAAGAACTCAGCCCAGCCAACATCTGATTTCAGCTTTATGATACCCTGAATAAAGAACCAAGCTATAGGTAAGGACTTCTAACCTGTAGGATTTTGAACTAATAAATAGGTATATTTTAAGTCACCAAGTTATGGCAATTTGTTACATAGCAATAGAAAATAAATGCATTATATGAAATTCTATCCATACTGCATTTCATAGTAAGCCCACAGTATAAGAAGCTCCATTTAATTCCCCTGGGAATACATATAAATAATACTGATCCATGCCACTTGTCTGGTGCTTAGCAGATTCTATCATTACTCATTGCTAAACATTTCACGTATTTCTTGAGACTTCTAAACAGGTTAATTGAATAGCAAGAATTCCGTACATTTTTTATCTACCAGTTATTACATAAAGTATAATATATATATTAAACCATCAAATCTTCACAGTCACCCAAAAGCCCTTTATATAAGGATATTTAGGGATAAGAAGGTTAAATAAATTATCCAAGGTCATATAGAAAATAAATGAGAATGGAATTTATATAATCAGACTCTATTGCCTATGTCCTTAGCCATCACATTATAAGGGCAGATAGCAATGCTACACTTCTTCATAGCCTCAGTCTTGGTCCTATTTGGCCATGTGCATAGGCAAAATATAATTGAAATATCTAAAAATAATATGAATTATTTTTTTTAATTTTTTATTTTATCAATAAAGAACATTTGCTAAATATCTAACAGCTATGGAATATCCTTGATCAACTCTCTATGGTGTTGAAAGATTCTCCTGATGCTTACCATATAACTAGTTTTTTTTAACATAGTCATGAAAATAAAACCCTTTCTCCCTTTCCTAATAACCATTCTAAAATGTGTACAACTCTTCCACAGGGAGAAATTATATCTATTGTGTACAGGAATGAAAAATATATATTTTCAAATTTTATGTATATAATTATATTTACCCCCAAAGTGTCTTCATCGCATATTTAATGATTCCATGAGCCAATAGAGTCACCTATTTCTTGGTAACCAAATGAAGTTAGAAAGTTGACATTCTTGCATATACTTTGCATGATGTAAGACAAGTATGAGTGGATATTCCAATGGGTTAGTCAGAAAAAGTCAAGAATGCCCATCCTTTGAAGCATTTACTAAGTCATGTGTTGAGAACTTGGCTGTTGGTTCCTAGTGTCTGCCTCTTTGTGGAGGTGAATATAGTGGCTTTTAAAAAGTCTTACATTGCTAAAATGATATATTGAAAGACAAAAAAAAAATAGAGTAAAATATTTGAGTAGGTTTCTCTTTGTTTTTGAAAGTTGCATATCTCTGTAGTTAAATGATTTGAAATATGGTTTCAAAGCAGGGAGCCAGCCTCACAATTTGAAAGATTCCAAAACATTGTCCAGACATTTTCTTTTTATGTTTTTGTAAAACATTTAAGAACAAAAAAATTGACCATCCATGTGGACAGGTATTTTTGAAAGAGAAAATACAATAACTATATATAAAAGTCTACTAATATTTATTGGAATTAATATGAACTACAACTACTCTAATGATATACTTAATATTCTAAGGGTTGGCACTATTAAAATTATTTCATATGGGTAATAACACATGATTCTTTTTAATTTTGTTTCCTACCTTACATGATTCATCCTTTCTTATAATATTCCAATAGTTAGAAAATTTGGGTGTATTAACTACTGACAGATGATAGCAATTAAGAGTGATTCCACTCCAGTTGACTATTTGACCCACTGAATGATTAAAAAAAAAAAAAATTTGAAGATAGAATCAATTGTGTGTTTCAGCACCAGCTTGGAACAAAATCCTATTAGAATATTGAAATACATTACCTTTTAATAATTATGACATGAATAAATCTAATAGAAAAATAATTAACTTGATATCAGAGGAGTAATAGACAATGCTATGCATTTTTGTTAACACATTAAATTTAGAACAGAAATTATATGAACTGTATTCAATTTCTAAAAAAAAACTGAAGTAAATTTAAGTGGATCTTCAATTAATTTCAATTAATAGCTTAAGTGTTAATTGATGTAAATTTAATATATATCTTTTTATAGCTAGAGTTTGAAAATAGACAAGCAGTTGAACTTTAAAAAAAACGGTTAGATCAACTTGCAAGAGTATTCTAAATATGTAACTAATATAAATCAATTGTTTAAAATAAAATGAAAATGCCTTTTTCTTAATTTGTTTTTGTATATTCAGACACATAAAAATATGAATAAAATGAAAATTACCAGCATCCCATTACCCAAAATTAATATTTTGTATGTATTTATCCATATATTTCTATACTACCACATGTATTCACCTGTGTTATGGGGAAAATGCTGTTTCTTATCTAACTATTTTCTCTAAGTTATATATTGAATTGTTTTTATCATAACTATCTGTCCACATCTGAAAAGATATCATTGATAAAATGTTGGAATTCCTCTGCATGTAGGTATATATCATCTAAATATGTGTATTCATTTGATATTATAAAAGCAATATGTGCTTGGAAATAGGCAAATTAAATAATTATAAAGAGTAAGGAGTGTGTACTTTACTTGCCCACTACTAATCACATTTACAGAAATAACTGTGAGATGACAAAATATATATATTGGTCTTTGCACCCAGTTTCCAGCACAGAGCTCTTGAAATCCTCTTAATCTCCAAGGTAATAAGAGTGCTAGGTACATCTTATGTTTTAATATTTGGTCTTTTACCCTGGTTCCTGACACAAGCCTCCTAAATTCCTTGGATTCTCTTGGGTGATAGGAGGTTCTTTTGTTCAAATGAGGCTACTCTGAACAGGCTCCTGGATGGATTCTGGATGGGGCCTGGTCACCAGAAACACCAAGCCATTAGAGTTGGAATTTTCAGCACCGTCCGCCACTTCCCTACAGAGGGGAGAAGCCTCAGACATAGAGTTAATAATTGACTATGGCTAAGTGAGGAAGCCTCCATAAACTCCCATATGTATAATATTCGGAGAGCTTCCAGGTTGGTAAATGCATCCACATACCAAGAGGGTGATGCACTCCAACCCCGCAGACACAGAAGTTCCTGTACTTGCAACCTCTCAGACCTCCCGCTATGTGTTTATTCATCTGGATGTTCATCTATATCCATAACATGGCCTTTAATAAACTGATAAACATAAGTCAATGTTTCCCTGAATTCTGCTCTAGCAAATAATGGAGTTTAAGGAGGGAATTATGCAAACCTCCAATTTGTTGCCAAGTTGGATAAAAGTTATGGGCAAGAGCAACCTGGGATGTATTACTTGTGATTGGCATCTGAAGTAGGAGGTAATTGTGAGGTACTGATCCCTTAACCTGTGGGATCTGACACTAACTCCAGGCAAATGGTGTCAGAATTGAGTTAAATTATAGGACCCCCAGCCAGTGTCAGAGAATTGCTTGGTGGAGAAGAAAAACCCCACACATCAGGTTTCAGAAGTATTGTAATGTGGTAGTAATGTGAGAGTGAAGAAAAAAACCTAGGAGGGAGACTGAGGGTTTTTCCCATCTCAGTGTTACTGACAGCTTTATTTGCAAGCTTCCAGGTGTCTTCTATGAGTATAAAGGTCATATACATTTAAAATATCCATTTATACATGGTGTAATATAAACATACCATTCAGTAATATTTTTCACTAAAAATGGATATTGTTATGTATTCACATCAGACTACATTTATCTATTACTCTTGCAATAGCTGCAAACTTTCAAAAGTATACATGCATAATTCATTAATTTCCTGAATATACACTGGATAGGAATCTAGGTTATTACTGATATTTTTCTATTATAAGCAATAATGCAATGGACATCATTATGTTTATATATCTGCATACTTATTCATTTAGGTTTAATTCTCATAAATGGAATGAGTAATTCAAAGGATATGCATTTTTCACTTTTTATTAATATCTCCAGATTGTTCTTTGAAATGGCCATATACAAAAAAATAATTTTCTTATAAATTTATCCAAAAACTACTGTCACTAAAAAAAGTGTTTTCTGGAGCACCTGGCTGGCTCAATTGGTAGAACATGCAACTCTCAAACTCAGGGTTGTGAGTTTGAGCCCCACATTGGGTGTAGACAGTCTTTAAAGATAAAATTTAAAATAAATTGTTTTCTAACATTATCTTATTGCCATTTCAAAATTGTTCTTTTATAAGTAAGAAGATATAGCACTAGGATTTGGAAAGGAGAAGGTTGATATGAAGGAATGAAGTTGTGCATTTGTACATCTGTGATTCTTACAAGTCTTAACTTTGCATGTTTGGAAATAGTCTAGAGAAGAAGAAATAGATTGCTTTCCTTACTCTATTGATTTCATCAATATTCTCAGTAAAAATGTTTGAATACATAGCATGTGTTAGCCTTTAGGGAAATACTAGTAAATCTGATAGACATGATAATCTTCAACTTTCATAACATGTGCAGTTTAGAGCTATGGTTTACACTTACTAAAAAAACCACGTGAGGTGTTTGTTAAAAAATAAGATTTCCTGAAGTAATCCTCCAAACTTCTAATTCACTAGAACTGATTTGTGAAGCAGAAATCTATAATTTATTAAGCACATTAAGTGATTCCAATACAGGTAGCCTCAAGACCAAAAATCAATAATCAATGCCAATCTTGAAGAAACCCATAATTTTTGCCTCTGTCTAATGACAACATATCTACCACCAGAATAATGCCTGTACTTTTTATTCTGCTCAATAAATGTACTCACCAAAATAACAAGTGGCATGGAAGAGCTCATTATAAATTTGCTGAAGTGCTATAGTACTGTAGGTTATATTCACATCATGACCTAGGCACAAATTCTTTCTTGATTTCCTTAATGTGATTCCCTTTATATAGTTCTCCTCCATTAAATATATTGGTAAAACAAAGTTAATATACATTTTTTTAAATATATTAATTATAGGTAATATGAAATATTTTAGAATTCTGAAGGTTTTTCTGGGCCAAATTTTAGAATTTCTATAACTAGACCTTAGTTTTCTCATACAGGTCTATCTGTACTTGGCAACTACTATTCAGAGAGCCGAAATCATATCTTGTCCTCATGGAAATACATTCATCATTTTCCATGTACTATCTAACACATTCCATTTCTCTTCCTCCATGTTGTGATAATTACCTAAAGGCTAATTACCTAATGCCTACCTAAAATAGACTATAATATTCTATTGCTACCAGTGCCACTGGTGCTGAGTCTACTAATTCCATACATGGAGAGTTTAGCTTTTTCATGTACTGTATCATAATCTCAGGCATGAACAATTAGTGTGGCTATTAATATATTGTATTTAAAAAAATCTCTCTACTTTGATTGTTGGAACCAACACATAAAATCTTGGTTGGTAAGCATAATTCATTCCAGAAACTTGCTTATAATCCAAAGCACTTGTATATCAAAGTAAATTTCCCCAAAAGAAATAATGGAAACTCAGATGATTTATTCTACAACCAAAAAATATTCATATAAAAATCATTACAATAGTATAATAAAATAAAAATAATAAAGAAAATTCAAAATATAAGGAAAAGTAAACAAATTAACCCACACTTATTTTCAAAACCTTCGAGGCTGGTGTGAGAGAGACAAGAGAGAAGAGGGTTATTGTGTAGGATGACTTTCATTATCACTAACAGAATCACTGGTATCTACTGGCTCAATGGAATCTTTTTCTTTTCATGCAACTTTAACAAGAACCTATCCAATGACACTTGCTTTTGTCTCCTTTTGAGGATTTAGTGGAAATGTGATATTGCATTGTCATTACACAGATTCATCGCTCTCACTGCTACAGCCTTATTTGGGTGGTGCTTTTCCACAAAATTTTGCAATGTTTCCCACATTTTACATGTGTCCCTAATCTCACTGAAATGATGGATTCCTCCACCTTTTTCTCTTCCCCTGCAGGCGAGATTTCCTTCATAATCTCTTGCTGTTGCTCATGATGCAACAGTTGGATGTAACAGTCAGATGCCAGTTGTGGGCACCTTCCAACATTCTGAAAAATCACTGAATTCTGCGACCAAGCATCTAAGCATGGGAGACAATCACTCACAATCCCACAGCAAGCAAGAGAGAAGAACCATTGGCTCAGTTGTGATCATGTGACTTTCAGTGTTACATAGTACTCATATTGCAAGACATTGCTCATTTATCAAGTTAAAATTTATTAGAAATGTTTGCTCACCTACCGGAACACTTGCAGAACAAGTTATTTGCAATCCAAGGTTTTACTGTACTTGGAATTCCCTCTTACCTCTACTTTTCTTCTCCCTTCCCCCTAAGGAGATATTCCATTTATATGCAAATCAGTCCTTACCAAGTTACTGTCCAGAACAGCTACATGGTCACCCATATGTATACATCCTAAACGACAGATTTGCACAAGCTATGCCTCTGCAACATGTCTCTTGCCTCATATCTTACTACTATCCTAGAAAAAAACAAACAAAAAAAAAAAGATTAGCCATAGTCAACTACATCATTTACTCAAGTTCAGCAGTGTGATTAACTCTTTCAAATCTCCTAAAATTTGGATATTTTTTCTTTATCTAGACTGATACAGATTTACCCATCTTCCTCATCCAAATTTCTACTTAGCTTTTAGGACTAAATTCAAATATCACTTCTGTGAAGTGCTCTTGGTGTCCTTTCTCTCCAGGGCTCCCACTGAGATTAGTTCATGTGTCCTGAAATCCAGCCCACATTCTTTTCACTAACCAAGTCTTGAGCCCTGGTGAATGGAATCTGAAAAAAAAAAAAAAAAAAGTTGTTTTTTGCTCTTTTACACAGGTGAACCATCTACTTTAAAGTTCACTACAAAGAAGAGTGCTGTTTCACTCAAATTAGGTGCCCATATGGACTGCTGGCAACCCAATATAACTTTCCTTCTTCTTTAACTACTGTCAGACATCATGAATAGATGGGGGGGAAAATCTGGATGCATACTGTATGTTGAAAGATAGAATGATGGGAGAATTTTGTATTTCTGTGTCTATATATAATAGCAGGAGCTTATTTTCTCCTATAAAATACATTTTTCAATTTTCATTTGTTTAATCATGTGGATGGTTAAGGAAGACTTTCTCAAGCTAATCTTCAAGGCTTTGCTTAATGCTGGCTAATTTTAAAAAAATTGGTTTTGATTGAACTGTAAGTTCCCTGAGGGTAGCAGCCACAAACTCCTGAAATTGATATACTCTTGGTTGCTTGTGGAGAAAAAAAAAGAGTAAAAACTAAATAAATAAAACAGACTGTGCTCCTTATACTAGCTTTCGGTTGCTGTGTAATAATTACAATAAATTTAGGAACTTAAAACAACACAACATTATTATCTCACAGTTTCTATGAGTCAGCAATCTAGAATCAGCTTAACTGGGTTCTTCCTTCAGATCTCACAAGGTTGTAATCAAAGTGTTAGCTGGGGCCACAGTTTTCATCATGAGTCTGAGATCATATTACAAATTCAACTTATAAGTTGTTAGCCAAATTCAGTTTCTTATTTTTTATTAAGTTTATTTGTTTATTTTTTTGTGATCTCTATACCCAGCATGGATACCCCAAGATCGATGGTCACAGGCTCTACTGACTGAGCCAGCCAGGTGCCCCACCAAATTCAGTTCCTTATGATTATATAACCAAGATCTCTGTTGTCTTGCTGTCCTGGAGACTTCTTTCAGCTCCTGGATGCCACCTCTCTATATAGTCTGCAAAATGACTGTTTCCCTCCTTTGAGGACAAACAGGTAAAAGAAAGGAACAATGAAACAAACAAACAAAAAAATCTCTGCTTTTAAAAGGCTCACCAGGGGTGCCTGGTGGCTCAGTGGGTTAAGCCTCTGATTTTGGCTCAGGTCATGATCTTGCATACTGTGAGTTCAAGCCCGCGTTGGGCTCTCCGCTGACAGCTCAGAGCCTGAAGCCTGCTTCATATTCTGTGTCTCCCTCCCTCTCTCTTCCCCCCTCCCCCCGCTTGCTCTCTGCCTCTCTCTCTGTCTCAAAGATAAATAAACAATAAACAAGAACTAAAAAAAAAAAAGCCATGTGAAAGATCCCAGTGTTTTCTGTTCTTAAAGTAATAAGAAATGAAATATTTCAATGAACAGTACATCATAATCTGAATTCCCTAGAGTCTGAAATAGGTTTATCTGACAATGCTTTCTTGAGGATTCAGTCCAAAAGAAGCAAGGGGAAATAAAAGGGGTAAGTAAGGAAAGAAAAGAGCAAAAGTCAATATAAGATGTCTGTAAGTGATAGGGTCCCAACTTCAAAACAAAATACTTCCAATTTCCTGGTTACACAAGACTGTACCTAAGAGGCTGTATGGGGTCACTGAGTCTAGAAGCACTGTCTTCTCTCTGGAATAAGAAACAATCAATTTGCCTGCTGGATTCATGTGATATTCTGAATCTTGATTTGTTAACATTTATTGCATATGTCAGTTACTCTCATCTTCCTGGCCCCTCCGTGCAGCCTCTGGAGAAGACAAAGCTTTTCTGGATCTGACAGGAGGGCTGGAGCTGAAAATGTGTTGCCTTTCAACAAGAGCCAGCACGAGGGCCATGCAGAACACGGGTCTTCACCCAAAGGGGAGGCTGAGACCAACAGTGGTGCTGAGATGAGCAATGAAAGCATCAGGACTTGGGGAAAGCAGTGATTATTCTAGCAGGAAGCATGGCCGGTGATCCAAGCTAAAGGTACAAGTGAGACCAAAAACTGAATCAGAGGGTTCATAACCTAGGTCCCATTTAAAACATGATACAATTTATTTTGCATTTGAAAGATTACTTTCCAGGCTGTGGATGGGGGGGGGGGGAGGATCAATAGGGGTTCAGAGAAGATGGGGATAAGACTATTGCAGCAGTCCAAGTGAGAAACTAAGATATTGTGGTAGTGAAGACAGGGGAGAAGAGTAGGAATCTGTAGACTGCAGTGAAGAAACATGAATGTTTCTTCATGTTTTTTTCATGGTCAAGATTTTCTGAGCATAGGGAACTGGAACCTCACTTAAAAGAGAATCCTTATAAGTTAAAGGTGACTAAATAGCAAGGTTGAGAGAGTGTGAAACATCCAAGAGATTTCAGAGATTTTTCTCCCTAGAGCTATATACTTATGTTTCAAAGGGCAATGAAACTCAGATGAGCCATTTCCATTCCAAATGATGGTAAGATATCAGAAAGGCAGATTTCTCCAATACCCTCCCAGCCCCCCAGCTCTCTTCTCTCAGAGGGAAAGGAGTG
Source organism: Herpailurus yagouaroundi (assembly GCF_014898765.1). Taxonomy (NCBI): domain Eukaryota; kingdom Metazoa; phylum Chordata; class Mammalia; order Carnivora; family Felidae; genus Herpailurus; species Herpailurus yagouaroundi. Next base: position 8,919,427 of record NW_024412441.1, read on the forward strand.
TGAGCTGTCTAGATCTTCTATAAGTTCCCAGAGTCCTAATTTCAGGGTTCCTTTCTTTATTGCAAAAAAAATCCCTTTTACATGTTCAAGGTGACATCTGGCTGTCACTACACAACCATAAAAGGGGAGAATGGGGTGTGGGGAACCAATCTCTACTAACTCTATCTCTCAGCTGAAAACCTAGTGTTTGCTTTTAGGACAAGATAAATACATATATTTATCACAGACCAACAATTATTTAGTAGATAAGATAAACAACATTGGGTAATGATTCAGAGATAAGAGTTCTTTCATTCTTTTCACGGTATGTGTTGGGCACAACTATTGCAAGATACAGCCATGAACATAACTGAAAATACCTCTGACCTGACAAAACTTACAATGCAGCTAATGGAGTAACATTAGCATCAAAATTTTATTTTACTCACTGATGCAGCAGTCAATAAGATTACATGGATGGGAAAATATGACTTACAGATGCTATAAGTTCAATATTAGAATATCAGCTGCCACTTCTAGCTATCTTTTCTGTTAAGAATTGAGATTGTCTTGGGGTGCCTGGGTGGCTTAGTTGGTTCAGCTATGGACTGTTGGTTTCCACTCAGGTCATGATCTTGCAGTTTCATGAGTTTGAGCCCTATGTAGGGCTCTGTGCTGGCAGAGCAGAGCCTGCTTGGGATTCTCTCTCTCTCTCTTTGCCCCTCCCCTACTTGCACGATCTCTGTTTGTCTCAAAATAAATAAATAAGCTTAAAAAAAAGAATTGAAACTGTCTCACACAGCTACTCATCAAATTAATAAAACTTCCCTCAACATTTAAAAGATATGTATTTCAAGCAATTCCAAAAACTTAGTTGAAGAAGTAGGGGCAGGTTGATTTCAGCTCCAGAAGAGCTGACTTTGTGTCTTCTTTAAGACGTTCTAGATATCTCAGATGTGTTCCAATCAAAGCAGAGACTCATAATGAACAATTTCATCTTTTTCACTATTTCTATGAATACAGTGTATATAATTGAAAGCAAAATTTATAGTCATATAGGATTGCATAACCCTTTTATCAACCTTATTTGAAAATTTCCATTAAATACTTCTTTTAAGCACCTTGGTGGGAAATTGAATGCAACCACCCATCTTTAGGAACTGTAATTGAAACTTGTTCCAATGTCATTGCCAATATGTCAAGAATGATGCCTGGGTTTTGTATAGGGACTAGAAATATTTATGGAGATGGGAAGTAGTGAGGAAGATCCAGTTTGGTGAAAAGAAGTGCCTAAACTTAGATTTTGACAAGTAGGCTGTCCTTCTTTGTTGGTTTACTTGCTTTGGTGCTAGAATTCATTCTTACCCCTTTAACAAAGACCTACACATAGGGGTCACTCTTAATAAATGTTAGTAGACATAAGTTCCATCATCCTTTACCATGCAAGAAACATGGTTATATTATAACCATTCCAAGTCCTTTATTTAGCAGAGGTTTCTATACAACATGCTACATGAGAACACAGTGTCAGCTCCACTGCTGTGTCCTGAATTTGTCATCTCTCTACTAGTCCCTCCTTGCCATTTTTGTTTTCCCTAATATATCATTAATGTATGGATATCGACCCAGTAGCACAGTGCTACAGTGAAGACCTCTCTTCCCTGAGCTAATCAGAGTTTGTTTTCCATGATACCTCTAAGCCGAAGGCTTAGATGAACCATAAAACTGAAGACTGAACATGGTATCTCTGAGTTAAAAAAAAAAAAAGGCAGGAGAGGACTTCTTACAAAGTTTGTCTGACTGAGGGGCACATGAGTGGCTCAGTCGGTTGAGAGTCTGACTCTTGGTTTTTGGCTTAGGTCATGATCTCACAGTTTTTTGGGTTCAAGGCCCATGTCAGGCTTCATGCTAAGAGCATGGACCCTGCCTGGAATTCTCTCTACCTTTTCTCTCTGCCCCTTCCCTGCTCATGCTGTCTCTGTCACTCTCAAAATAAATACATTAAAAAAAAAAAAGCTTACGTGATTGGTATTTCTAAAACTTTAATCTTATTTCTTCATCTAAAAGGTTGTTTATTATTAATTTTTAGCAGGATAGTCTCATTCACCAATTCTGATTAAAAGGAAACTTCACCCAACTTGTGGAAGCCCCACTCTCCTTGCACAGAAATTGGCTTGTCTTAGGGTTTCTCTCCCTTTATCTTCTACTTGAAATTAGGCAAGAAATATGAATGACTTTAGCAGGATGCCAAGGGAATGCTCTACCAACTCAATTTTGGCAAGACATGTTAGGTAGTCTTGGACGCTCCACCTCCAGGTACTAGTAAGTTGTTCATGTCAGCACGAATAATAAACTTGCCATGTTTCTTTCCACTTTCAGTATTCTGGCAAGCAATATTTGGGCAACCTATTCACATTCACCCACACCCTTCCTGGCAGCTAATAATACCCAGAATATGTTATAAATCCACATCTAAAAAAAGGTTTATTCACTTAATGCACAGGTCCTTCTGCCCACGTGGAAGTGTTACCTACATTATTATGCAAATAAGCTTCCATATGGAGACATTGTTTAGAGACTTCCTAAAATTTTTCTAACATAAACCATCATGCACACTCAGTTTCTATAAGTGGAACTAGGTAGTGTGTTGTATAAGCCTTTATCTTCCTCTCTCTCGAGAACACCGTGACTATCACAACCCCATTGAGAATACTGCTGGGGGTTGGTTTGTCCTATCAGTTCGCAGTTTTCTTCATTTATTCTTTGTTGGGCACTCATTGAACTTCCAAAGTCTCTTATATTATGTGTTATAAGTCCTTGGGGAACCTGAATAGACAGACCCCTCTTAAAGGTTGTTTTATTGTGTTACTATTTTGTCAGTTATAATCATTATAGTCCCAATATAACGTTGAAAATTATTTAGAATGGGGCACATTTTTGCCACCAAAAATATTTATCCCTATATTCTTATTAAAGCAATGATATAAATGTCTTAGAGTAACATACTGTCCCCTTTTAAGGCCATTAACTGTAGGATTTTGTGAGAAATGCTTTTGACTAAGGGTCTGGACAGATTTAGTTCAGCTCTTCTACTAATCAATTTTGTATTACTAAATATGTACTTTTTTCTCTTGGTTGTATTTCTCTTGTTGCTTTGCTGGTCTTTTGGGATTACTGTGAAGAAAAATATAGCTGGTGGGATAATGCTTTGAAACGGCAATATGAAAATTCAAAGTAGAATCACCATTTTCTATTTATATTCTATAACTTAAACCAACACCCCTCTCAGAACACATATAAACCCATCTCCCCTCACACATATTTTCATGCAGTTAGCTTCTCTCCAGCACTTCTTTTTTATAGAAAATATTACTTAGAAAGTCATTAAATGCAGGACCTTTTCTTTTTTTACATTCACCAATGATTCTGACACACAATACATTTATTTATTCATTCTTTTGACATATCTCTTTCTCATTTTCAGTCACATGAGTATCTTGTTTCTTATTCCATTTTTTTAAATCATTTTACTACCTCCCTCACCAAGTATTGGTTCACCATCAACCGTACAGTGGAAAAAGTGCATTTCAAGCATTCCTGTCATTATCTTCTCATTTCCCCAGTAATACAGTCACACTATTACCCATCTGTACCTGCAGCTCTTGTATTGCCAAATGAAGTAGGAATTCTTTTTTCATCATCATACTTTCTTGCCTTTCTGTGGAGTAAACAATTATTGTTTATTATTGCAGTTTTTCCCCTCTTGGGATATTTTGTTTATCTTTTCCTCTATTTTCATAATACATGTTTTTTTTACAAAAAATTTCACATGTAACTTCAAGTTTTGTAGTATAACCAGTTGAGAAGTCAATAAGACATTTAGAAATATAGAAATAGAATTTGAAGGAGAGATCACAATTGAAATATATATCTAGTAGTATCTCAATTTTAAAAATGTGGAAACTGAGATCTAGAGAAGTCAATTATCTTTTCCAAAATTAGAATCATTAAGTGGCAATTAAGTATGTCTGGTTCTTGAATTCAAATCTTAATTATCATAACCATTAAGCTATGCCCATAAAGACTGAAGTATCGTCTGAATGAATGAATGTGCTTGCCCCTATTTGCTCTTAATATTTTTTAAAAGTCTTTTAGGGGGGATGAGCCAAGATGGCGGAACAGCATGGAAGGTTTTTGTGTGTCTCGTGTCCATGAAATACAGCCAGACCAACACTAAACCATCCTACACACCTATAAAACTGATTGGAGGATTAACACAGCAATCTGCACAACCTGAACCACAGCATTTAGCAGGCATGTGGTGTGGAGAGGTGAACTTGGGGAGACAGAAGCTGGCGACGGGCAGGGAGCCACCTTTGTAGGTGGAGAAAGGACGGAGACTGGGGCGGGGGAGAATACAGGAAAAGCACCCCTCCCCAAAAGCAGTTGGAGAGAAAGTGGAAAATTGGAAACTGCTGCAGGGACTAACCTAAAAAGGGAGAAAGGAAAAAGGAGAGGGTTTAAATTCCATTAGGACTGTAAATAAGGGAAGCGCAAAGGCTGTAACTCCGCAGCTCGATACCTGGCGGTGCTCTGGTGGGAAGGGTGAATCCCCAGGAAGAGAGTGGGGTCCAGGATTTTCAGGCCACATGGGGAAAAGTGGTTCCTCTGCTGGAAGGACATTTGGTAGAGACTGTTGAAGCCACCTGGTCCCAGCAGACCCCAGAAAATGGCCACATACGCTGGTGCTGAAACAAGGTCATTAAGTGTGAAGCCGGGTGCCAGATGTGTGTTGTGATTTTCCATAATCCCTGAAAAGCTGCTGCTACACTATCTCGCAAACTTTTTCTGGGGTGGGCTGGCACCTGGCCACAGTCTCGGGGTACCGGCAGCAGCAGGCATTCCTGGGTGCAGCTGGCATTCGGCCATTGCTCAGTGAGACCCTCCCGCAGATGGGTAGAATGGGTCAGAGCCACAGTCCTTCAGAAGTAAGGGGCTGGGGAAAACAGCCACATCTGAGACAAAACTCGGGAGAGAGGCACTGCCTGAGGCTTGGTCATGGACAGTGAAGAAGTAAGCAGTGGACAAAAGCTGAAGACAGAGGATGGGTGTGCAACTGCTGATCAGGGAGAACACAGTTCCCATACTAGAGACTGGGTAGCCGGGTGCCGCCATTTTCACCACTCCCGTGCATGCGCATATGCAACTACAAGCGCTGCAACAATCCACCCCAGTAGCCTAGTAGCGCCATCTAGTGGAGAACGGAGCCATTACACTGAGCCCTGCCCAAATGGGCCAACCTCGTTTTTCAAGCACACAAGTCTCACCGCCTACTTAGTTTATGGACTAAAAAGCGCTACGTAGTCTGACTTCTAGGGGAAAACAAAGTAATTTCAGTCCTATTTCAATCTGTTAGCAACTCCGTTTATTCAATTTTCTTTCTTTTTTTTCTCTTTTACAATATTCTTTTTCTTAAATAAAGAGAAAAAATTCATTTTTATTTTCAATTTTTATTAAAAATATTTTTAATTTCTTTCTATATTTTTTATGTTTGTATACATTTTTTCAAATTCTATCTTACTTCCATAATTCTACTTTAGTCTACTTCAGTGTGTACCCCTTTTCAAATTTTCAAACTATTTCCTTGTTTTCTCTTTTTCTTTTTTCGCTTTTTTGTATCTTTTCTTTTTCTTGAATGCAGAAAGTGAAAAATTTCATTTTTACTTTCACTTTCTATTAAAAACATTTTTCTTTAAATTTTTTACTATATGTTTTGCTTTTATGTAAATTTTTTTGAATTCTATTTTACTACCATCCTTTTATTTCAGTCTACTACAGGCTTTTCACTTTTTCAAATTTTCAAACGATTTACTTTTTACCTTTTTTTTCTTTTTCATTTCTTTTCTTTTTCTTGAATACAGAAAGACAAAAATTCATTTTTTATTTTAATTTTTATTAAGACTTTTTCTTTTTTTCCTACTATATTCTTTACTTTTGTGTAAGTTTTTTCAAATTCTATTTTACTCCTATCATCTCATTTTAGTTTACTTCAGTGTATTCAATTTTCAAATTCTCAAACAATTTTGTTATTTTTTTCCCCTTTATTTTCTCTAATCTTTCAAACCACGTTCAACACCAAGACGAGAACACACCTAGGATCTAGCATCATTTATTAGATTTAGTGTGTGTGTGTGTGTGTGTGTGTTTAATTTTTTAATTTTAATATTTTTTTAATTTTAATTTTTTTTAAATTTTAATTTTTCTATCTCATTAATTCTTTTTCTCCCTTCAAAATGATAAAATGAAGGAATTCACCCCAAAAGAAAGAGCACAAAGAAACTACATCCAGGGATTTAACCAACACAGATACAAGCAAAATGTCTGAAACAGAATTTAGAATCATGATAATAAGAATACTAGCTGGAGTCAAAAATAGATTAGAATCCCTTTCTGAAGAGGGAAAAGAAGTAAAAAATAGCCAGAATGAAATTAAAATGCTATAACTGAGCTGCAATCATGGATGGATGCAGCAGCAGCAAGGGTAGGTAAGGCAGACAGAGAATCAGTGATATAGAGGACACACTTATAGAGAACAATGAAGCATAAAAAAAGAGGGAGATTAAGGCAAAAGAGTATGATTTAAGAATTAGAGAAATCGGTGACTCATTAAAAAGGAACAACATCCGAATCATAGAGGTCCCAGAAGAGGAAAAGAGAGAAATAGGTGTAGAGTTATGTGAGCAAATCATAGTGGAAAACTTTCCTAACCTAAAGAAAGACACAGACATCAAAATCCAGGAAGCACTGAGGACCCCTATTAGAGTCAACAAAAACCGACCATCAACAAGGCATATCATAGTCAAATTCACAAAATACTCAGGCAAGGAGAGAATCCTGAAAGCAGCAAGGGAAAAAAAGTCCCTAACCTACAAGGGAAGACAGATCAGGTTTGCAGCAGACCTATCCACAGAAACTTGGCAGCCCAGAAAGGAGTGGCAGGATATATTCAGTGTGCTGGATCAGAAAAATATGCAACCAAGAATTATTTATCCAGCAAGGCTATCATTCAAAATAGGAGAGATAAAAAGTTTCCCAGACAAACAAAAATTAAAGGAGTTTGTGACCACCAAACCAGCCCTGCAAGAAATTTTAACGTGGACTCTGAGGGGAGAAGAAATGAAAAAAAAAAAAAATATATATATATATACACACACACATATATATATGCATACATATACATATATATATGTGTGTATACATATATATATGTGTGTGTGTATGTATACATATATATACACACACACATGTATACATACATAATATATATACATATATACATATACATATACACACTTATATATAATAAAAATATATAATATATAATATATATAATAATATAATATTTTAATATGTATATATATATTATATGTATTATTTTGTATGTAATTATATATAATATATGTATTATTTTGTATGTAAAATATAATTTTGTATGTATATATATAATAAATATATATATAATAAATAAAGGGTCAGAGAACAACACCAGAAACTCCAACTCTACAAGCATCATAATGGCAATAAATTCATATCTTTCAGTACTCACTCAATGTCAATGGACTCAATGCTCCAATCAAAAGACATATGGTAACAGAATGGATAAGAAAACAAGATCCATCTATATGCTGTTTACAAGACACCCACTTTAGATCTTTTGAAAATAAGGGGATGGAGAACCATCTATCATGCTAATCATCAACAAAAGAAAGCCAGAGAAGCCACACTTATATCAGACAATCTAAACTTTAAAATAAAGATTGTATCAAGAGATTCAGAAGGGCGTTATATCATAATCAAGGGGTCTATCCACCAAGAAGACTCAACAATTGTAAACATTTATGTGCCAAATATGGGAGAACCCAATTTTATATCAATTAATCACAAACATAAAGAAACTCATTGAGAGTACTACCACAATAATAGGAGATTTCAACACCCCACTCACAGCAATGGACAGATCATCTAATCAAAAAATCAACAAGGAAACAACGGCTTTGACTAACACACTGGGCCAGATGGACTTAACAGATATATTCAGAACATTTCATCCTAAAGCAGCTGAATATACATTCTTCTCCAGTGCATACAGAATGTTCTCCAGAATAGACCATATACTGGGACAAAATTAGCTCTAAGTAAGTACAAAAGATCAAGATCATACCGTGCGTATTTTCAGACCACAATGCTATGAAACTTGATATCAACCATAAGAAAAAATTTGGAAAGGTAACAAATACTTGGAGACTGAAGAACATCGTACTAAAGAATGAATGGGTTAACCAAGAAGTTAAAGACCAAATTAAAAAGTATATGAAAGTCAATGAAAATGATAGAACCACAACCCAAAACCTCTGCGATTCAGCAAAGGCGGTCATAAGAGGAAAGTATATAGCAATCCAGGCCTTCCTAAAGAAGGAAGAAAGATCTCAGATACACAACCTAACCTTACGCCTTAAGGAGCGGGAAAAAGAACAGGAAATAAAACCCAAAAACCAGCAGAATACAGGAAATAATAAAGATTAGAGCAGAAATTAATGCTATCGAAACCCCCAAAACAGTAGAACATATCAATGAAACCAGAAGCTGGTTCTTTGAAAGAATTAACAAAACTGATAAACAACTAGCCACTTTGATCAAAAAGAAAAAGGAAAGGACCCAAATAAATAAAATCCAGAATGGAAGAGGTGAGATCACACCAACACCACAGAAATAAAAATAATAAGAGAATACAATGAAAAATTATATGCCAATAAATGGGTAACCTGGAAGAAATGGAAAAATACCTAGAAACATATACATTACCAAAATTGAAACAGGAAGAAATAGAAAATTTGATCAGACCCATAACCAGCAAGGAAATCGAATTAGTAATAAAAAATCTGCCAAAAAACAAGATTCCAGGGCCAGATGGCTTTCTAGGGGAATTCTACCAAACATTTAAGGAAGGAAGAGTTAATACCTATTCTCCTGAAACTGTTCCAAAAAACAGAAATGGAAGGAAAACTTCCAAACTCTTTCTATGAAGCCACCATTACCTTGATTCCAAAACCAGACAGAGACCCCACTAAAAAGGAGAACTACAGACCAATTTTCCTGATGAACATGGATTCAAAAATCCTCAACAAGATATTAGCCAACCGGATCCAACAATACATTAAAAAATTATTCACCACGACCAAGTGGGATTTATACTTGGGATGCAGGGCTGGTTCAATATCCACAAAACAATTAATGTGATTCATCACATCAATAAAAGAAAGGACAAGAACCATATGATCCTCTCAAGAGGTGCAGATAAAGCACTTGACAAAATACAGCACCCTTTCTTGATAAATACCCACATGAAAGTAGGGACAGGAGTATCACACCTCAAGATCATAAAAGCCATATATGAACGACCCACCACTAATATCATCCTCAATGGGGAAAAAGTGAGAGCTTTCCCCCTAAGGTCAGGAACAAGACAGGGATGTCCACTCTAGCCACTGTTATTCAACATAGTATTGGAAGTTTTAGCCTCTGCAATCAGACACCACAAAGAAATAAAAGGCATCCAAATCGGCCAGAAGGAGGTCAAACTTTCACTCTTCTCAGAGGACATGATACTCTATATGAAAACGCAAAAGATTCCACCAAAAAACTGCTAGAATTGATTCATGAATTCAGCAGTTGCAGGATATAAAAATCAACGCACAGAAATTGGTTGCATTTCTATACACTAACAATGAAGTGGCAGAAAGAGAAATCAAGGAATCGATCCCATTTACAGTTGCACCAAAAACCATAAAATACCTAGGAATAAATCTAACCAAAGAGGTGAAAAATCTATACGCTGAAAAGTATAGAAAGCTTATGAAAGAAATTGAAGAAGACACACACAAAAAAGGAAAAAGATTCCATTCTCCTGTATAGGAAGAACAAATATTGTTAAAATGTTGATACTACCCAAAGTGATCTACATATTCAATGCAATCCCTATCAAAATAACACCAGCATTCTTCACAGAGCTAGAACAAATAATCCTAAAATTTGTTTGAAACCAGAGATGGCCACAAATAGTGAAAACGATCTTGAAAAAGAAAACCAAAGTAGACTTCAAGCTATACTATAAAGCTGTAATCTCAAGACAGTATGGTACTGGCACAAGAACAGACACTCAGATCAGTGGAACAGAATAGAGAACCCAGAAATGGACCCACAAATGTTTGGCCAACTAAACTTTGACAAAGCAGGAAAGAATATCCAATGGAATAAAGTCAGTCTCTTCAGCAGCAGTGCTGGGAAAACTGGACAGCCACATGCAGAAGAATGAACCTGGACCACTTTCTTACACCATACACAAAAATAAACTCAAAATGGATTAAAGACCTCAATGTAAGACAGGAAGCCATCAAAATCCTCAAGCAGAAAGCAGGAAAAACCACTTTGATCTTGGCCACAGCAACTTCTTACTCAACACGTCTCTGGAGGCAAGGGGAAAAAAAGCAAAAATGAACTACTGGGACCTCATCAAAATAAAAAGTTTCTGAACAGCAAAGTAAACAATCATCATCTAACTAAAAGGCAACTGACAGAATGGGAGAAGATATTTGCAAATGACATATCAGATAAAGGGTTGGTATCCAAAATCTATAAAGAACTTATCAAACTGAACACCAAAAAAACAAATAATCCAGTGAAGAAATGGGCAAAAGACATGAATAGACACTTCTCCAAAGAAGACATCTAGATGGCCAACTGACACATGAAAAAATGCTCCACATCACTCATCATCAGGGAAATACAAATCAAAACCACAATGAGATACCACCTGACACCTGTCAGAATGGCTAACATTAACAACTCATGCAGCAATAGATGCTGGCGAGGATGCAGAGAAAGAGGATGTGTTTTGCATTGTTGGTGGGAATGCAAGCTGGTGCAGCCACTCTGGAAAATAGTATGGAGGTTCCTCAAGAAACTAAAAATAGAACTACCCTACAACCCAGCAATTGCACTACTAGGCATTTATCCATGGGATACAGTTGTGCTGTTTCGAAGGGACACATGCACCCCCATGTTTATAGTAGCACTATCAACAACAGCCAAAGTACGGAAAGAGCCCAAATGTCTGTCGATGGATGAATGGGTAAAGAAGATGTGGTATATATGCAATGGAGTATTACTCGGCAATCAAAAAGAATGAAACCTTGCCAT
>NW_024412441.1:8930761-8958623 GCF_014898765.1 Herpailurus yagouaroundi
TGCAGGTGGGGGGATGGGCTAAATGGGTAAGGGGCACTAAGGAAAATACTCCTGAAATCATTGTTGCACTATATGCTAACTAATTTGGATGTAAATTTAAAAAAATAAAACATAAAACAAGTTAATAAAAAAAATAAAAGCCTTTTAAATATTTCTATAATCTTGGTCACCATCTCTCACCTATGCTATTGTAATAACCTTCTAAACAACCTTTCTGCTTTATAATTTGCTTTCTGTAGTCAGTAGTCTATTCTCAATATCATAGCCAGAGTGAACCTTTGAATATATTAGTCAGATAATTTTACTCCTCTGTTCAAGTCCATGCAGTGGTTTTCCATTCCTGCAGCATAACAGCCAAACTTCTTATAATGGCTTACCAAACTCCACATTATTGGGACCTTCATAACTTTTGTGGACTTTTTCTTTAGTTTACTCACTGGACCATACTAGTCTCCTGTTGATGCTCAAGTAAGCTTAATCCCTTCTTTGGCCCCTCCCCAGGCATGTGCCTGCATTCCCAATTCGCTGAACTCTTCAAAATCTTTATCAAAAGTCATTTTGTTAATGAAGCTTAGTGTTGCTATTTTTATCAAAATTCCACACCACATTATTCCAACCCTTATGGTTATTATTTTTCCCATAGAATTTATCAACTCCCTACATACTACATAATTTATGTATTTATTAGTTTTATAGTGTATTGTTTATTTTCTCTTCCTGACTAATGTAAACTTCATAAGGACAACTACTATATTTTCAAAAATATTTGCAAATAGTTGTTTTTGAATAAATAGTAAGGTAAGGAAATAATTGAGAAGCAAAGTAAGATAGGAATGAGGAGACTTGAGAGTTATAAGGATATTTTACTAGAGGATAAACATATCACTATTCTCTGATACTTAGACAAAGTGTTTTATGAGACTAAATCTACCCTGAAAATAATAGAATTTAATGTGGTGTTTTCTCAGTGCACTTTTAGCTCTGAAATGTGAAATATGAATGAAAGGGTACAGTAAACCTCTATTTTTCATTAAGCCCATAATATTAGAAAGGACCTCCTGGAATTGAAAGTAGTGGTTTTGTAACTCTGTAGAGTAACCACTTATTTTGCACAGTAGGTAGAAAACATATGGGACTTATGTTCACAGGACCTGGTCTGACTGAAAATTCCACTAAATTGAAAAGAGTTTAAAATACCTTTTTAGATTATGTAATCATTGTTGCTGCCAATCTTTTAAAATCAGCTTCCTAAATATCAACCTTCTACCCCGCACTGTGTAAAGACATATTACAAAAGCTGTATCTTGACCTAATCCAGTGAAATATTTTTACTAAGCAAAAATAGAATCTTAATAGATTTTTAAAAGATGCAATACATGTACTATTCCCTGTTTGTGTCCTGGGAAGGAAAATGTCCACCTATAAGTGATGCTCATACCTTAAGGAAATCAGAATCAGGCAAGATTATTCTAATGTTATTCAATAGTCTATCTTTTAATTATTTTACTTTGCTTAGTCTATTCTCTCAATTGAGTTTAGTGGCTGGTGACTTAAATTTGCCATGTGTTTGAGCAAATTTTATTATAGTATGAATTCTGTCTGCCTTAAATCAGTATATGAACAGTGTCTGAATTCTAGGAAATAAAGATTGTAAAACATTTTAATATACAGTAAATGATGAGCTCCTGGTAAAATTTTAGAAATATTCTTTGCAATCTCAATTATTCCCTAAAATGCTAAATTTTATCCTAATTATGCACATTTGGAGGAATAAGAGCTGTGTTGTCAAAACAGATATTATCATCTTGGAGAACTGAATTTGTCCTGTCCTAAAATCTACTGCATATTATTTGACCTTTATCTTAACTTTAAATCTCTGCATTCTTGATGATATGTTAAAAACAAAGGAACTTGATCAGCACAGAGAAAGTGTGAGATGTGACAAAGACCTACATGAATATATACAGCATTCTGAGATCCTTGAAAGGAAACTGACAAAGTGGATATCATAAGAAATATTCATTAATAGAGACCAAGCAAATCTGATTTCTAAATCACCTTTAATTTAGAAGGCAGTGAATTGGTTTGTTTTGTACAATGTAGGATAAAAAGAGTTTTCTCAATATATATTAATCATGCATATGGCTACATAGGAAATGTTTAAGCTTTTCAACTATCTTTTTTTAAATGTTTATTCATCTATTTTTTGAGAGAGAGAAAGTGTATGCATGCACACATGAGCAAAGGAGGGACAGAGGGAATGGGACAGAGAGAGAATCCCAAGCAGGCTCCATGCTGTCAGTATAGAGCCTGATAGGGGGCTCCATTTCACAAACCAGGAGATCATGGCCTGAATTGAAATCAAGAGTCAGACACTTAACCAACTGAGCCACCCACATGCCCCGCTTCTCAAACTTTCAAGAAAAATCTAGAATATTTATCCTATCGGTTTTGTGATGAGGTGACCAATAAGTAAAACTTAACAACTAATTAGTGTAGATATCTGTTAAATTTTTCACAAAGCCAAAGATTTATAGCACATTTAACTCACATATGATCTCATTAATGAGACCAGTTGTGGATCCTTTGCTGTGATGCATTGCTGAAATATTTCAGGCCAGATAGTTTTTGATGAAGGTACTAGAGTTTAATTGTGTTTTGTTTGAAAGATTAGTGAAGTCTGTAGTCATGATCTCTAGCAGTTGATCCAAAGTAAATATAAAAACACAGCATATCTTGAATGTAGAGCATGGGTCATCCAACAATTTCTTAAAGGGACAGATAATAAGTGTTTTAGGCTTCACAGACCATATGGTCTCTGTTGCAACCACTTAACTCTGCCTTTTCAGTGCTGAAGCAGACAAAAAATAAATAAATGGGTGTGAATATGTACCAATAAAACTTTCCTTAAAAATGCAGGTGGCTGGGCTGTGGGCTACAGTTTGCCAAACCCTGGTCTAGAGAGTTGGTGGGGCAGAGAAAAAGGTGATGATTCATTATACCTAAAAGCTGATGAGGTTGAATCAAATATGTCCATTCAATTTTTAAATTATTGACATCTTTATTTTCAGGTTCTGCCAATTCAAAAAGAGGTAGTTGATATTTTACTGATGACTCTCAAGACTGATTTAAATATTGCATTTTCTTACTATATTCACTCTTGGAGATATTTCATCTTATTTAATGGTATAATTCCACCATTTATGAAATTGACATTGAGAAATTTAAAATATAATAGAACACAATTAAAGGATGAGGGAGAGGTCCTCAGCCATTTATTTATTTATTTATTTATTTATTTTTTAAATTTCCTTCATAAACAGTGTCCAAAGTGTAACTTTAGCAAAAGCCCTTTTTCCATAAGCCTCTTTGGAAAAAGAGTAAACATTTTCAAAGTGTCTATTTATTAAAGCTTTGGCTAAGCTTATTAACAATAAAAAAAGTATTATGTCCCTTTTTACAATAACTGAAATACAATTTTTTAAGTTCTGAAAGTCTTTACTAGAAAAAAAATCTCCTTGATACTTCAGAGAATCATGAAATTTGCTGGGATATCACTGTGGCCCAAACCTGAACCTCTGCTGCTGAACAACCTTATGGCTCCTTAACTACTGTCTGTAAGACAAGATGATGTGATAATGTGATTAACGCTAATTTGATGTCTGCCTAAGAAGAAAGCATTTTTCTTTTTCTTTTTTCTTTGCTTTGTTTTGCTTCTTTCTTTCTTTCTTTCTTTCTTTCTTTCTTTCTTTCTTTCTTTCTTTCTTTCTTTCTTTCTTCTTTCTTTCTTTTTCTTTCTTTCCCTTTCTTTCTTTTAGAAAGAGAGAGCACAAGTGAGAGAGGGATAGAAAGGTTGAGAGAGAGAGAGAAAAAAAAAGTGGGGCTCACCTGAAGCGGGGCTCATGCTCACCCAAAGCAGGGCCCAAGCTTACTGGATGCAGGGTTCAAGGGGCCTTGAACTCACAATCCATGAGATCATGACCTGATCCGAAGTCTGATACTTAACCAACTGAGCCACCCAGGTGCCCTGAAAACATTTAACATGGAATGACAACAGAGATGAAATCATAGAACTTGTTTAAGTATATAAATTGGAACATTTAATAGTGAGGACTATTATTGTAGAAGAGAAATGGAAACCAGTAGTACTGTCTCTACCTATGAAAATGGTAGGCCAAAACCAATCCTGCATACTTAAAGAATTGCAGGGGCGCCTGGGTGGCGCAGTCGGTTAAGCGTCCGACTTCAGCCAGGTCACGATCTCGCGGTCTGTGAGTTCGAGCCCCGCGTCAGGCTCTGGGCTGATGGCTCAGAGCCTGGAGCCTGCTTCCGATTCTGTGTCTCCCTCTCTCTCTGCCCCTCCCCCATTCATGCTCTGTCTCTCTCTGTCCCAAATAAATAAATAAACATTGAAAAAATAATAATAAAAAAAAAAGAATTGCAGATTACTGCCACCATTAATCACTTGGAAGATGTAGGGGTAGTGGTTCCTATCACATCCCTTTCAATTCATATTTTGGTCATGGCAAAAGATAAATGAATCTAGGAGAATGACAATGGATAATCATAAACTTAATTGGATTGTGACTCCAATTGCAACTGTTGTTTGAATTATAACTTTTTACTAGATAAAAAGCAAGAAATCCCCTAGTAATGCATATATAGCCATTGATCTAGTAGATGTGTTTTGTTTTCACATATAATTGATAGTAAAGACTATCAGGAGAAACTTTCTTTCAAATAAAAAGGCCTGCAATGTACCTTCACAGTCTTATCTTGAAAGCATATCCTCTTTTCAGTCCTATGCCCTGTCTAGCTAAAAAGAACTTTGCCTTTTTCCTCAATAGAAAATAATGCCAATCTCTACCATTGAATATATTACACTTATTGGATCTATTGAGTAAGAATTTGGAATTATTCAAGACACATTGACAGGACAATCGTGGGCCAAGGTATAGATATTAAAACCCACAAAAATTCAAGAGTTTTCTACTTCCGTGAAATTTTTAGGGCTCCAGCGACTTGGATTGCTTCCCCTTCCTTTTTCTTCACTTTTAATTTCCCATTATTTGATATTCAGAAAATGTAAAACCAACAATGACAAAATGTTAAGGAGGACTTAAACTGTGGGTAAAAAATAACAATAAGAGCTGGGAAGGAAATATATTTATTTACCATCACGAGTATTATTAATGTAAGTTCTATATATCACATTTTCATGGCATACTTAAGCTTAGCCAGACTGTAAAATAAGGCAAGTAAAAGCCAACTTTTGAGAAACACAAATAAAAGTGAAAATCTTACAAAAACATAGTTACAAAGGCTTTTCTAAAATATCTGGATAGCACTGCCTAATAAATCAGTCATTATATCTTTGAAATGAATGAAAATGTCTGTAATGTGAAGTGTTGCAGCATTTTAAGTGAATCATACAATGAGAATGTCACATTGAGTGTAGCCAAATATGGATTCCATTTATTGAATTTACATTATTTTTTAAGTCAATGTATGTAAGAACTCATGACTGCCTCATAGCTTCTGTTCTTTAGGTAGCTGAGGAAATTAAGTATAAGGGAAAAAAAAGTAAAAATTAGCATGGTTGAAAAATGGTTATATTACATCTTTCCTTGATCAACACAGCTTCTCTCTAAACTTGGTGCAAAAACTACTATCAAGATACTAAGTTGCTTAAGTTGTATATGCAAAGCAATGAATTACAGAGACCGATAGAATTATAATAGTCTCCTTTTTTGAATAAAATTGATCTATATAAATATGCGTCTAAATTTAATAACTGTTAGAAGTCACTACAACCAAATTTGTGATTCTAAATCTTACAGAAGCCTAAATTATCTCGTGGAAGAACTTTAAAAGCAATCTTCTGGGATGTCAAGTGATCTAATTAATTCCATTTTTAGTTTTCAGTCTGTTTTCATTTTAAATCCTTCTTAATTTAAAAAATAATTAATTTTTTTCTCACAAAGAAGTAAAAAAAAAGAATCAAATTGATTCTTGTTCCGTAGCATCACAGGGGATAGTGTGCCAAATTGTTGAATTGTTGAAGATGGCTTTACAAAAGGTATATATTTATTAAACATATTGTGTTGGCTTTTGTATTTTTGTAATATATGATCTAATAATTAAAGATATGTGTATCACTCCTCATTCACAAGAGTTATCAGTGTTAACATTCTAGCATTTGAATGTTTGACGCTTCTACAACACATACATATATCATTTTTTTTCCAAATTAAGTTTTGTTTCATCAACAGTATTTTCCAACTTTTTTCCCAGTTCATCATATATTGTAAAAATATTTCCATGTTCATATAATTATATCTCTTATTTTTTAGGCATTTTACATATTATTACATTGTAATGATAAAAGTTACTTTTGGTTTTGTTCTATATACCATACACTATTGTAAGGGCCTTTTGAGAAAATATGGTGGATTTTTTGGATTTGTTGCCAGTAAACATTTGTATACCTTTCTTCTGCGGTAGAGTCTAGAAGCAAAACATCCAGTTTCCAGACTCATATACCCAGACAGAAGCACTCTGTGAAATCCAAAAGGCGGAAGTAAGATGGTGGCCATACTTCTGAAGTTTCTGTTAGTACAGTGAAATACCTGTGGATACAGTATTTCTGGATATATTGTTGCAAGTTCCTGATTATAAAAACTTCCTAAGAGTAGCTTATTTTGTAAAAAGAACAACAACAAAAAAACCTGATAAGTATAAAGGATTTATGACCAGTCATATGAAAGTTCACTATTAGTTCTGACACTTCCTACCTCTTTATCTTGAACACATTAAATTACTTTACGGTGTTTGTTAAGAGAATCAAATATTCTTGCATGGATATTGAAGGATTTACTTGTAAACTATCTTGCATAGTTTCTGAAACAGAGTTGTTCTCAACTACTCTACTTAAGGCAATTCTGTGGATATGAAAATATGTAATTTATGTTTCTGGTTTTGACTTGTAGCTTCAAACAACAGATATGTGTTTCAGCTTTAGTCTCAAGAAAACAATTACAGGGGCTCCTCAGTAGTTCAGTTGGTTAAGCTTCCAACTCTTGATTTCAGCTCAGGTCATGATCTCATGATTTGTGAGATGGAGCCCTGCATCAAGCTCCATGCTAACAGTGCAGGGCCTGCTTGGGATTCTCTCACTCCCTCTCTCTCTGCCCCTCCCCTTTCTTGTGCAATCTTTCCCCCTCTCTCTCAAAATAAATAATAAACATTTAAAACTTTATGTCTTTTGAGAGAGAGAGAGTGAGTATGCATGTTTATGAGTCGGGGAGGGGCAGACTTTTAAATGTTTATTTATTTATTTATTGAGAGGGAGAGAGAGAGAGAGAGAGAAAGAGAGAGAGAATGCACAAGCAGGGGGAGGGGCAGAGAGAGAGAGGGAGTGAGAGAATCCCAAGGAGGCCCTGCACTGTTAAAGTGGAGCTTGACTCAGGGCTCCATCTCACAAACCATGAGATCATGACCTGACCCAAAATCAAGAGTTGGATGCTCAACCGACTGACTCACCCAGGCACTCCATAAATAAATAATCTTTATTTAAAAAAAAGACCAAATAATAACTTTAAGTTTAAATCAATGTGTTTTTTTTTTCCTAGTAAAATAAAGAAGAGCTGTCAGATCCTCTTATTTCTGGCAGCCTTCTTTTCTGAAGACTTTGTCTGATCCCAGGAAATTTCAATAAATTTCAGTGCTCTTCTGCTGATTTTCTGTTCTTTTTCCCGGTTCCACGGAAAAGACTTAAAGGACAATAATCTTCTTTATGGAAACAAACAATTGCTCTTGCATGCAATAGGTGCCATGCACACTTCATGCCCAGTAGACATTTGATCAATGCTTCTTGATATAGTTTTTAGGAAATTATTTTGTACCTAAACATTTTTCTGCCCAAATGGTGCTTTTCCCATATATCACAATATTTTATTTTGCAAATTTGTTTTGCTTTTGCTTACTTTTATATTATTGATGATTCTGCCAGATTAACATATATGTTAATATATATATTTAAATTACATATATATATTTAAATTACATGTATATATATTTAAATTGTGAAGAGAAGATATTTTTCCTTGAATTCCTCTTTATCATCCAATCTTAACACATCAGAAGGAATTCTTAGTGTCCATCCACCCCACTTTTGGGTATTTATTCAAAAGAATTGAAGAGATGTTTCAATCTTCACACAATCTTCCTGTAACAATCTACCTCCACAATCACTGTAACAACCCAAATGCACATTGACAGATGAATGCATAAAGAAAATGTGGTTTATAAATACAGTGTAATATTATTCTGCCATTAAAAAAAAAAAAAAGAAGGAAAGAAAATCCTGCTCCATGCTACAGCATGAATCAATCTTGAGGACATTATGTGAAATGAAATGAAACGGTCACAGAAAGAAAAAAAACTGCATGATTCCACTTACATGAGACATCTTTAATAGTTAAACTCACTGAAGTGGAAAGTAGAATGGTGGTTGATAGGGTCTGGGGAAAGAGGGAAATGAGGAATTTATGTTCAGTGAGGGAAATTTCAGTCATGGAAAGTGTTAAAGTTCTAGGGATATGTTGTATAACACTGCGCTCATACTTAACAATACTATATTGTAAAGTTAAAAATTAAGTAAGGGGGTAGATCACATGTTATGTATTTTACCACAATAATAAAAAAAAATTCTAAAGGTATAATGTGATCAATGCAGCTGGTAATACACTTACTTGATAAAAACTGTATGGCACCCACAATGTGTTACAAATCAAGGTAAAAAGGTTTCCTTAACATCGTATTTTGTTATTTATTTAAAAAATATTTTTTATTTAAAATTTATTTTATTTTTCCAACTGCATTGAAGAATAATTGACAAATATAAGGAATTATATATATTTAAAGTGTATAACATGATATTTGATATATATATACATAGTGAAGTGATTGCCAAAATTAAGATAATTAACATATCCATCACCTCATATAGTTAACTCTGATATTTTTAAATGCTAAAGATCTTCTCTCAGCATATTTCAAGCATACAAAACAACATTCTTAATTATAGTCAGCTATACTATACATTAGATCCTTAGAATTCATTTATATGATAACTGAGTTTGTAACCTTTGTCTTACTTCTCCCCATTTCCTCCTTACCCCAGCTCCTGACAACCACCATTCTATTGCTTCTATTTCTACAAAATCAGACTTTTTTTTTTCTTTGAACACTAATTGAACACAAGATGAATATGGTGTCCTTGAGTCCGTAGAAGTGGAAACAATGAATTCTGGCATTTTTTGATATCTTAATGCTGATCAAATGGCAGGAGCAATGAGGCTAGAGGTAAAATTGAACAGACAGAGGCATCCTATGGCACTGTAGATATAGTTTCGGTCAGAAACCTGTTATTTTGCCTAATCAGGAAACTGATTTATGATAAGGCTCAAAATCAATTAGAGATTACATGAAAACTGACCATCTTCCAATTGGATATGCATTTCGACCAACCTGACAACTTATTGCATGTTATTATACACATAAACAAATCCACCATGGTTGGGCTTTTCTTTGGTAAAATGATAAATTGATAATAAAATAAAGCTTCACCTGAATATATTCACCAAACTATATCTAAAATTTACGAAAGCAAGTCGCATATTCAGTGTTATTGATTAATTGATAAAGATACATTAAAAGCATGCCAAATATACAACAATGTATTAGGAGCCATGGAGTAGATAAATAATTATAAGAGATGACTCTGCATTCAAAGAAATTTATAATCTAATTACAGCTATAAGGCACATGAGGACTTATGTAGAAATATAAAAATAAAATAACAAAACAAACTATGTCTGATACCCAATTATCATCCAAAATGAACTTAGCAGGGAGAAAAGTAAACCAAATCTAACAATATGAAATTTATCCAGGGTCATTTCAAAGTCTAAAGTTAGCTAGGCATATGTCAAAGTTGTCCAAAAGATCATCTTTATTTGATCATAATCAGGTTAATGTAAAACAGTGTCTAAAAGTGGTAATCCCAACGTGCTACTCTATTTTCAGACATTTGAGGTGTTGTGTTCAATTACATTACAATATCAAGAAAACAATAGTATGTTCATGCAATAATGGTCATGATTCAAAGTTAAGGATTCTCAAAGGTATTTTACCATGAAATAAAAAAACAAAAGAATCATACAGGCATTGATAACATTTTAGAAAAATTGTCAGGTGGAAGACAGATGAGTGTTGATTTTATTACTCTAAAAGACTTTACACCAATGAATGAAATGTGCATGAGGCACATATTGATTTAGTACATGGGATAATTTTTAGTTTTTGAAGTTGGCTGCAATTTCCATATTGAGAACAAATGCATTTTTTTTTAATTTTTTTTTCAACGTTTATTTATTTTTGGGACAGAGAGAGACAGAGCATGAACGGGGGAGGGACAGAGAGAGAGGGAGACACAGAATCGGAAACAGGCTCCAGGCTCTGAGCCATCAGCCCAGAGCCCGACGTGGGGCTCGAACTCACGGACCGCGAGATCGTGACCTGGCTGAAGTCGGACGCTTAACCGACTGCGCCACCCAGGCGCCCCCAAATGCATTTTTTTTTGTAGGGTGAGTGAAGAAACTGAATGAACACCATTATAAGAAGTTGTAGAGAGAATTTGTTTTCAGTATGGAATTGGCAAAAGAACATGCTTCCATAGTTTATTCTAACTATGAAAGTCATCTGTCCTATGAATTATGGTATTAGTTCACTACTTTTAGGTTACTAGAATCAGAATCACATTCAAGTTTACCCTTGAGTGATAAAAATTTATTGAAAATTAATTCAAAAAGATTGCCTCAGCAGCTTCATGTAAAGGGTTTTTGGCAAGAGAGCAGCTCTTTTCCAATGATGGACCACTCATGGCCTACTTTCTCTTTGTTTCTACCTGTCTGTATATAGTCTTGGCTTTTTACTTTTTATTTTTCTGGTACTATCCCTGACATTTCTGTAGATACACTCTTTCTGTTTCCACTACCCTTAAACTGCTTTATTTTTAATTTCTCCATGAGTGAAGATCTACTTGAGTCACTATTTAACATAAAATGTTCTTTCTGAGAGTCTTTACACAAAACACTCCATAGTCTGCTGAACTCTTTATATCAGGTCTATAAATATCTTTGTATCATTTGAAGATTTGAGTTTCATGTATTGTGACAACAGGGTGAGGTATTAGAGCTTAGTGTCATAGGCAGAGGAAAATCATGTAGTGTCTTTCCATTAAAGAAGGTTGTTCTGAGACAAGTCCACAGAATTTCAAGTACTCCTCTCCATTCTAGTCACAGATAGCTGATGTGAAGAGAGAGATCATCATGGATTGGACTGTCCTCAATTCATGAGTGGAAGTTATGGAAGAAGAAATCCCTGTATTCAAATCATTCCAACTCTTCCGAGTGTCTTAGAAAGAAATGGTTAGGTTTTTAATCTGAAATATCTACAGATACTTGACAATTTTTGCTCCTCCACAGTAACTTATAAAATGACAGTCTGGCCTCAGACTTTAATGAATTATTCATTTTTATAAATATATTTTCTAAATGTAGTATCTGATATATGTAGGAGTATATACGTAACATATATATATACACACACTCAAGTTCTATTAATAAAATATGTACACACATCTATTGCTCTACTTAAGAATTAAAGTGACACCTAAAGAATAAATAATTTATTCTTTAATCAAACTCTTGCTTAGTGGTAGTGCAGTGATAGCCATACTGTGACTTGTATTGTGGACATTGGTCCTACATAAATATTTGTATGGATGGCCAGTTGACAAATAGTCAAAGAGAACTGCACATTACTCTCTCCTCGGCCTCCTTGTATCTTAATTTATAATTATAAACATATATATTAACATTAAGCAATATGAATAATATTTAAGGTAGGGGGTAAATTTGGAGAAAGATCATCAGGAAGGAGCATCATTATATCTTTATCCAGGTTTATATGACTGTTGTTTAGCTAATATTTAATTTCTATTCCTGGTCATTGCTTTGTGTGCCCCTTCTAATTATAATACTTAGATTTTAGAATCCTTCTGTTACTTGGAAATCTAGGGTGTTATGTCTTATAAGAAAATTGCTATTCTTACAAGTCAGAAATATATTAAGATATAAACATACAGGTATTTGATGCTGGTGGAAGATGTGTGGAGTTTATGAGAAGAAATACAGATGGAAGAATAAGGAAAAATATTACAATGATGTTAAGAAAGTTAAAAAAATAATATTGCATTAGAATGTTATGTAAAGTGATAAATAATATTACTTTTTATCATTAGGATGGATGAACATTTGGTAAACTAAACACTAAGATGAAGTCCTGCCTGCAATGCAACCTGTTTCACAAGTTATGTAAATGTTCTGTGGCTCAATTTTTTCACCTTTATAATGTACGTAAGAGTATCTAACGCAAGGGCTGTCTTCATTATTAAGTAAAATACTGTGTGTGAATGGCTTAAATGCGGGTCTAACAAACAGAACACACTCAATATATACGTTATTACTATTTAGTTTCTTTAAGATCTTTTGGAAATCATTTATTTCTCCAGGTTTATTTTCCCATGCGTGAGTATACATGGTTAATTTTCTACACAATTTTATTAAAATTTTCTTTCCTAACCTGCAAAGATTCTATGGAAATTGATGAGATAATTCCTGAGTAAACAATATTATTCTAATCATTTTAGGAAAAAAAGACTCTAATCTATTAATCACTGCTATAATATATACTCCCATATAACACGGTTATAGATAAATTAGGTTGATAATACAACTAGTGTGCTATAAATATTTATTAATGATAATACATAAAATCTTATCTGGATGATCAATAAACGAAATCCTTGTGTTTTGATTATTGTCATTTGATCCACTGATGTAATGAACCACTCAAGGGAAGCAATTCAATTGCCTGTGCTCAAAGTGATATATAGACTAAGTTATCAGTATGCTTCAGGAAACTGTATACACTAAACCTATTTCTTTCAGAGTGACTTCTCCTATGCATCCCTGGACTTCGTATATCCACATCATTTAAAAACAAAGAAAAGATTATCTAAGAATCTTTAAGCCTGTATTCCAGAAATATATTGACCTATGAGAAGAATACAACAGGCAAAAAAATAATGCGTTGGTGGTGCAGGCAGGAACTTTGGAATCAATGGGGTATAGACCAAGCAAACTGCAAGAATGCCCTGTCATCACAGAATGCCTAAACTAGTACAAATGTCAGAGCCATGCAATCCATATTACAGATGAGGAAGCTGAAGTTCAAAGATTTTGAGTTGGAAAATAGAAGACACAGAATAGGTAAGTTTCCTGCCTGATAGTTCTCTTCCACCTCTCCACCCCATATACCCTGGAATTGCCCAAGCTGAAAAAGATATGATTATAACAAAAGGAAATATGAGAAGAAAACCAGAAATTTGTTGTTCTAATTGTCTTCCTTCTTACAGGTTTTGAGATTTAATGGCTTAAAAAGTAATACTTTGTCTCTATTTGAATGGCTATTGCCATTATAAATATAACAAACTTGAAATAAGGATTTATATTATTTAGTTTCAGAAGGTTAGAGAAAAGATTTACTAGACCTTAAGCATAAATTATCTTCCCTGTAGATGAATAAATCCACATTATTTGACTTGAGATATTGTTCCTTTTCAAATTAGGTAAATCTTATTCTACCAACAAGAGTTCTTCCAGCCTGTGTTATCTCTTCTAAGTTCATATGTATGAAATTCACCATCTCCATCACCAGATATAACTGCTGACTGCACATAAATTCAGGTAACTAATGATGTAATGTTTAAAACTGCTAGGTTATTTTCCAGGTAAATTGTAACTGAGATCAAATCCATTCCTCACATGTTAACTGCTTCACTTGGAGATAAGGCTTTTGGAATTTAGCAAGTTTGGAATTCATTCATAATTGTGCTCTGTCTGCTTTATCCCTACAATTTATAAGGGATTGATGGATTTTTAAATGTTTTTCAAGTCTGTATGGACTTTTTTTTGTACTGTTAGCAAATGACATCAAATTCAAAGTAATGCAACTATATAAAATAAGAACAAATGTGATCAGAAATCTGAAAATCTAACAGAGTTTAACTTAGAACATTTCTACTAAATCTTGTTAAAGAAGAGGTTAAAAAGAAAACATGACATTTAGTTCAATGAGGTACTTTTTACACCCCAAATGCAATTTACTGATTTAGAACAAGACAGACACTATCAATCACTTCTTAATTGTACAGTGAAGGTATATTCATGAATGACAAGGAATATAATTTTCTCTGTTTCGTGGTAAGCACCTTTCCCAATTTTTCTTAGGCACAGTTCTTAAAATAATAGAACTACACGTTGAACTTAAAAACTCCTTCATTAGAGAGGATTTGCTTTCAACCTTTGCTTATTTTTCATTTTGATCACTAAAGAATTTGAAACCTGAAAGCATGTTCAATTATGTTCAAATATAGTGTTGATAGCCAAGGAGTTTATATTTCAGACTAGCAAGGGCAGTTCCTGATTCCTTTGAGATATATTAGAAATGGTTCTACTATAGGCTTCGGGAAAATATTTTCAAATTCAGATATTTTTACCTCAAACTGCAGATATTACGTTTCTTAAAAATAGCTCTAGAGAACTTTGGTAGGCTTTATGTGTTGTAAATTCATTTGTAAATTCTGAGCTTAAGATTAAGTAACTAAGATATAGACAGGTAAGTAGAACAGAAGTAGCATCATTCCAAAGAATAAGAAATAAGCCTGAAGTTTATATAAAGGTAGGATACGCCAGGAATTTTCTAGAGACATCTAATATTAAAAATGTGACAAATACTCATTACGAGTTAATACCTGGATTAAACAATGCACATGAAAGCTTTTATTCTGGGGATGCCTGGGTGCCTCTGGTCAGTTAACTGTCTGACTTGATCTCAGCTCAGGTCATGATCTCATGGTTCCTGAGTTTGAACTCTGCATCAGGCTCTGCAATGGGATTGTTTCTCCTTTTCTCTGCCCCTCCCCCACTCATTCTCTCCCTCTCTCTCTCTCTCTCACACACACACACAAAATAAATGGATAAACTTACAAAAATAAATTTAAGATTTTACTCTGATTTAGACTGAAGTTTGTTAGAAGATATTAACAACAAACTACATGAAACAAGACAAAGGAAAATATACTATATTAGGGATAAATGTAAAGAAGATTCAAGTCTTTGTAGAAACAATGACATCGTATACCTGGTATTCTTGGGAAAGTCCTAGATTATGCTTTTTGTCTTGGGCTTTATTGTTAATCTCAAACTTGCCAGGTTTGGATTGTAAATGATATGGCTAAACTAGTCTTGGGAAAAATTATCTAAATGAAGAAAAAAGTATGTGTGTGTGTGGGAAATGCCAGAACCTTTTCAACTTAAGGTCGAATGTAACATGAAAATGCATGGTATCTTTGACAAATTAAAAACAGTCTGCCATGCTGACTCATAGAATGGGGAGAGGCACACACAAAAAAAGTGGAGATGTAGATAAATTAGATTCTGAAATCTCTTTGCTGTAAGGATTTTCTATTTTATCCTAAAGCCAATGACAAAGGAAATAAATATTTAAACAAAGGAACTGTATAGCTGGATTTAAATTGTAGAAAGAGATATAAACAAATAAACAAAAAGCCTGGAAATTTGATATTATGGTCATTGTCAATAATTTAGGAAGGATAGTATTAGAGCTTGAACTAAGGCAATGACATTTAGGATTGACAGGAGAGGACATACTCAAATGATGTCAGAGAGGCTGAATTATAGGTCAGAGGTTTCTTAAGCTCCATATTTTTTAAAAGTCATTATTACATTACAAAAATCATTGTCCTTTAAAATACCATGACTGAAAAAATAATGAAAAGTTTGGATGGATCTTATGTCAAATACAATTATAAATATATAGGCATCTATAGCACTGGAGCACCTAAATATATAGCAAATATTAATAGATCTGAAGGAAGAAATACACAATATAATAACAGCAGGGGCTTCATATTCCACTTTCAACAATAGGTAGATGAAACAAAAAGAAAATTATCAATAGCATTGGACTTAAAATATACTTTAGACCAAATGATTTTAATAGACATATCCAGAACATGCCTTTGAACAGCAACAGAATACATATTCTTTTCAGATGCACACAGAACATTCTTCTGAATACATCATATATGAGGTCATAATCAAGCCTTAGCAAATTTTAGAAAACTGATATCTAAAAGTAGATATCAGTAATAGGGGGGAGACTGAAAAATTCAAAAATATATGGAAGTTAACCAATACGCTCCTGAACAACCAATGGATCAAAGAAAAATTTGAAAGAGAAATAAAAATATCTTGAAACACAAGAGAATGGAACCATAATGTACCAAACTTACAGAATGCAGTAAAAGCAGTTGGAAGAGGTAAGTTGATAGTGATAAATGTCTGCATTAAATAAAAAAAAAATCTTGAGGCACCTAGGTGGCTCAGTCAGTTAAGTGTGAGACTTCAGCGCAGGTCATGATCTCATGGTTTGTGAGTTCAAGCCCTGCGTTGGGCTCTGTGCTGACAGTTCAGAGCTTGAGGCTCACTTTGGTTTCTGTGTGTGTGTGTGTGTCTCTCTCTGTCCCTCCCCTGCTCACACACACACACTGTCTCTCTCTCAAAAATAAATAAACATTTAAAAAAGAAAAAAAAACCCTCAAATAAACAACCAAACTTTGTACCTCAAGGAACTAGAAAAAAAGAAGAAAAAAATAACTCCAGGGTTATCAGAAAGAAGGACACAGCAAAGGCCAACAACAAAATGAAAAGGTAACCTATAGATGGGAGAAAATATTTGCAAGTCATATATCAAATAAGGGGGAAATATTCAAAATATAAAATAACTCCTACAACTCAGTATCAAAAACAATCTAATTGAAAATTGGGCAGAGGACCTGAATAGATATTTTTCCACAGAAGCCATACAAATGACCCAACGTCACTAATCTTCAGGAAACAGCAAATCAAAACCAAAATTAGATATTGCCTCACATCTGTTAAAATGACTATTATCAAAAAGGTAACTGATAAGAAATGCTGGTAAAGATGTCGAGAAATTGATTGAATGGCAATTTTTTAAAGTGAGGTGTTGGGGCGCCTGGGTGGCGCAGTCGGTTAAGCGTCCAACTTCAACCAGGTCACAATCTCACGGTCCGTGAGTTCGAGCCCCGCATCGGCTCTGGGTTGATGGCTCAGAGCCTGGAGCCTGTTTCCGATTCTGTGTCTCCCTCTCTCTCTGCCCCTCGCCCGTTCATGCTCTGTCTCTCTCTGTCCCAAAAATAAATAAACGTTGAAAAAAAAATAAAAAATTAAAAAATTAAAAAAAATAAATAAATAAAGTGAGGTGCTAAAGGCCCCCAGTATTATTATATTATTATCAATTACTTCCTTTATGTTTCTCATTAGCTTCTATATGTATTTGGGTGCTCTCACGTTTGGTACATAAGTATTTATAATTGTTATACCTTCTTGTTGGATTGTTCCCTTTATGATTCTATATTGTCTTTCTTTGTCTATTATTACCATCTTTGTTTTAAAGTCTGTTTTGTCCAATATAAGTATTGCTACCCAGGGTTCTTTTCACTTTCATTTGCATGATAAATGCCTTCCCATCCCTTCACCTTCAATCTGCATGTGTCTTTAGGTCTAAACTGAGTCATTTGTAAGCAGCATATAGATGAGTCTTGCTTTTTTATCCACTCCATTACCCTATGTCTTTGAATAGAGTGTTCATTCCATTTATATTGAAAGTAATTATTGATAGGTATGTGCTTATTGCCATTTTGTTACTTATTTTATAGTTGTTTCTGTAGTTCTTTGTTCTTCTCTTGTTCTCTTAGGTTTAGCTGGCTTTCTTTAGTGATATACTTGGATTCCTTTCTCGTTAATTTTTGCATATATATTGCAGGGTTTTGATTTGTGGTTTATACATAACACCTTTGCATATCTATTAGTGGTTTTGTTTTGTAGGTTTATACATAACGCTTTCTGCATATAGCTGTTGATACTAAGTTGATGGTCACATAAGTTTGAACCCATTATAAAAACATTTAAGTATTAGTCATCTCCCTCTACCTCCAACTTTTAGGTATATGGTGTCATACTTTGCATCCCTTTATTTTGGAAATCCCTTGCCTGATTTATATAGATATACTTAATTTTGCTGCTTTTGTGCTTCCTACTTTCCTTACTCCTATTTATGGTCTTTCCCTTCCACTCATGTAGTCCCCTTAACATTTTTGTAGGTCTGGTTTAATGGTGATGAATTCTTTTAACATTTGTCTAGGAAATTGTATATCTCCTTCTATTCTCAATAATAGCTTTGCTGGATAGAGAATTCTTGATTACAGGTTTTTCTTTCTTTTTTGTTTGTGTTTTTGTTTGTTTGTTTCTTTCAGCATTTTGAATATATCATGTCATTCTCTTCTGGCCTGCAAACTTTCTGCTGAAAAATTAGCTGATACCTTATTGGGTTTCTCTTGAATGTAACTATTTTCTTTCCTCTTGCTGCTTTAAATATTCTCTCTTCGTCACTACTTTTTGCTATTTTAATTTCCATAAGTCTTGGTGTGGAGCTCCTTGGGTTGATTTTGTTGGGGGCTCTCTGTGACTCCTGGATATGGATTTCTGTTTCCTTGCCCGGATTTGGAAAGTGTTTAGCTATCATTTCCTCAAGTAAATTCTCTGCCACTTTTCTCTCTCTTCTCTTTCTGGGATCCCTATAATGGGGATATTATATGCTTCATGGTGTTACTGAGTTTCCTTAGTCTATTTTCACTTATGTTTTTTCTTTCTTTTGTTCATTTTGATTGCTTTCCATTACTCCTTCCTCCAGGTTGCTGATCCACTCTTCTGCTTTCTCTAGTGTACATTTATTCCATCTAGTGTATAGATGGCAAATTTGTAAAACCACTTTGGAAAAAGTGTTTGACAGTGTCTACTAGAATTAAATATACCCATACCTATGACACAGCAATTAAATTACTAGATACATTATCAACAGAAATATATATCTATATTCACCAAAAAATATGGTCAAAGTGCCAAAAATATGGCACTTGAATGGTCATTTCAATGCTATTCACAACAGTCTTGACCTGGGAAACTACTCAAATGTGAATCAACAATAGAATAGACAAATACATTGAGGTATAGAAACATAGTGGGCATACTATATAGCAGTGAGAGTGAATAAACCACAATTTCACAGACAGTAGGAATTACTTTAAAAACATACTATTGAACAAAAGAAGCAAGCAGAAGGGCTAATATTATATAATTCCATTTATATTAAGTAAAAAAAATAGGTAATACTAATTTATGCTTTTAGAACTAGGATAGTGTTTACTCACATTGGAGTTGGCTTGAACTGGGAGTTTGAGAAGTGGTAAAAAGAGTTTAAAAATTCCTCCTAATTAGTAATTATTTACAAACATACCTTTTTCTAAACTTATATTTCATTAGAATAAAAATATATTTAAAAACAATCATGTTATTGAGTTACTTAGAATGTGAAGATATTGGTATTATCATATTTGCTAATGGGTATATAAAATGGCAAAGCCAATCAAAGGTCCATTTAGTATAGCCTTATGAAAGGGAAATCTATTCATTATACCCTATCCTCAAGACTAGTTACACACATGCAGGAAGGCTATGCAAGAATATCCATTTCAGATTATTTTTAAAATTGTATACTAAAACCCTTTATACCTACTTACAGGGCTTAACTAAATTAAATATACTATATCCATTTCACACATGAAATATACTTTGTAGCAACTAAAATAATTAACTAGACATATGGACAAGCAAAATACTCTATGATATTTTGATGGGAAAAAATGCAGATTTTATAAATAAAGGTAACTATTTTAATAACTAAAAAAACTATTCAAATTATAAGTTTGTTATGGTTATAATTTAATTACAATTTAAATATAAGCATACAAAACATTAATTTTTATTTGATCACAATTTACTAATTTAGACTAGTCAATAGTCATATATACAATTTAAAAATTAGAATAGGCAAAATTCATAAGTAATACTATTAGAAAACATATACATGCATATACATAACATACAGATATATGTACATATACATATGATTATTAACATTATAAATATTGCATACAAATGTTATAAACATTAAATTTTTAAAGACAACATTGTACAAGTTAATACTGATTTACACAGTTTAACTGTGTTTTTTAAATATTATTCTTAAATTTTAGACTACAGAAAACAGAACTGTGATGATGTAAGATGTTGAGAAACATAAATGTACATTTTTCATTTTATACCATGAACAAATCCATATATACTTTATGTTTTTATAGAATGAGGAAGCATTATTTAATAATTTGTCAAAATTATAAGTAAAACAGTTTATTAAAAATGCCTAATATAGGGGCGCCTGGGTGGCGCAGTCGGTTAAGCGTCCGACTTCAGCCAGGTCACGATCTCGCGGTCCGGGAGTTCGAGCCCCGCGTCGGGCTCTGGGCTGATGGCTCAGAGCCTGGAGCCTGTTTCCGATTCTGTGTCTCCCTCTCTCTCTGCCCCTCCCCCGTTCATGCTCTGTCTCTCTCTGTCCCAAAAATAAATAAACATTGAAAAAAAAATTTAAAAAAATGCCTAATATATAAATACTATATATCTAAGGAAATTTTAAAAAGTGAGTGAGCACAAAGGGATAATAATGAATTATAATGAACAAAAAATAAAACATGAAATTTTTTCAAATTTGATTCAAATTTCATAAAAAACATTTTCATCTCCTAAAATTATAAATGGGCTAAAATCACCACTAAAATGGAAAGCTTTTAGGTTTGAATTAAAGTTAAAATTCAACTAACTTTATATTTTATAGTCATCATGCATATATTATGCTAATGATTTACATACAATGTATATTTGTTTATACAAACATAAAAAGAAAAAGAAGCAGTGACTAATGTGCCAATGTTAAGAATGAATTCTAAAGGATTTATTGATATTGATAACATATGCATGTTTTAACAAGCAAGACAAAGTTACTTTTTAATTCGAGAAATAATAGCTTACATAATTCTTAGGTTAGAGAAGAAATACACACTCAAGTTGCCAATTCTTTATTAACTAATAAGATGATAATCAGGAATTGAAAATCTATAGTATATATTCTAGATACATTTGTTAGCAAACACATAACATTAAATTAATGTATTATTATATAAGAAAAAAAAGAAGCTATGGATTCACTTTTAGAAATGAATTAAAGACCAAAAATAGACCATAATGAAGAGTTATAATAAAAGAAGAGGTCAAAATGAATGAACTGGAAATAAGAAAAAAAAGCTAGTCTTAATAAATACTAGATGTAGAACTTTTTAAAATGAGATTTGGAAAGTCAAATCAAAACAAGAGATAAAAATTAAGAATACTAACAAGGACATAGGAAATAGAGTTAAATTATATTTGAGTATTGTACAACTCTGGTTATCTTGAAAAATCTCTGTGAAGTAGCTTTAAAAAAAACATTAGCAACTAAAATCAATTGGTGAAATGAAAAATAATGAAATTTACCAATATTCAAATGAGAGGTTAATAAAATATTACAGTATTATCTCCCAAAGTGAATCTGGGTGGATATATTTTTATCAGCAAATTATCCAAATTGAGGAACTCTTTCATTTCTCAAAAGAAAGAAAAATCATTTGTATGTATATTGTACAAGCATATACTTAATGTGGAACAGGATTGTAAACTCACAAATAGTCTTATTTAATGTTTTTATTTATTTTTGAGATGAGAGACAGAGGATGAGCAGGGGAGGGGCAGAGAGAGAGAGAGACAGAGAATCCGAAGCAGGCTCCACGCTCTGAGCTGTCAGCACAGAGCCTGATGCGGGTCTGGAACTCACGGCCTGTGAGATCATGACCTGAGCTGAAGTCCGATGCTCAACTGACTGAGCCCACGCAGGCGCCCCTCAAGTAGTCTTATTTATAGATACAGATGTACAAATACTTCATGAAAATACTAATTTGATTTCTACAGAATAATTGCAACATAATAACATGATTAAGTAGATTTACCTCAGGAATGTAGAGGCATTAAATATATCAAATACTATATCGGAAAATTAAATGCTGAAAAGGCCTTTAGTTTTAGCTCAAAACCTAATATTGTTAATGTTTTAGCAAACTAAAAAGTTACTATTACTGTACTATCACTAAGAAAAGGATGACATTATACTAATAGATACACTTTTTTCAAAATGGGGATGGATTTCTTTTCCAAGGTAATATTGGCACATAGCTGATTATACTCTTCTATTCCAGTGTCAAAACTCATAGGGAAGTGACCCTAAGATATACCAAAAAGAACACTCCCTATTTTTATGGCTCTTTCTCCCTCTGTAAGAAAACAGTGCTAACACTTGGGCAATGGTTCAACCCTTGTACTCATTAATTATACAAAGGAGAATTAGCTAGTTAACACAAATGTTTAACTCAATTATATGGATCATGATAATACAATATTTTGTGGGTAAATGACAGTTAAAAATCATTAGATAGTCTTTTGTTCTCCAGGGTGGCATTAACGGTAATAGAAGGCCAAATAATTTTAACCGAACACTAAACAAGGGATTCTGTGTTTAGTTTATTGTCCAGTAGTACAATCCTAACTAGGAATTACAAAATCAAGGTGTGGATTTTAGAACAATTTTATTTGCAGTATCCTCTGATACTTTAACACTCACAGAAGCCTTTTCCAAACATTAATAAAACTCACTTAAAATACTCTGTGATAGGCTCTCCTCCATGAGTCAAGCAGCAATAACCTGTGTTGCTAAGAGAGCCTTTTACAGTAGGGGCTTTTCAAATGTAAAAAGGTATATGGGGATGGATAACTTGGTCAAATTAATTTGAGAAATTCATGGTCAACCTGAATTAAGTGTGTTGTTGAAATTGTTAAAATATGTAATGTCCTTCATCAAAGACACATGTATGTTATAATATGCACATTTATGAATTTTCCTTGGAGATATCTTTTTTTCAATGATTATCACTTGGGATTAGTGTTCCACACAATACATTATGGAAAACACTTGTCTAGACTTGTTCACACATATAAAGACCAGGTTTTTATGTATTCTGATAACAACCATAACTTTATATATAACATGCTGTGTGCTTTACTGGAATTTAATATACTCAAAAAAGAAATAACATTAAGAAAGAAGAAGTATTTTTAAAATATATGTTAATTCTTGGGGCATCTGGGTGGCTCAGTCAGTTAAGTGTTTGACTTCGGCTCAGGTCATGATCTCACGGTTAATGGGTTGGAGCCCCATGTCAGACTCTGTGCTGACAGCTCAGGGCTTGGAGACTGCTTCAGATTCTGTGCCTCCCTCTCTCTCTGCCCCTCCCCGGCTCTCTCTTGCACGGGCGCTCTATCTCTCTCTCCAAAATAAACAAACATTAAAAAAAATTTAAAAATTAGAATAGAATAGAATAGAATAGAATAGAATAGAATAGAAGTTAATTCTTCTCTCATTTCTCTGATGTTGATCTTCATATTCCAAATATCCATCCCTTCCTTCCTCCCTTTCTTCCTTTTTTTTTTTTTTTTTTTTTTTTGATAAACCACTTTCCCTAATTCTAGCTTATTTAAGCAGGAGGAGATAAACTGGAAGGGGAAGTGACAGGAAGACAGGAGCTCCAGTGTTTTCTGGTGTCTCCCAGGAAATAGTTCCCTCATGAACCTACAGCTTATTAGCTCAGGAAAAGTGATTACAAAATTGGGTTTGGTTTAACTTGAAAATTGCCTTTTTGTCTCCCTGGATTCAGCTAAGTCTATTAGAAGTAGACTTGAACAATTCCTTCTTGCGATTCTCCTTAAGTTCTGACGTTTCATTATATGCATCTTTGATTTTTTTCTTTAGCAAATGAAACCAAGAAAAATATCATGGAAATTTTGGGGAGTTTTGTAGTTGCTGTTTACATCTCTTGTTCAGATTCTTGAGAAAAATATTTCAGGAATTTTTAATGAACGTATTTGGAGGCCAAACATGAATGAGGATAAAAATATGCCTGACATTAAAAGCAGGCTTCCATATGCCTGCAAATAGCAGACAATAGCACACACACACAAAAAGGGTTGATATAGAAGTATAAAAGCTATGAAAACATAGAAAAACAAGACTTTAATTACAACTCAGAGCATCAAGTTAGACGTGGCATTTGAATTGGGCCTGGAAGCTGAGAGATCCAGTGTAAATAACTGGGGAGCAAAAATACAAACACCTCTTGGAGCAGGAAACGGGCCACATGAGGAAAAGTGGCAGGGAGAGCAGGATCTACTGTCAGGGCAATAGCAATTAGAATCTCAGCTCTGACA
This sequence comes from Herpailurus yagouaroundi, assembly GCF_014898765.1. NCBI lineage: Eukaryota > Metazoa > Chordata > Mammalia > Carnivora > Felidae > Herpailurus > Herpailurus yagouaroundi. The sequence continues at coordinate 8,955,298 of NW_024412441.1, forward strand.
CTCTGCACCCTATGACAAATTTCCTCTCCCATGCAAATAACAATGAATGTAACAGTGGCATCTAAATAATAAGAGTGTTATGAAGACTATGTGAGATAATGAATTTTGAAAGGCTTAACATAGTTCCTGGTGTGCAAGGAGCACTTCCTGGACTAGAGCTGTCATTCTGGCTGGAGTTCAGAAAAAGTGAGAACTTTGGTGCATGTGAGTTAGAGTTGTTAAGAAATCAGCATGTTCAGGGGCCCCTGGGTGGCTCAGTCAGTTAAGTGTGTGACTCTTGACTTTGGTTCAGGTCATAATCTCAAGATTCATGAGTTCGAGCCCCATGTCTGGCTCTGTGCGACAACACGGAACCTGCTTGGGATTCTCTCTCTCCCTCTCTCCCTGCCCCTCCCTTGCTTGCTCTCCCTCTCTCTCTCTCTCTCTCTCTCTCTCTCTCTCTCTCTCTCAAAAATAGAGAAGTAAACATTAAAAAAAAAAAAGAAATCAGCATGTTCAGAAAATTAGAATGGAGTTAAAGGTGCCTTGAATATTTTATTTATTGAGTGTAGCAATGGTATGGTCACATACATGTTTATCTTTTTTTAAAGATGTTTAGATTTTTAAAAAATGTTTATTTAGTTTTGAGACAGAGAGAGCTAGGGAGGGGCAGAGAGAGACAGGAGGACAGAGGTTCCAATGCGGGCTCCATGCTAACAGCAGAGAGCCCTATGCGGGGCTTGAACTCACAAACTGTAAGATCATGACCTAAGCCAAAGTTGGATACTTAACCAACTGAGCCACCCAGTTACCCCTAAAGGGTAGTCATTGCGAATATCTGTCATATCTAGAATAGGTGAAAGATTCGCTGACAAAAATCAGATGAAAAGTGTCCAAAAAGCCTGGAACAGTCAGAATAAAAACAGAACAAAAATAAAAGTCAGTAAGCATGAGTGAGTGAATAGGTTTGTGGTAAGAAAAGTTTCAGTATTTTAGGGTGATGAGGATAATAACGTTTTCCTCTAGCACTCATTTAAAAGTATTTCTTGAGCTCTTGCTACGTAGTATATCAACGCTGTTCCAGGAGTTGGTGATGTAGAAGAAACCCATATACTCAATGCAGTTTGCATTTAATGAGAGGACATATATTAGACACACAGTTAACATATGAATAAATAATTTCAGATACAGTAAGTATCGTAAAGATTTCAACAAAACATTTAAAAGAGATAAATAATGTCATAGATCAGCAAAACGTTATATTAGAGAGCCTGGACAGGTTAAGAAGACATATATTTTACATTACACATGTAATTGAGGAAAAGTTCCATAACTATTTAAATAATTTTCCCTTCAGTTTTACTAGTCTCATAAGCAATTCACGTCCTCTACTAAAGGCCATAACACACGTCTTCAGAAGTTTGCAGTGGAGGCACTGGGAGCTAAGTAGAGGTAATATTATGCCCTATCCAACTATGCTGAGATATTATTTTACTTGCTCCAAATAATTTTATGGACCAAAGATAAATAATGAATCATTTGTTTGGTCTTAAATTTCCAAGGTTCTGCAATTTAATATAGTTTATCTTCTCCGCTGATGTTCACGGTGATCTTTTCTAAGATGTTCACTGTGGATGTAAAATGGAAGGATACAGGTCCTACATTATATAAACTATATACATTTTATCAAACTTTTTCCTGAGGTAGCCTCTTTCATATCCCTTATTATTTAACACTTTCCAATCAATCTTTCCTTTCTTCCTTTCTCTTTCTCTGTATTGATCTTTTTAAAAGGCAAATTTGGTTTTATTGCTTTCTGGTGTTGTTTTTCTATTCCTTATTTTTAAAAAATGTCTCCTCTAATCTCTATTATTTCTTTTGTTCTGCTAGTGTTTTGTTCAGTTTGTTCATCTTTTCTATTTCCTAAAGATGAAAAGTTAGTTATTTATTTGAGATATTTTTTAACCTAGGTATTAACAGCTACACATTTCTCTTCCAGCACTGTTTTTACCACATCCCATTAGTTTTGATATGTTGTGTTCTCATTTTAAGTTGTCTCCATTCTCTAATTTCCCAAGTGATATCTTCTTTGACCTACTGATTGTTTAAGAAAAGTGTAGTTTAATTTCCACATATTTGTGAATTTTCCAGTTTTCCTTCTGCTCTTGATTTCTAGCTCCATTCCATTTTTGTTGGAGAAGAGACTTTACGATTTCATTCTTTTTAAATTGAGACTTGTGTGTGGCATGACATATGATTTATCTCAGAAAACATTTCATGTGCACTTGAGAAGAAGGAGATCTCTTCTTGTTAAAGGGAGCACTCTGTACATTGTTATGTCAAGTTTGTTTATAGTGTTGGTCAAATCCTGTATTTCCTTATTGAACTTTTTTTTTTTAATTTTTTTTCAACGTTTATTTATTTTTGGGACAGAGAGAGACAGAGCATGAACGGGGGAGGAGCAGAGAGAGAGGGAGACACAGAATCGGAAACAGGTTCCAGGCTCTGAGCCATCAGCCCAGAGCCTGACGCGGGGCTCGAACTCACGGACCGCAAGATCGTGACCTGGCTGAAGTCGGACGCTTAACCGACTGCGCCACCCAGGCGCCCCATCCGTATTGAACTTTTATATGAACATTTGATTACTGAAAGTGGTATATGAAGTCTCATTGTAGATCTATTTTTCCCTATAATTCAGCAATTTTTTGTGTTACATATTTTGGGGTTCTGTCATTTGCTGCAAGTGGCTTTCTAAATACCCTGTATTTACAGGTGCTTTTGAATGTCCTAATTTCTCAAGTAATCTCACCCAACTTTTCCTCCTTTGCTTTGATGGTCAATTGTGGGTCTCAAACATAATCTGTTGCCCCAGGCATCTGCAGTTTTTTTTTTTTACTTCACCTTGCAGCATTTTCTAGCCATACTTATCACTTTTCTGACTTGAGTTCTAGGCAATATAGATAGCCCCAGACAGTGTAGAACAGGCAAGCCCAATAATCTGCCAAATGAAATTTGTGCTCTTCACTCTGGTACCTGAAACTAGAGTCCCGCACTGAGAACATGCTGCCCCTGATTCAGAGCTGCCATGACTTCAGGGAAGGAGTGAGCCAAGGGCAAATTAAAACACGAGAAAACTTTCTTGATGTTTGCAAGTTGCCTTTTTCTTGATTCAACATTCACTTGGTTGCTACCAACCTTTAACTGTTTTCCAGGTTCTATCAAAGTTGGTTCTGACATTTTCTGCTTTTTCTTTTCTTTTCGTTTTTCTTTTTCTGTTTCTTTTTTTCTCTTCTCTTCTCTTCTCTTCTCTTCTCTTCTCTTCTCTTCTCTTCTCTTCTCTTCTCTTC
>NW_024412441.1:8958633-8982458 GCF_014898765.1 Herpailurus yagouaroundi
TCTCTTCTCTTCTCTTCTCTTCTCTTCTCTTCTCTTCTCTTCTCTTCCCTCTTCAAGAGTTTGGAGCAACCTGCTACACCATTATGCTATTGTCACGGCTCCAGAAATCTGTGTTTTAACTGGTCTGTAGTTGTTACCGCTGCCTACTAAATTTTGAGAAATGCCAAATACTGGGTAACAACCTTAGTTTAACAACAGAAGTTATGGATTTGCAGGTCTCTCATTATAAACTGTGTGATCTTGAATGGATTATTTACTCTTTCTGACTTAATTGTTCAGTGTAAGTAATCTATAGTGTTCTTTATAGATCAGGTTAAGAAAGAAAAAAAAATAATAAAGTACCTGGAAATAAAAGTATTCAATAAATGTTATTTCTCTTTTCTATTCTTCTCTATATTCTAAGACCATAAGCATTCACTTCTAAACATTCTCTGCCCTTCTCTGGAGATGTCATAGAGAAGTTTCTGAATAAGTTAATAATATTTGTTTGAAAAGCAACTAGAAGTAATTGAGAGAACCTTTATCTTAACTTAGCAGATTAATTTCCCAATTCCTTCTTTCTCATTTACTGGATACCTGTCTTTAGGCTACCAACTTAGCTCTTTGGTCCTTCTTTCTCATCTGTGAAACAGAAGTTATTGTATCTACAGCACACATTTTTAAGGGAATTTTAAAGAGAGATAAATTTGCTCATCAAGATACATGGTACAGAATACACTCAGGTATTTTTAAAAACATGAATGAATTAATGCCTGAATGATTCTGAAGCCTAGTAGTACATGACAAGAAATAGTTTATGAAGATAATGTCCAGTTGTTCCTACTTAGTAAATACCCACACAAAGAAATGAAGAAACGGAGATGATGAATAGTGAAAACAGTGTTATCACCAATTTTATACATCTGTGGAATAATTTCTAAGCAGGAGAGAAAAGTCAATACAGATTTCAAAAAATAACCTTTAACAAGTCAAACAATGCATCTGCACATTTTCTGTGAAATGGAAATTAAGACACTTCACCAAATGTCTACAAAATTTATTATGATATACGCCACCCTCCACCCTATGTTGAAAGTCATTCCCTCACAAAAGGATATGAATTATGCTGACAGCACATTTGAGCTCAGAGTTAAGAAAAATTGGTGACAAATAAATTATTTTCTTTTATAATAGGAATTAAACACCTTATGGTTATAAATATGCTGGTGTTATTTTTTTAATGTTTATTTGTTTATTTTTAAGAGGGAGAGAGAGCACAAGCAGAGATGAAGGAGAGAGGGCAGTGAGAGAGGGAGAGGGAGAATCCCGAGCAGGTTCCACACTGTCAGGGCAGAATCCAACACGGGGCTTGATTCCACAACTGTGAGATCATGACCTGAGCCAAAAATCAAGAGTTGGACACTTAACCAACTGAGCTACCCAGGCACCCCTACACTGGGGTTATTTTGATGAAATTTCACAATGGTTAAATTTCCCATTTGTTCATAAATGTCATTTGCAAACAGGTCATTACCTACATGAATTTTCTTTTTTCTGTCAGTGTCACACATCTCACAATTACTTAAACATATGATAAAATTTACCATTTACAAACAACTTCCTGGTTAAGAACATATTTAGTATTCTGCCACACCATTCCTTTAACTGTGCTATGTGCACTATGGATAAAACTCTGGTACATGGTGAAGTAGAGTTGCTACTTTAAGTGTTCTGGTTACACAAATCCTTACTTTTTTTCATTTTCAAAGCAGAACAGTTCCCCACAAAAGGTAAAAATAGAAAATATGTTTGGTGTGTATAAATTCACCTAAAGCTCAATAAGGAATATGTACTACTTTATCAGTAAATACATGGCCTTCTGAATAGCATTACCATCAAGATACTAACAAGAGGAAAGGAATATAAAGAGATTTTATGTGCAGATGGTGCCTTGATATTTATCACTGAGCCACAAACAATTATCCTGGAAATATTGAGATTAATAGGCCCATTTAGTAAAAGAGCTAATTGTGAGAGGCATTGGGATAAATCTGAGCTACTTTCCATATCAAAAGTTTTCTCTAGGGCAACTGCATTTTCTACAGAGTTAACCTATCCACCAATGGTAGAATTTTTTTTTCTATAGTTTTAGGATGCTTCATTTTATGGGAGTGCAATTATACTGGGATTATGGGGTTATATGCAGATAAACCTGGAAGGTGTCACTGTCTAAGGGATGCTAATTACTTGCAATACTTTCAGAAGTTTGGCTTCTCTCATGCGTCTGAATTTTGTCTTCTCTTTATACTTTAGAGCCTAATACAACTCAGCACATTTTGGTAGTAGTTTCCAAGTAATGAATATTCAAGAACAGTGAACATTTGAAAGGGTTTGGATTTTTACAATGCTGAGAAGCTCTATGGCAAGGGCATACGCAACGAGATGGCAAAGTAAACTTGAACAACAGAGAAACAGGAGACTGTTTTTAAAAAAAAACATAGATTCAAGTTCCAGATTTTTGCTACTTGTAGGATCCTGTACCAGTTGACCATTGCCTCTGCCCCCTTTCTGTGAAATGAGATTTAAGATCCTGTAGAAAATGGGATCATATATGAAGCACTTCATAAACACTAAAATAAGTATTTAAAAAAAAAGATATAAACACTAGCTTTGGCCGTTTCTTGCAAATTGTGCAGTTATGCTCATCTCACTCAGAAGCAAGTATTAAACATCCTTCTACTAAACACCTCAGGCTGGACTGTAAATTCCAGTAGGAAGAGCTGCCATGTTAGAAGCTAGAATATTCTTAGAATCGTACTAAAAAGAAAGCATTTGCAAGTTTAATTTATTTGACTATGTATTAATACATCATATTCTTTTGAAAACCCATAGAAGATAAAGTAGAACAAACACTTCTTATTTTGAGTGCTATAATATCACTCCTCACATAATGTTCAATACAGGAATATTCCAGTTGGAACAATTTTGTAGAAGGAGTGATGGAAGAAAATTGAAATCATTAAAGGTAAATGTCATCCTGTGTAACTTAGGCTACCTATTAAATGACAACTAGATTTAAATTTTTTGATTAGCTACAGCTAGACAGAGAAGACATTCACAAATAATACCATATAAAAACATTTAGAATGATATTTTCTTCTGCAGCCGTATAAAAGCTAAAGATGATAATAATAAACATATTTCCTCATGGCTATTATATTAATCTGATCAACCAAATTCCTCTTGCTCTATCAGGGTCTGTCTTTGAAAAATTGAATTAAACTGGGAATGAATTAGATAAATTCTTCAAGAAAAAAACCCATAAAGGAACATTTACTTCATGGGAAAGTCCAGGTTTAGCCAAGGAACAAACTCTGGTGACTCCTACACTGTGTGATAAATGAGAGGGTTTTTTTTTTTTTTTCCATTTTCTTCATTTTATTTTATTTTTATTTTTTTAACATTTATTTATTATTGAGAGACAAAGAGACACAGAGCGTGAGCAGGGAAAGGGTAGAGACAGGGGGAGACACAGAATCTGAAGTAGTCTCCAGGCTCTGAGCTGTCAGCAGAGCCCTACGCAGGGCTTGAAATCACAAACTGCGAGATCATGACCTGAGCCAAAGTTGGTTCAACCAACTGAGCCACCCAGGCGCCCCATCTTTTTCTTCATTTTATCTGGTACTTCCATAATGTGCAATAACCATTATCAGTAAAAATAAAACTTTTTATAAAGTACAAAAACAGCCCCATTTTTTTGGTTACGATTAAATTCAAAGACATGCTATTAATCTGTCAAATCATAATACAAGTTTCCAAAATGTTTACTCTCAGTTTCTGTACTTAATCCTCATAAAAACAAACATGTTGGGGCTAGTTACTAGACTGCAGACTAGACTCACTAGCTAACTTTTCTTATGTAAATGGCCAGAAAGTAAATGTTTTAGACTTTGTGTGTCACATGGTCTCTGTTATGACTACTAAATTTGGCTGTTGTAATATGAAAACAGTAATAGATAAGGCATAAATAAATGGTCATGCTTCTCCGTTGCAATAAAACTTTATAAAAAACAAATAGTGGTCTGGATTTGGCCCATAGGCCACAATTTTTTTATTATCTGCTTCAAGCTATGACATTTGTAATATCTCTCAGTGTAATACATGAGAGAAAATCCTAAGAAATTGGCATAATAGATTATCAGAAAAATTCTTAGGATGGACAGAAACTTCTATTAGGATTAATGTAATGGGTGAGGAAAACCAAAAATTGCAGAAACAAAGGCCTGATTTAGATCAAAGCAAATTGAGAATCGAAAGCAAAAAGCAGGCTGTCACATAAAGAAAAAAAAGGATAGTTTCTATGAGTGGATCGGGGGGATTTATTTGTGTTACATGGAAATTATGAACTAAGACTTTGAAACCAGTCAGTTCTGAGTGTGAATTCTGTCTTTACTATTTATTAACCTACTGGAAAAGAGGAGCAATGACCTTGTCGAAGTTTCTCATCCCCCTTAAGCCTTTATTCACATAGTAGGTTGGAAAAATATACAATTTAAAGGGTTGTTGAGATAATTAAATGAAATACATGCATCGCATTTAGCACTCTCCCTGACATAATAGGCACTCAAAAATTTTTGACCACTATGATAGGTAGGTCTTGCCTATGAGAGATTAATATTCAATTAATATTATTATATTGTATGGACCCTTTGGTGTGCTGTAGTTAAGATGGTGTTTAGGGGTGCCTGGGTGGCTCGGTCGGTTGAGCGTCCCACTTAGGCTCAGGTCATGATCTCGCTGCTTGTGGGTTCGAGCCCTGCATCAGGCTCTGTGCTGACAGCTCGGAGTCTGGAGCCTGTTTCGGATTCTGTGTGTGTGTCTCTCTCTCTCTGATCCTCCCGCATTCATGCTCTGTCTCTTTCTGTCTCAAAGGTAAATAAATGTTAAAAAAAAATTAAAAAAAAAAGATGGTGTTTAAAGTCTTAAGATGTGAGGAAACAAACTTTGTACAGAAGTAGCAACTTGCTGGTAATCATGAGAACTGACTGTATTCCAAGACAGTGGCCACTATCTCGCAACTTTGATCAATTTCGTTTCAGTCTTTTCATTTTTAACATAAGGTGATCTAATCTAATATTGCTTTCCTTCCCAATGTAGAGGTTTTGTATGGTGGAAGGATCACTGGATTGAGATGGATCTTTTAGGTTCTAAGACTTCCTCAGCCATTGACTGGCTAAGTCTATGATGAGTTACTTAAGTGTTCCAAGCATTACTTCCTGATCTATTAACATGAAGCTTTGAATTGAGGACCTATAAGGCCTCATAAAAATAAATTATTTTGCATCTGATTTACTTTGTGGGTAATTCTCTATATGGATATACAGCTGTTGGCCCTTTCAACTGTGGCATACTCTCTGCTAAGTATCAGCAGGATTTTGTATATCTCATTTTGTTTTCAGCTAAGGAGATGATATTAGGAAGATTACAATATTAGAAAAAAAGATAAATTATGCTTTCATATAATATGGGGTTCCAGTTTGAGTGATAGTAACTAAATTACTTAAAGCATACAAAGAGAATAACAGAGAAATTATTAATGTCTATTGAAAAAGAAGAAGAATCTAGAAGATCGGTGTGCAGGGTAGTAGTCCATAGCAGCAGGCAGACACTACAATTTTTTGGTAAAAAGTTGTAGGGTTAGTGAATTTGGAAGGAAAAATAGAAAATAATTTTTAATCCTCTTCTAATATTCTTTATTGCCAAGTCAGATTGTGTTTTAGTTGCTTTAGTGCGATCATTATAAACTAGATAGATAGATAGATAGATAGATAGATAGAGATAGATAGATAGATAGATAGATAAAAACTTCATCATGAAAGTTCAAGAATGAATAATAAGATTTACTGAACCTGGAGTCTTAAGTTAGTTGAATTTTAAGTTAGTTGAATCTTATCACTACCTTGAGAACTACTGCACTCATAATAAGAAATTATTATTGTTCACCCCTACCAGTAGTTTATCCTTTTGCACTTATCTTTATATCTCTAGTAACACAAGAAATTGTAATATTTTAGAAATTTTCTATTTTGTACACTATTTCAGTTTCCCATTATTTAGGTTTTTTTTTTTTACCTATTCTCATATGTTTTAGTTATTGCTGCTCTAGAACATAGGATGCATTTATTTTTTGATGTGATCATTGTAAAATATATTCTTTTGCAGTAGAATTAAACTTAACCATGTTATGAGGCAATTAATTAATGTGTTTACTCTTTTCTCACTGTTCTAAAGATTACTTGATATACAGTAGGTTATCAAATAATATTTATTTCTGAATATGTTTACATTTGTTAAATTTTTATCTTGATTATTGATCATATTTTCTTGCTTCCTTTCATGTCTGGTAATTTTTTATTCTGTGCTCCACATTTTGTACATTAGATTGTTGGTTTCTGTGTTATATTAGAATACTTTAAATAGTATTGTACTTTGTTTTGGTATTCGTTATTTGGAAAGAATTTGGAATGAAGAAAGGATCTAGACTTGTTTTTCTACTTGCTTAAGGTGAATTCAGAGCACTCTTTAGTCTAGTGTTAATCTACCTGTCTATCTAAGGTGATATCCTTCTGAGAACTCTAACAGATGCCCTGTGTATCACATGATCTTTCAACTCTAGCTGGAGGGAACAAATTATACCCATCTCTGTATGAACTCAAGGAATTATTTGGCCTTTTACCTTTTGGTGTTTTGTTTGTTTGTTTGTTCCTTTGTTTTCTTCCAGCCTTGTTAAGTGACTGTTTAGTCATGCATAATTAATAGTCAGTTTAAGACTTAATGGGGATCATTCTTTTGATCTCAAGTGCATTCTACCTCTCTCAATTTCTCCTTCTTCCATCCTCTTTCTGTGTCTGATTGTGGTTTTGTTTTGGCTTGATTTGGTTTCTGATTTTTCTTGGTTTGAGTTTTTGTTTTTGCCTATCTATATTATATATAGATAATCCAATAAATACATTTATTGTTGAGAAATATGATCAACATTGTCTGAACTGAGTAGTATTTTCTTCACCTTTCTCTTTGTTCGTCAGCAAAAGTAAAGCTAGATAATCCACTGTCTGCTAAAATGACTATGGATTAGTTGATACAATGTTGTTGGAGCTGAAGCCTAGCCATGCCACTTACAAACTCTGGGATCTTAAGGAATCTGCATAACTTCTCTGAGACACACTTTCTTTGGCTATAAAATGGGGATGAAGGGGCACCTGGGTGGCTCAGTTGGTTAAGCATCTGACTTCGGCTCAGGTCATGATCTCACAGTTCTTGAGTTCAAGCCCCACATTGGGCTCTGTGCTGACAACTCAGAACCCAGAGCCTGTTTCACATTCTGTGTCTCCCTCTCTCTCTCCCCCAGCCCCCGCCCACCCCATCTGTGTGTCTGTCTGTCTTAAAAATAAATAAACATTAAAACAAATTTTAAATGGGGATGAAATACAAATGCTTATTTTGAAATATTCACCTTTAAACAATGAATTAATTACATGAAATATAGTGTCCATCATATAGATGATACAAAAAATATGAGATACAAATCTATGTGCTATACAAAAGGATAGGGAAAAATTTATATAAGAACAGTGTGAAATAGAGAAAACTTGCACAGAATTTATGTGTAGAAGGGCACTAATCTTAAGTCCCTTCTTGGAAAATTTACTTGACCTTTATAAACCTCATTTTTCTCATTTTTATAATGAAATGGTTTAAATTGATAATTTTGAAAGTTATTTATAAAGGTTAAATTATAGGGTCTAGGTCTGCTTAATATCACACCTTAACAAGAGCTAACCAGTCACATAAAAAATTTAATTTTTGCTCTTTTTTTCTTACTTTTTTTTTAATGTGAAGCACCAGCCAGGAGTAGATTTTTGTGATTATCTGTTATCATCAAAAGTGGTTACTGTATTATTGTATCTTGAATTTTAAAGCAAATAACTTCTCTTCTTTTTGGGTTCTACCATGTAAAAGATTCCATTAGTCAGCTTCATTTTATCTCATAAATCATCTATGAGGCATTTACTTGTGCTTACTTATCTCTGTATCTTTCTCTGAGTGGGATTTCTCTACTGGGACATTATTCAATAAATCTCTCCCCCCCCCCCCCCCCAGTATTTTCAGTATGGAAGCAAAGAGATCCTGGAGATTGGCTCTCCAACATTTCAAAATAGAATTAGTGAGGCTGTAGAAACTTATCTGAAGTTAAATTCTTATTTTTCACAGCACGTAACCAAAGGAAATTGTCAATCCACATGGGATTTAGGGAGGTACGGAGGTAGGGAAAAAAAGTCATTAAAAACAAAAACCACTTAACGTTTTTCTTAATCCAAAATGTGGACACTACTTATGCAATATGTATTGTTTTTTGATGTTGTCTGTGGGCTACTGAGATCTTGAAAGTTGATAATGAAAATGCCCACACATAAAAGAGACCAAGTTAGAAAAAATTTTGTACTTTAATACTATACACCATTCTGCAAATATGTGCCATTTTCCCCCTCAATGCTTCCATCTAACACACATTTGCTTTGTGTTGAATTTCCTCTCCACCAGCCTGGCCAAGCAGGATGTAAGGTTGCTGGTCTTAGGAGGCTGTGCAGGGAGAGTGAGGAGTACACCTAGTTTTGTTAGTAGAGATCAGATCTGACTGAGAGTCCATGACCAATGCAAAGTTGAAGCCACAGGCACCTGTGCCAATATCATTTCAAAAGGGCTAGGCAGGACCAGGCTCTAGGTCCAGTGTAAATTTTAACAACTAGGGATAACTAAAGAGAATCAGGACAAAGTTGAGGAAAAAAATCCTGTGTCCCAAGATAAAACCACAGATAGTTTCACCAAGCATATTTTCATTTTTAAAAATAAGTTTTGCATTTTAGTAAAATATAATTGCTTTCATTTCATCTGATATAATTAAAGTTTGGAATTTTATACCTCTATTTTGATATGGAAAGCATAATTCTTTGCAATTGTATCTCACCCTTTCCATTATTGATATGCGACAACATGAAATGGAGATCTGAGAGAATTTATTATCATTATTTTTGCCTATAATCTGCATTCTGTAGAATATATAAGTTAAAAGAATTAAATAGTATGTGAATATATACAAATCAAAAATTAAAAGAGAAATGTTTTGTAAAGGAGAGTGCAATTTTTGAAATAATCCAAATTAGAAATATACAAGGGATCTGAATCGAAGTTTCTTGAAAGAAGATTTACAAATGGCCAATAATCATATGAAAACTAAGTATTATCAGTCTTTAGGGAAATGAAAATCAAAACCGCTATAAGATACCACTTCCCACACACTTTATGAGGACTTCATCATCATCATCATCATCATCATCATCATCATCATCGGATAGGAAATTACAACTATTGGTGAAGATGTGGAGAAAGTGTACCTCTTACTTACTTTTGGTCAGAATATAAAATGGTGCAGTTGCTTACGGAAACAGTTTGGCTGTTCCTCAAAAAGTAAAACCTAGAGTTATCTTATGATACAGCAATGGCACTCCTAAGTTTATTACCTAGACAGCTTTAAAGTTCCCCTCAGCTTTATGAAGCTTTACTGTCAGCTTTAGACAGGTTTCTTCCTGACTACAGGCCATTGACCTCCCTTTTCTTAAAGCCTTTACTTTAGAAAACTTATAATTGAAATTTTTTTCTTTGCCCCTTTGAAATGTAAGTCTTCTATAACGTTCTTGCCAGGTTTGGAACTCAGCATGAGTTTAGAACTCAGCAATATCCTTCTCAAGGACCTGGTAGCCATCCCTTTGAAATGTAACCGTCTAAGGAGACAGTGTTCCTATGTCCCAATCCTTGTGTGGGAATAGGAATCTTACTTTCATAAAAGAGTTATCAAACACAGAAGGCCTAATCACATTGACCAACTTCCATTAGCTCACTCTAACATTTAAAAATACTCGTCTTTTGTTTCAGCAGAATTGAGTTGAATCTCTCTTCCCTTCTGTAGTAGTCTTACAAAGGTCTCCCTTGCCTATTGAACCCCATCAGGGACAATTTGTCTTTAACATATATATCTAGGAGAAATATCCTAGATAGAAATATATATCTAGGAGAAACATATATATCTAGGAGATGCATCCACACAAAAGCTTACACATGGATGTTCCTAGCAGTTTTATTTATAATAGCCAAAAAGCTGAAACAATCAAAATGTCTATCCACTGATGAATTGATAAGGATATAATATATCAAAACATAGGAATTTTATTTGGCAATTAAAAAAAAAACAACAATGTGCAACAACATGGCTGATACTGAAAATATTATACTAAATGAAAGAAGTCAGTACAAATGATCACATATTGTCTGACACTATTTACACGAAGTGTCCAGAATACTATCTAGAACAGAAAAAGAAAGTAAGCTGCTGGTTGCTTAAAGTTATGAAGCTGACAGGCAATGGAAAAGTGACAGCTAGTGGACATAGGTTTTCTTTCAGGAGGGATAAAAATATTCCAAAATTAGATTATGACAACAATATTTGCACAACACTATAAATATGCCAAAAAAATTGAACTGTGCTCTTTAAGAGTGTGAATCATATAGTATGTGAATTATATCTTAAATGTTCTTCAGTATTAAGATTCTCTGTATCTTACACTTATTTATTTTTATTACCTTTATATCATATATGCATCTCATTTGTTTATTGAAACAAATATTTGTTTCACCTCCTCACCATATTGAAAATTCTCATAGGCAGGAGTTTTGCTTGTTCATTTGTTTTAGCATTTGTAAGTCTTAAGATTTTTTGGCACACAGTACAGTAGCTATATTAGTCTGGCTTAATCAGAGGCAGAGACAAGGTTTTGTGTGTGGTGGTTTATTTTGGGACATGTTCTTGTGACACAGAATGAAATAGTGGAGAAAGAAAGCAAATAGAAGGAAGAGTTCTAGAGTAGCTCTCCTCTGTGGCAAATGGTACTCAATGCAAATGGGACCTTCCGGAGAGATTTATATATGGAGTTTCACGATCAACCACAAAAAGAACAAAAAGAGAAGTACTATCATTAGTTCTTATCTCCCATCATACAAGGGTTGTCCCACTAGGATGTTCACTGCAATGAGCTGTTAGTAAAGCATGCATAAGTGCAAAGTGCATTCATGCAAATTTCCTTGAAACAGAGTTATAAAAGCCCAGGACAAGAAAGCAAGAAAGAGTGATTGTGGTAATGCTAAGTGCTATTAATTAACGTATGTATGAATCTGTTTGCCTCAGCAATGGCCAGAATAAAGGTTAGGTAGAGAGGATGTGATATAGGGTAACGTAAATATCCAAACACCAATAAACTTGATGGATACCTCGGTTCCCTTGGCTCCATTTAAAAGAACATGATCAGTAAGAGTAGAAGAGCCTAACATATTCAGTGGGATGCTGAATCTCTCCCTCTAATATTTCCCCTCATCTCTCCTGTCTGAAGAACTAATGTTCTTTGCCCTGGCTTTCTCTGGCTCCACAACATCCAGGTATTTCCACACCTCACCTTCTGATTCTTTCCTGAGTCGTCCTCCTAACCATTTGTTTAGACAAATTAACCTTCAAATTTCTGAATTTCCTTGGAAAAGACATTCACAAAAGTCACAGTGTAAAGGTAATCCAATATATAGTCATAGACCATTAAAAATTTCACTCATTTTGTTAATGGTGGATAATAAATCAAACAAAACTAGATAAATTTTGGTAAGTGGGACCATATTTTCCATATGTATTGAAATGCTTAGACTGTAGTCAAAACTCTATTGAATATATATTGAATACAGAGAATGTTAAGTAAAATCTCCCAGCCTGCCTTCATAATCCATTTTTAATATAAAATAATAAGCTATTTTCTATTTTTTACTTCAGAAGTCTGCACATTTGTAGGTGCCTAAGTGGGAATCGGTCCCTACCAGCCTTTTTGTCTCTTGCCAATGGTGTTCCAAGCTCATGGCCTTAAGTGACTTACATAGATCATGTGAATCTGGTCTGTTCACAGAAATCCTGAGTGTCCTTGTCTTTGGAAATCCAGAAACAGTATCAGTAACATCTCAATCAAAAACTTCCATTCTAACTACTATGTCATCTGGACCTAATATCTGAGTTCCCAATAGTTTTTACTCCACCAAATGGCCTGGACATTTGCCAGTGTTTGTAGTACAGACACTATAGAGTCTTTCCAGAAAGTTTTGTCAAACAACAAGACTAACTGCAATCTTCCATAATTGCTCTCTCTGGCAGGGCTGGAAGTGGTTAACCCTGGCTCCTTAATAGTACTCTTTCATTACACAGACTGAAGTGATCGTCTCCTTAAACTTATAAAAAAGATCCACTAGTTAACCTGTTAATATATTTTCCCAGACATATGCCCCCACAATATTATTATGATAATAAATAGGCACATGCCTGCTTTCCAGTCAAATGATAAAAATCAGGACCACATATCTCAGGGCACATCTGTGGTTTGTTGAAAGTTAATTTCTTTCTTATAGGTACAATGCATTAGCAAATATATTCTGCTATATTTTGAGAATTGTCTAGATGGTAAGGGTACATTTTGCCTTATAAAAAACACATATTCTTCCATTATTATCTGTGATACAATAATAATCCATCCAGTTATGCAGCAGATCATTTCTCATACTACATACTTTGATACATTTCTTTAAGGTACTTGCAATATAGTTGAAATATTTTAATATAGTGGCTATATCATAAACCATATGTTTGACTCTAACCACCTACTACATTGGACTTTATATAAAAAAATACATTTTGGGGCGCCTGGGTGGCTCATTTGGTTAGGTGACTGACTTTGGCTCAGGTCATGATCTCACAGTTCATGAGTTCGAGCCCTGTGTTGGGCTCTGTGCTGACAGCTCAGAGCCTGGAGCCTACTTCAGATTCTGTGTCTCCCCCTCTCTCTACCCTCCCCTGCTCACACTCTGTGTCTCTCTGTCTCTGAATAATAAATAAACGTTAAAAAAATTTTTTTAATTAAAAAAAACGAAAACACATTTTAATCTCAACAACTTCTCTCAGAGAAAAATATAAGGTTTTATATTTCATATCAGATCCTCATAATCAATAGAACAAATTATTAGTACATTATAAGTTCCACTCTTATCCAAAATCCAGTTTGTAATGTGTGATATGAGAAACAATGGTACTGGCTGTGATATTTCAAATTCAGATACACTGATCCACTAAGGCATAGGCTAATGAAGGATATATATAGGGAAAGTGTTTGATACTTAAGGGAGGGCCCTGTGATGTGTCCCAGGCTTGGGAAACTAATCTGTTTCTTTCTGATATTTCCAGGTAATTTGCAAACAACGACCTCATCTCTCAACTTGGCCAACAGGCATGTTAGTAAGACATGTGTTCCCATGCATTTTCTCTAGTTTCAGAAATAAAATCCTTTCATACATAATCAGTTTTTTTTCTTTTCATCTGTTTGCTAGCTGTGGAATTACATTATTATCCTTTCATTCATACTGAGGGTTTTGCATAAATTGGTGCCAGCTTAATAATTCCTTACTCTGCTATCGCTGTGGAATGAGGAGTATGCTTCAATCTCTTAAAAATATAAGAATATGTGTATCAAACACCAGGACTGATTAATTACTATGATATGTAGCCAAGCATCCACATTAGTTTTTCTAGTGTAAGACAATTTTTCTCTATCCAGGGTTCTGAATCACCAAGGAAGTCCCTAGTTATGAATATTCCTTCATTTGACCCCTCAATAGACCATTGCTTCTGCATCACAGTGAGTGCTCTAAGGTGACTGGCTGAAAACATCCCAATCAGAGTCAACATGCCCATCACTCACTTTCCTTTATGTTATGTGTCTGGCAGGTATCATTCGATCCCCCTATGTGTTTTCAGGCTCACAGGTTTTTTGCAAAGCTAGTTCCAAAACAACAGCCATTGGTGTCATTCAGTGTTGCTGAAGCACCAAGGAAAGTCTGTTCTGAGTTCACAGTTTGCAGAGTCCGAGAATCAATCACTCTGGATAACCCTTCTGCCCTGGCAGCCAATTTCCAGAACAATAAAGTATACACATGTTACTTTTTATGAGACTTTCAAATAAAGCCAATCTCAAAAACTTGACCATTATAGGTAGTGTTTTTGAGGGGAAAAAATAAACTGTAATGAGTTTTGAAATCTTCTTCCAGTTCTCCCCAGGAAAACTCTTAAGATTTTCCTGAATGAAACACTAGTGTCTGAAATTGGCATAGGATGCTTGTGTGAATGATACATTATAAGGAGGATCAGGATTAGTAGTATCTTTCCAGGCTTAGTGTGCATAAGGCAGATGGGCCTTCTGGTCTCATCAGCATTTTTCAGTGCCTGGCAGACTAAGTGTTCTACGTAACTTGCTGATTATTAATCTTGGAAGGAAACATTATTAAACCTTCCCCTTTGCTGTTAGCCATTTCAGTGTCTGCACAGGAACATCCAGCAATAAAATGGGCATATGTTGCCTAAACCTTCCTCATCATTCACTAGAGTGTGTATTGTGTCATTGGATTTATGTGACCACTACATATTAGACTCCACAGGAAAGAGTGGTTCTAAGTGTCCTCTTTTTTTTTTAATTTTTAAAATTTTATTTTATTTTTGAGAAAGAGAGAGAGAGAGACACAGAGCACTAGTAGGGGAGGGGCAGAGAGAGAGGGAGACACAGAATCCAAAGCAGGCTCCAGGCTCTGAGCTGTCAGAACAGAGCCCGCCGCAGGTCTTGAACCCATGAACCGTGAGATCATGACCTGAGCCAAAGTTGGATGTTCAACTCACTGAGCCACCCAGGTGCCCCTAAGTGTCCTCTTTCTAAGGTTTGTATCTACTTCAAATAAGGGCATTAGTGCTTGTTATTAACATCTTAATCAATAAATCAGCACATTATTTACCAGTTTACTCAGACTCAATTTTAAGGTCCCAAATAAGAATTGTGAATGATATATCAAGTTCGATGAATTTCCCTAAGCTATGCTTGCCAGTAGTGGAAGGATTTTCCACTCTAGGAGCTTCCTTAGTAGCAGTCCTAGGCAAGGCCTGCTACACTATTTCTTCAGATCTTGTGAAAGAGAAGGAAATTGTGATTCCTGTCTATATATAAAGTGACTGGGAAACATGCATGGGACTGGAATGAACTTTCGAAGTCATCAGTTGTTAAAAGTTTAGCTAGGGGCGCCTGGGTGGCTTAGTTGGTTAAGCATCCGACTTCAACTCAGGTCATGGTCTCACAGTCTGTGAGTTTGTGCTGACAGCTCAGAACCTGGAACTTGCTTCAGATTATGTGTCTCCCTCTCTCTGCCCCTCCCCTGCTCATGCTCTGTCTCTCTCTGTTTCAAAAATAGATAAAAACATTAAAAAATTTATAAAAAGTTTAGCTAAACTACTCCATGATATTGTTGGCCTGGCATCCATTTTGTATGGTCAAGCAGCCTACAGGGATCTTGAACTGACACCTCTCCTGTGAGCAT
The DNA here is from genome assembly GCF_014898765.1 of Herpailurus yagouaroundi. NCBI lineage: Eukaryota > Metazoa > Chordata > Mammalia > Carnivora > Felidae > Herpailurus > Herpailurus yagouaroundi. The sequence continues at coordinate 8,974,159 of NW_024412441.1, forward strand.
ATGCCCTAGGTAACAGCCAGCAGAGTCACAAGTAAATGTAACTTATAATACAATTCCCCCAGCTGCTCTTGGAATAAGCGCTCACCCCTACGTCCCACAGCCTTTTCCTTGTGTACCTTTTGTGCACCCCCTGAAGTTTACCAAAACTCTGCTCTTTTTTATTTGAATTGACCAATTGGGTCTTATCCCAGGAACTTCAAAGCACTCCACCCAAGGCCTTTAATAAAGGCATGTGTTCCAGTTGCTGTTATCTGCCTCTGTGTGTGTGGCCTCTCTCATGTACCTGGAAGCAAAAACCTTTTCTATTTCTGTTCCTTTGTGATCTTTTGTTAATATGTGGTTCACCATCTTACACCCTGGGAGTCTATTTAACAAATGTTAATTTAACAAAGTCACAATACCACCTGTAAGGACTTGTGCTAAATATGCAGGGTACTTGGGGTCTAAGTAAGTATTGTTTTTAACTTGAGAAACTGAAGGATATACAGTCAAGGAGATGAACTCAAATACTGGTCAACAAAGAGAATCTGATATCATAAGTAAAGAACCACATACAAGGAACTGATCTTACACTTCAAATGAAATTTTAAAAAGTGTATACAGGTATAAATAAAGCAAAAGGGATATGGAGTATACAAGCAAAAAAAAAAAAAGCTAATATAAAAAGGGTCAGGATGTAGGTCTCTGGACCTAGAACATGGTAAACACTGGTAGCTGCTTGTAATGATGATTATCTGGAATGGAGGCAGACCTGCTGATCTGAAGAAGCTATGAACCTTGTATACACAATCATTGTTCAGCGTTTTAGTGTTTTCTTCTTTACCTGGTGATTATCCATTGTCACGGATTGTAGAGCTTCTCTCTTTATTTCCTAGGTATGGCAGTGGGTTTTATTTGTTTAATTTTTTAAATTAATTTTTGTTTTTTAAATCCAGAGAGAGGTAGGGAGGTTGTTTTAACACAGTGTTCTCTATGGGGGCAACTTGGTAATATCTGGAAACATTTTTGGTTGTCCCTGGACTGGACTGGAGTGTGATACTGGAATTTAATGATTAGAGACCAGGAATGCTTCTTAAAGAAGCTACCATACACAGGGAAGTCCCCTACAACAAAGAATTATTCATCCCTAAATATCAATATCAATAGTGCAAACGTGGACAATCACTGTTCTTACAGTAAATATATAGATGTCTCTTTATGATTTTTGTAGGTACTTGTGAAGACAAATAATAAAAGAGATAACAAGAGTTTTCATATTTGATTATACATCAGAATTATATAACAGGGTTTTGAGAATGATGGATTCTAGGAATCCTCTCTAGACCTGTTAACTCAGAGTTTTAATGAATATATTTTATATTTTAAAGAACTGAAGAGTTACTTATGTTAGTGATGAGGGAGCATAAGTCAGGCTGAGAGCAAAGCACAAGCTAGCACCTCCCCCCAAGGTGAGACATATGTGACATTTCTCAGGCATTCCTGGCTGCCCAAAGACAAAGAAAAGGAAATAAAACAAATGGTTAACTGATAGAGATCACAGTCATGTAGGACTTGAGTCTCCATTACTTTATAAAGATCTTAGATAATTACAAGAAAAAGGCCATCTTATCAAAGGCCTAATCTCCAGAAATCTATACACTCAGTTTCCTGGAGACCCCAGTATCACCTTCCCTTCCATAGTGATGTGGGGAAGGAAGGCAAGTAGGAAATAGCAGGTAAAATTAAGTTTCTTTATAATGTGCAGCCCACTAACAAATACTTGAGACTGGTAGAGTAAAATGGTGCTCTAGGAACTCCCCACTTTCTTAATGTTAATGTTTTGCTAGAGGGAAAAAACAACCTTAGCTTGACAATAGCTAGGCCTCCACTAATCTGTGTCTTTAGCATATGAAACTCTTTGGAAACTTCCTTTTTAACTTTACCTCCTCCAGCCCTATAGGATGAGCCACTCTTCATAACCCCAGGGCAGCTCTTCCTGCCCACAGGTCCTGTCCCCGAGCTTTAATAAAGTCACCTTTTGTACCAAAGATGTCTTCAAGAATTCTTTCTTGGTTGTCAGCTCCAAACCCTACCACCACCTCAAAACCTCATCATTAGGTACTCATTCTTGACAGTAACTAAAGTATTATCTCCATTTCTGGCTTACTAGAAAAAAGGGATTTTGTTTTCTTATTCTCTTTATTCTCACGGAAAGTTCTTATTGATCTGTTTGTTAAATTCTGCCTCCAAGCACGCATGGAAAAAAAAATAGAAAAATGTATTCTACATCAAAATTTGTCATCTCTACACATGAATTGAGGGATCAGCATAATGATACTTAGGGTTCAACGATTTCTTTTACCATGAGGCTTACATCGATTGTCACAGTGATGAAAACTAAGAAAACATTTTCAACTTCTATTAATATTAAGCTTCATCTTTATTGCCTCTGCTATGTTTTTTTAATTAAAATAGTACTCTAACTCAAGTACCTGAGTAAAAGTAACAAATATTTCTACCTTTCTCTTGTTAAAGCATTTTTATTTTTTTAAATGTTTGTTTATTTTGAGACACAGAGAGAGAGGAAGAAAGAGAATTCCAAGCAGGCTCCATACCCATCATGGAGTCCAACTCAGGGCTCTATCCCATGACTCTGGATCATGACCTGGGCCAAAATCAAGAGTCAAACACTCTCAACTGACTGAGCCACCCAAGTGCCCTATTTGTCTTGTTATGGCATTTTAAAAGAAATAAATCTCACTGCTTTTCTGACTGAAAATTATGTGTTTTTCTGAAAACTAAATTGGATAGTACATAAGAATATAAAGATAAAAGTAAATAGTCACTGTATCACTTTTCCAGAGTTAAAACAACCATTTAAAAAATATATCTTTCAGTGTAACTTATATGTGCACAAAATACATTAACAATATTTCCTTAATTTAAAAAAGAATTGAAATAGTTTTCTGCCTGGTCATCATAGAATAGCATATATTTAACTAATTCTACTGCCAAAAATTATTATGAAAGCTGAAAGATTCAGTAGCTGCTAATGTAAAAGAATCTATATTCCAAAAATTTCCCCAATAGACAGAAAGCCAGAAAGACAGACAGGAAGTAAAGGAAGAAGGAAGAAAGAAAGGCAGAATTTCCTACTTTTAGATGGCTTCACCAATGAATTCTTTTGAATAGTGAAAGGAGAAATAATATCAACATTACACACATTACACACACTACAAAACATGAAAATGCGATCCCAGACAAACAAAAACTAAAGGAGGTCATGACCACTAAACCAGGCATGCAAGAAATATTAAAGTGGACTTTGGGTGGGAAAAAAAAAAAAGACCCAAAGCAACTAAGACTAGAAAGGAACAGACAACATCACTAGAAACACCAACTTTACAGGTAACACAAAGACACTAAATTCATCTATCAAAAATCATCTGAACATAAGTGGATTAACACTCCAATTAAAAGACACAGGGTGTCAGAATGGATGAAAAAACAAGTCCCATCTATATGCTGCCCACAAGAGACTCAATTTAGACCTAAAGACATCTGCAGATTGAAAGTGAGGGGCTGGAGAACTATCTTTCTTGCTGATGGAGGTCAAAAGAAAGCCAGAGAAGCCATACTTATATCAGACAAACAAGATTTTAAACTAAAGACTGTAACAAGAGATGAAGAAGGGCACAATATTATAATTAAGAGGTCTATCCCTCAAGAAGATCTAACAATTTTAATTATTTATGTTCCCAAATTAGAAGCAGGCAAATATATAAACAATTAATAACAAATATAAAGAGACTCATTAATAATAATAAAAAATAGTAGGGACTTTAATACCCCACTTATAATAATGAACAGATCATCTAAGCAGAAAATCAACAAGGAAAAAATGGCTTCAAATAACACACTTGAGCAGGTGGACTTAACAGATATATTCAGAACATTTCATCTTAAAGCAGCAGAATACACATTCTTTTTGAGTGCACATGGAACATTCTCCAGAATAGATCATATACCGGATCACAAATCAGGCCTCGGCCAGTATAAAAAAAGTGAGATCATACCGTGCATATTTTTATACCACAACACTATGAAACTTGAAGTCAACCACAAGATAACATTTGGAAAGACTGCAAATACATGGAGGTTAAAGAACATCCTACTAAAGAATGAATGGGTTAACCAAGAAATTAAAGAAAAAATTAGAAAGTGCATGGAAGCAAATGAAAATAAAAACAGGATAGTCCAAAACCTTTCAGATGCAGTAAAGGCGGTCGTAAGAGGGAAGTATACTGCAATACAAAAAATGAAAATGCAAGAGTACTTTTCAGCTTACTTTATGGAGCACAACTCTGACTTCAAAAGTCACAAGAAAGAAAACTACAAGAAAGCAATATTAGAGACCAATATCTCTCATGAATCTATAAATACAGTACTATATAAATATGATAAAACCATTACCAATGAGGTTTATTCCAAAAATCCAAGGTTGGCTTAACATTTGTAGATCAGCAAGGATAAAAACCATGATCATCTTAATAGAGGTATAAAGTTCTTTGTTAAAAACCTACAACTAACATCATATTTAATGGGAGGAATTATTGATTTTTTTTTCTGCCTTGGTCAATAAGCAAAGATGTCCATGATCACCATTCTGTTCAACATTTTAGATATTCAACATTAGAGGTATTAGCCAATAAAATAAAGAAAGAGAACTAAGAGGTATAAAAATTAAAAAGGAAGAAGTGATACCACCATTGTATTCAAAATGTCTCTATTACTTATTTAAAAATTCCAGAAGTATCCATAAACATTACATCAATAAACATACACACTAAATTGCAAAGCTAAAAAAATTGTTATCTCCATACACTAGCAAACAAAAAAGTTGGAAGTTATATAAAACATCACCAGTTAAAATTCCATCAGTTAGCATAAAATACTTAGAGCTCATCTAAGTAAACTGGGCTAGTTACCTGCACTGAAAAATGAAACATTTTTCTAAGAGAGTAAAGAACTAAATAAATGCTCACAAATGGGGAGACTCATAACATTTCTATTCTCCCTAAATTGATCTAATAGATCTTTGTAGGTATTCAATCCAATACCAGTCAGTTTTTAATGTCCAAGCCATGATTTGGAGATGCAAGGAATATAAAATAGCCAAAGCAGTCTTTAAAAAGATAAATAAAATTTGAAGACTTAAACAACCAAAGATATACTATAATAAGTAAAATAATGTGATATAGGTATATGTGTTTACAAAAATCTACAAAGAAATATTGGAGGTCCCAGAAACAAACCCACAGATATGTAGTTACTTGATTTATATAAAGACTTTTCTATAATTTAGAATATACTAGAGGTTGGTCTTTTCAATAAATGTTACTGGAACTATTAAATATTAGCACAGAAGAATTTTTACTACTATCTCTCACTATTCAAAAAGTTGCCAAGAAAGTTTATGATCCCTTGTTCATAGTAAAATAATAAAGACTCAAGATAAAACATGAGTGCAATATATTCAAGGGCTTGAGAAAAACAAAGTTTTTTTTTTTTAAATAGAACATGAATAGCATTAAACAAAGAAAAATTAGTATTTTAGAACTTCATCAAAAAGACATCTTTAACAGAGTACAAATGCAACTTGCAGAGTGGAAAAGACAGCTGTAATTCCCATATATGACATAGTACTCACACCTAGAATATATAAAGAACTACAGGTTAATTTTTTTTCTTTTTTTTAAGGTAAAGTACATGACAAAACCTGGCCAAAACCTTAACTAGGAACTTGATCAATGAGAATGTCTAAATAGCCAAGATTATATACATTTGGTCAGAATTATTATTCATCACAGAAATGCAAATTTAAACATTGAGATGCTGAACACCCACCAAAATGGTAAAAATAAAAAGATTAAAAATGCCTGTGTTAGTAAGGATGTACAGCAATTTAAGCTGGCATATGTTACTGCTGTAGTGTAAACTGGCAAAACAGTCTTAGAAAATGCTTTGTCAGTATCCAAAAAACTAAATATACATTTACCCCATAATTCAGCACATCCACCCTTAGTTATATACCCAAGAGAAATAAGTACATATGACTACAAAAGTCATTTTTAAGAATATTCATAGCATCTTTATTCATAGTATCTCAAAACTGAAAATATCTGTTAACAGTGGCATGAGTGGATAAACTGTAATAAATTAAATGTGTATTATATTGCAATAAAAGAACAGTATACTGATATGCACATTACAGATTAATTTTATAGATATTATATTGCCAATCAATATTAACAGAAATAAAAATAAATGGTCAGTTTAGGTTGATTTTAGTTACAGTGTGAAAGGTGCTAGGTAAGCCTGGGACACTGGTCTGTGACATAAATTACAGAGTTTATCAAATACTCCTGAGGCCATTTCAAAAGGAAACAGGAGCAAAAGTTGAGAAAAATGACTACATAGGAGGCTTCTGAACTCGATTCCTCCCATGAACCCACCAAATGTACAGCTACACATTGGGCAGAGGGAGCTCCAAACTCCCAGATCCTCTCTGAGGTGTGGAAGGGCTTGAACCCCTTACTTTAGCTGGTAATACTTTATAATATAGGTGAAATTTGCCAAGAGAGTAGACTTTAAATGTTCTCACCCCACCCCCCCAAAACAATAACTATGTAAGATGATGGATGGATTATTTTTAATTTGTAGGGAAATCCTTTCACAATGTATATGTATATCCAATCTTCATGTTGTGTACTATAAATATGTTACAATTTTGTCAACTTAATCTCAATAAAGCTGAGAGAAAAAATTAAAATATTGGCAGAAACGTTAAAAAAAAAAAAACAGCCACCATGAAAGGTTTTTCACTGGCCAAAGTCAATATGAAAAGCATAGTACAATAGACTGAAATACTTCATATATGTAAAAAAATATACTTGTTCATAATGATACCAAAATACATTTATTAACTCTGGAGTTTTCTAAAGCATTATATCATTGTTCTGAAATTAATAAATAACGGAAAATAATTTAGCATTTAATTACCCCTACTTTTCCAGATAAACTGTTTCAGAGCATCCTAATATTTGATGAAGAAATGTCATTTCTTGCCTCTCATCAGATAATTGCAACTTAACTGATGTAAAAGAAATGATAAAATTAGAAAATCACTATTTGCAATCACTTAAAAATAATAAATCTAGTCAATGATTATCAATGGTTGCTAAAACCATTAGGTGAAAGGTTAATGGATAACTTTACAATGGATGGATGCAGCTGAAAACACCTGAGCCTACTTATCTATCTTAACTTCACAATTATAAGGACAGCAGACATGAATTTCTTGACTTAATGCAAAATAGAATGCATCACCTACAGAAAAATATTGCCATCCCCCAATGCATCTGAGTCTAATTAAGCCTGTTTTTTAATCAATTGAGATAATGAGGAAGCAATCAGAATACTCTGCAGATCAAATGGACCCACTTTAAAATAAAAGATTTAGAGGTTAAAGTCTGGAATTATGATGCCTCCCATTTTGTTTTTCTTTTTCAACATTACTTTGGCTATTTGGGGTCTTTTGGAATTCCACACAAATTTTAGAATTGTCTATTCTAGTTCTATGAAAAATACTGTTGGTATTTTGACAGGGACTTCATTAAATGTGTAGATTGCTTTGTGTAGCATAGACATTTTAACAATATTTTTTTTCCAATCCATGAGTGTGGAATGTTTAAAGTTAAAATGTTATTTAAATTGACTTCAGTATCAGTAAGGTAAAAATTAGTTTCTTTCTCTTCTGATAGATATTAAAACCTTTGTAAAATATAAATGTGTTATTGAAATATTTTTTAAATGTTTATTTATTTTTGAGAGAGAGAGAGAGAGTGTGAGTGTTAGTGGGGGAGGGGCAGAAAGTGAAGGAGAGAGACTCCCATTGAGGCTCCACGCTGTCAGCGCAGATCCTGACACAGAGCTCGAACCCACAAATTGTGAGATCATGACCTGAACCAAAGTTAAGAGTCAGACACTTAACTGACTGAGCCACACATGCACCTGTAAAATACATATTTTTAATTAACCATCCAGAAATATACACTGTTAATACTTCATGAATGATATTCCAGGTTTCTTTAAGCATATAAAAACTATTATGCATTATATTATCATGTTAGTTAATAATTATTATTTAATATACAGTGCTATTAATAACCAAAGAACTGAGGAGAGAGGGAAGATGGCGGCGTAGGAGAACGCTGGGCTCACCGCGCGTCCTGCAGATCACTTAGATTCCACCTACACCT
>NW_024412441.1:8987458-8998870 GCF_014898765.1 Herpailurus yagouaroundi
ATAAAAAAAAATAAATAACCAAAGAACTGAAAATATATATGCCAAGCCCAAAAGTATATGTGTTTTAGGTATTGCACATAAATTAGGTCATTTATCCACGTGAAATCCCTATAATGAAGGCATTACTACTTTGGCTACTTTACAAATTGAGCAACCTGATTTACAGTGGAGTTAAATAACACACTTAAGGTCACAGCTACTAAGTAAAGATGCTAAAAATCATACCCAGGCAATTTGACTGTGCAGGCTAATTTATCTTGACTATATTTTAATAGAAAAAGACACCAATAGGAATTAGAGAATTAACTGATGAAATTAAAAATAAGTTTTGTTAAATCATTTTTACATTAAAAAAACTTTAGTTTGGTCAAATTTTTTAAGATGCTGTTTTGTATGGTTTAGTAACATTTCATGTCGAATGAAATGTAGCATTTCATGTCTGTATAAGAGATTAGTGCGTAATGAATGTATGTGGGTCTGCTTGTGTGTGCAGATTCTTTGCCAGGTTTTTATCATTAGTTTCAATCCTACACCTTAACTTCTATCACATGACTTTAATATATATTTACTAATTATATTCATAAGCCCCAAATAAACCTTTTATTATGTATTCATTTTCCATTTCTGTGTCTCTCTGTCTCTCTGATGCACACACACACATACATACATACACATACACAGGTAGATGATATGAAGACAGACATGCATGTAATTCATCTATTTTTATTTTTAATATTTTAAAGTTTATTTATTTAAGTTATAAAGAGAGAGAGTGCAAGGAGGGGAGGGGCAGAGACAGAGGGGAAGAGAGAATCCAAAGCAGGCTCCACACTGACAGCTTGGAGCTGGTTCTCACCAATTGTGAGACCATGACTTGAGTCTAAATCAAGAGTTGGATGCTTGACCAATTGAACCACTCAGGTGACCCAATCCTTCGACTTTTAAAAAACAAAAAGGTTGCCCACCCTTTGGGGGAGGAAAATGATTACAGATGTATTCTGAGTATCTTGTAGAATTTCTATAATGTTTTTAGAATTTTCCAGTAGAAGGAAACTGCATGATAAAATGATTTGGTTAAATGCACACAGAATTAGGTATTACTAGCACTACTTAGAACTATTATATAGTTCAGGAAAATTTAATGGACTGAATTGCCAACATTTTTGATGAAAAAGTGGCAGAATTAGGATTAAAATCTATGCTTGAATGTCAAAACCTAAGCTTGTATGAAACAAGCTATATCCTTTCATTTTTTAGTTTTCCATCTTATGTTCTAGAACCATTTATATATTAGAGTCATTTTATCCTTCACAAAAAACAGCTAATGATGGCTGTTTTTAATTTTAATGTCTTCATAGGTCTTTTTTCCACTCTAATTTTATATTTTTTAGTTTACTTTTGCTAATGTACAGTATTTTTTTCATACATTTCACCAAAGTTTATTTCTTATTAATTTATAATTTTGTTAAGTTAACACTGGGAGTTTTAAAAGTTGATTTCACCTGGAGGAGGAGCCAAGATGGCAGAACAGCATGGAAGCTTTTTGTGTGTCTCGCATCCATGAAATACAGCCAGACCAACACTAAACCATCCTACATACCTAGAAAACTGATTGGAAGATTAACACAACAGTTTGCACAACCTGAACCACAGAATTCAGCAGGTACATGACATGAAGAGCTGAACTTGGGGAGCAAGAAGCCCTGAAAGGTAGGGAACCCCTTTAGCGGGCAGAGAGGGCAGAGACTGGGGAGGGAGGGAGCACATGGGAAAAGCACCCCTCGCAAAAGCAGCTGGGGAGAAAGTGGAAAATTGGAAACAACTGCAGGGACTAAACTAAAAAGGGAGAAAGGAGAGGGTTAAAATTCCATTAAGACTGTAAACAAGGGGAGCGCAAAGGCTGCAACTCCACAGCTCAATACCTGGCGGTGCTCTGGTGGGAAAGGTGAATCCCCAGGAACAGAGTGGGGTCCAGGAGATTCTTGGACCACACGGGGAAAAGCGGTTCCACTGCTGGAAGGACATTTGGTAGAGACTGTTGAAGCCACCTGGTCCCAGCAGACCCCGGAAGGCAGCCACATTTGCTGGTGCTAGGGCAAGGTTGTTGAGGGTGAAGCCTGTTGCCAGATGTGTGTGTGCGATTTTCCATGGTCCCTGAAATGCTGAGGCTACGCTGTCTCGCAATCTTTTCTGGGGGGCGGGCTGCCACCTGGCTGCAGTCTTGGGGCACCTGCAACAGCAGGGTCCAACGGGCATTCCTGGGTGCAGCTGACATTCGGCCATTGCTCATTCAGCCACTGCTCGATGAGACCCTCCTGCAGAGGGGCAGAGCAGGTCTAAGCCGCAGTCCTTCGGAAGTAAGGGGCCGGGGAAAACAGCCACATCTGAGATAAATTTTGGGAGAGAGGTACTGCTTGGGGCCTGGTCACGGAGAGTGGAAAAGTAGGGAGTGGTCAAGAGCTGAAGATGGAGGACCAGTGTGTGATTGCTGATCTGGGAGAACAGACTGGGTGGCTGGGTGGTGCCATTTTTCACTGCTCCCCTGCATGCGCATGCACACCGAGGAGCACCGCAACAATCCACCCCAGTAGGCTAGCAGCGCCATCTAGGGGAGAGCAGAGCTGTTACACCGAGCCCTGCCCAACTGGGCCAACTTCGCTTTTCAAGAACACAAACCTCACCATCGGCTTAATTTATGGACTATAAAGAGCTATATGGACTGACATCTAGGAGAAAACGAAGCAATTTCAGTCCTACTTCAATCTGGTAGCAGGTTCATCTATTCAATTTTTTTCTCTCCCTTTTTCCTCTTTCTCTTTTACAATTCTTTTCTTTTTCTTGAATACAGAAAGAGAAAAAACTCATTTTTATTTTCAAATTTTATTAAAAATATCTGTCTTTAATTTTATTACTATATTCTTTACCTTTGTGTAAATTTTTTAAAATTCTACTTTACTTCCATCATTTTATATTAGTCTACTTCAATGTACTCAACTTTTCAAATTTTTAAACAATTTCCTTTTCTTTCTTTTTCTTTTTTCTCTTTTTCATTTATTTTGTCTTTCTTGAATGCAGAAAGAGAAAAACTTCAATTTTACTTTCATTTTCTTTTAAAATATTTTAATTTAATTTTTATTATTATATTTTTTGTTTTAATGTAAATTTTTCAAATTCTACGGGGCACCTGGGTGGCTCGGTTGGCTGAACGTCCGACTTCGGCTCAGGTCATGACCTTGCGGTTCGTGAGTCGAGCCCTGGGTCGGGCTCTGTGCTGACAGCATAGAGCCTGGAGCCTGTTTCCGATTCTGTGTCTCCCTCTCTGCCCCTCCCCCACTCTCTCTCTTTCAAGTATAAATAGACATTAAAAATTAAAAAAATAAATAAAAAAAATTCTATCTTACTCCCATCATTTAATTTCAGTCTACTACAGGGTATTCACTTTTACAAATTTTCTAATGATTTCTTTTTTTTTGTCTTTTCTTTTTTTCTTTTTTTTAATCTTTTCATTTCTTTTCTTTTTTCTTAAATACAGAAAACAAAAAAATTCACATTTCTCTTTAATTTTTTTAATTTTTTTTAACGTTTATTTATTTTTGAGACAGAGAGAGACAGACCATGAACAGGGGAGGGTCAGAGAGAGAGAGGGAGACACAGAATCTGAAACAGGCTCCAGGCTCTGAGCTGTCAGCACAGAGCCTGATGCGGGGCTTGAACTAATGAACCGCGAGATCATGAACTGAGCCAAAGTTGGATGCTTAACTGACTGAGCCACCCAGGCACCCCTCTTCTTAATTTTTATTAGAAATATCTTTCTATAATTTTTTCTACTATATTCTCTACTTTTGTGTATTTTAGTCTACTTTAGTGTATTCATTTTTTCATATTTTAAACGATTTCCTTTTTTTTTCTCTCCCTGCCCATTTTTTTGTTTGTTTGTTTGTTTGTTTCTCTAATCTGTCAAACCACTTTCTGCACCCAGACCAACACACCTAGGATCTGGCAACATCTATTCGATTTTTGTGTGGGTGTGTTTTTAATTTTTAATTTCAATATTTTTTTAATTTTAATTTTTTTCATTTCAATTTTTCTACCTCAGTAATTCCTTTTCTCCCTTCAAAATGACAAAACGAAGGAATTCACCCCAAAAGAAAGAGCACAAAGGAACGAAAGCCAGGGATTTAACCAACACAGACACAAGCAAGATGTCTGAACCAGAATTTAGAATCACAATAATAAGAATACCAGCTAGAGTAGAAAATAGATTAGAATCCCTTTCTGCAGAGATAAAAGAAGTAAAAAAAAAAGCCAGAATGAAATGAAAAATTCTATAACTGAGCTGCAATCATGGATGGATGTAGTGGCGGCAAGGATGGACGAGGCAGAACAGAAGAATCAGCGATATAGAGGACAAACTTATAGAGAATAACGAAGCAGAAAAAAGAGGGAGATTAAGGCAAAAGAGCATGATTTAAGAATTAGAGAAATCAGTGACTCATTAAAAAGGAACAACATCAGAATCATAGGGGTCCCAGAGGAGGAAGACAGAGAAATAGTGGTAGAAGGGTTATGTGAGCAAATCATAGTGGAAAACTTTCTTAACCTGGGGAAAGACACAGACATCAAAATCCAGGAAGCACTGAGGACCCCCATTAGAGTCAACAAAAACCGACCATCAACAAGGCATATCATAGTCAAATTCACAAAATACTCAGGCAAGGAAAGAATCTTGAAAGCAGCAAGGGAAAAAAAGTCCCTAATCTACAAGGGAAGACAGATCAGGTTTGCAGCAGACCTATCCACAGACTTGGCAGGCCAGAAAGGAGTGGCAGGATATATTCAGTGTGCTGAATCAGAAAAATATGCAGCCAAGAATTCTTTATCCAGCAAGGCTGTCATTCAAAATAGAAGGAGAAATAAAAAGTTTCCCAGACAAACAAAAATTAAAGGAGTTTGTGACCACTAAATCAGCCCTGCAAGAAGTATTAAGGGGAACTCTCTGAGGGGAGAAAAAGTGAAAAAAAAAATGTATATATATAAATAAATACCAAAAGCAACAAAAGATTAGAAAGGGCCAGAGAACACCACCAGAAAATCCAACTCTACAAGCATCATAATGGCAATAAATTCATATCTTTCAGTACTCACTCAAAATGTCAATGGATTCAATGCGCCAATCAAAAGACATAGGGTAACAGAATGGATAAGAAAACAAGATACATCTATATGCTGTTTACAGGACACCCACTTTAGACCTAAAGGCACCTACAGATTGAAAATAAGAGGATGGAGAACCATCTATCATGCTAATGGTCAACAAAAGAAAGCCAGCCACACCTATAACAGACAATCAAGACTTTAAAATAAAAACTTTATCAAGAGATGCAGAAGAGCATTATACCATAATCAAGGGGTCTATCCACCAAAAGACTCAATAATTGCAAACATTTATGTGCCAAATGTGGGAGAACGCAAATATATAAATCAATTAATCACAAATATAAAGAAACTCATCGATAGTAATACCATAATAGTAGGAGACTTTAGCACCCCACTCACAGCAATGGACAGATCATCTAATCAAAAAATCAACAAGGAAACAACGGCTTTGAATAACACACTGGGCCAGATGGACTTAACAGATATATTCAGAACATTTCATCCTAAAGCAGATGAATATACATTCTTCTTCAGTGCACACAGAATGTTCTCCAGAATAGACCATATACTAGGACACAAATCAACCCTAAGTAAGTACAAAAACATCAAGATCATACCGTGCATATTTTCAGACCACAATGCTATGAAACTCGAAATCAACCACAAGAAAAAATTTGGAAAGGTAACAAATACTTGGAGACTGAAGAACATCCTACTAAAGAATGAATGGGTTAACCAAGAAGTTAAAGACCAAATTAAAAAGTATATGAAAGTCAATGAAAATGATAGAACCACAACCCAAAACCTCTGCGATTCAGCAAAGGCGGTCATAAGAAGAAAGTATATAGCAATCCAGGCCTTCCTAAAGAAGGAAGAAAGATCTCAGATATATAACCTAACCTTATGCCTTAAGGAGCTGGAAAAAGAACAGGAAATAAAACCCAAAAACCAGTAGAAGACAGGAAATAATAAAGATTAGAGCAGAAATTAATGCTATCAAAATCCCAAAAACAGTAGAACATATCAATGAAACCATAAGCTGGTTCTTTGAAAGAATTAACAAAATTGATAAACCACTAGCCAGTTTGATCAAGAAGAAAAAAGGAAAGGGCCCAAATAAGTAAAATCAAGAATGAAAGAGGAGAGATCCCAACCAATACAGCAGAAATAAAAACAATAATAAAAACAATTGCTCAATAATTATGAGCAATTATATGCCAATAAAATGGGCAATCTGGAAGAAATGGACAAATACCTAGAAACATATACACTATCAAAATTGAAACAGGAAGAAATAGAAAATTTGATCAGACCCATAACCAGCAAGGAAATCAAATTAGTAATAAAAAATCTGCCAAAAAACAATATTCCAGGGCCAGATGGCTTTCCAGGGGAATTCCACCAAACATTTAAGGAAGAGTTAATACCTATTCTCCTGAAACTGTTCCAAAAAATAGAAATGGAAGGTAAACTTCCAAACTCTTTCTATGAAGCCAGAATTACCTTGACTCCAAAACCAGACAGAGACCCCACTAAAAAGGAGAACTACAGACCAATTTCCCTGATGAACATGGATGCAAAAATCCTCAACAAGATATTAGCCAACCGGATCCAACAATACATTAAAAAATAATTATTTACCATGACCAGGTGGGATTTATACTTGGGATGCAGGGCTGGTTCAATACCCACAAAACAATTAACGTGATTCATCACATCAATAAAAGAAAGGCCAAGAACCATATGATCCTCTCAAGAGATGCAGAGAAAGCATTTGACAAAATACAGCATCCTTTCTTGATAAAAACCCTCAAGAAGGTAGGGATAGAAGGAGCATACCTCGAGATGATAAAAGCCATATAGCGACCCAATGCTAATATCATCCTCAATGGGGAAAAACTGAGAGCTTTCCCCCTAAGGTCAGGAACAAGACAGGGATGTCCACTCTTGCCACTGTTATTCAACATAGTATTGGAAGTCTTAGCCTCTGCAATCAGACAACTCAAAGAAATAAAAGGCAACTAAATCGGCCAGGAGGAGGTCAAATTTTCACTCTTTGTAGATGACATGATACTCTATATGGAAAACCCAAAAGATTCCACCAAAAAACCGCTAGAACTGATTCATGAATTCAGCAAAGTTGCAGGATATAAAATCAATGCACAGACATTGGTTGCATTCCTATATACCAACAATGAAGCGACAGAAAGAGAAATCAAGGAATCGATCCCATTTACAGTTGCACCAAAAACCATAAAATACCTAGGAATAAATCTAACCAAAGAGGTAAAAAATCTATACACTGAAAACTATAGAAAGCTTATGAAAGAAATTGAAGAAGACACAAAGAAATAGAAAAAGATTCCATGCTCCTGGATAGGAAGAACAAATAGTGTTAAAATAACGATACTACCCAAAGCAATCTACATATTCAACACAATCCCTCTCAAAGTAACGCCAGCATTCTTCACAGAGCTACAAAAAATAATCCTAAAATTTTAGGGAACCAGAAAAGACCCCGAATAGTCAAAGCAAACTTGAAAAAGAAAACCAAAGCAGGAGGCATCACAACCTCAGACTTCAAGCTATACTACAAAGCTGTAATCATCAAGTCAGTATGGTACTGGCACAAGAACATTCAGATCAATGGAATAGAATAGAGAACCCATAAATGGACCCACAAACGTATGGCCAACCAATCTTTGACAAAGCAGGAAAGAACATCCAATGGAATAAAGACAGTCCCTTCAGCAAGCGGTGCTGGGAAAACTGGACAGCCACATGCAGAAGAATGAACCTGGACCAACTTCTTATACCATACACAAAAATAAACTCAAAGTGGATAAAGACCTCAGTGTAAGACAGGAAGCCATCAAAATCCTTGAGGAGAAAGCAGGCAAAAACCTCTTTGATCTTGGCCACAGCAATTTCTTACTCAACACGTCTCACGAGGCAAGGGAAACAAAAGCAAAAATGAACTACTGGGACCTCATCAAAATAAAGTTTCTGCACAGCAAAGGAAACAATCAGCAAAACTAAAAGGCAACAGGCAGAATGGGAGAAGATATTTACAAATGACGTATCAGATAAAGGGTTAGTATCCAAAATCTACAAAGAACTTAGCGAAATCAACACCCAAAAAACAAATAATCCAGTAAAGAAATGGGCAAAAGACATGAATAGACACTTCTCCAATGAAGACATCCAGATGGCCAACTGACACATGAAAAAATGCTCAACATCCCTCATCATCAGGAAAATATAAATCAAAACCACAATGAGATACCACCTTACACCTGTCAGAATGGCTAACATTAACAACTCAGGCAACAATAGATGTTGGCGAAGATGCGGGGAAAGAGGATCTCTTTTGCATTGTTGGTGGGAATGCAAGCTGGTGCAGCCACTCTAGAAAACGGTATGGAGGTTTCTCAAGAAACTAAAAATAGAACTACCCTACGACCAGCAATTGCACTACTAGGCATTTATCCATGGGATACAGGTGCGCTGTTTCGAAGGGACACACGCACCCCCATGTTTATAGCAGCACTATCAACAATAGCCAAAGTATGGAAAGAGCCCAAATGTTCATTGACTGATGAATGGATAAAGAAGATGTGGTATATACATACAATGGAGTATTCCTTGGCAATCAAAAAGAATGAAATCTTGCCATTTGCAACTATGTCTATGGAACTGGAGGGTATTATGCTAAGTGAAATTAGTCAGAGAGAGACAAAAATCATATGTCTTCAGTCATATGAGGACTTTAAGAGACAAAACAGATGAACATAAGGGAAGGGAAACAAAAATAATATAAAAACAGGGAGGGGGACAAAACAGAAGAGACTCATAAATATGGAGAACAAACTGAGGGTTGCTGGAGGGGTTGTGGGAGGGGGGATTGGCTAAATGGGTAAGGGGCATTAAAGAATTTACTCCTGAAATCATTGCATCACTATATACTAACTAATTTGGATGTAAATCTTAAAAAATAAAAAAAAAAGTTAAATTATGAAAATAAAATTGATTTCACCTTAGATACACAGCTGTGAAAAATGATTCTTGGCATGCATGCTGGTCACAGATCTCTTGATAGCTACTCCTGCGCTTTTACTATACCCCAGATTGATAAGCGCAATGGCCTCAGTTCTGGGAGACTGAATACTTTCCAAGAATTTATAATTCCTCACCTTTTCTCTTTGTTTGACCTGTGATTTTGAACAGAGTTCATTGTAGATGCAGGTGAAAGGGCTTATGAAAATGTAGTAATTTCCATAGGCCCAGTGCTCTTTGCTGCATTGGAGGTTATAGAATGTACTTTTCTTCAGTTTTAGTCTGACCTGATGTCTGAGGCCTTGTCTAAGCTGCCCTTTTCCTTCATGTTAGAGGACATAGTGGATTTCTTGATGCAGTTCTCCGCATATGAATTAGTCAAAGAGATTTTACAATTGACTTCTTCTTGTGATTCTGCGTTGTGATTCTGCCTTGTGATTCATGTTCTTTGACCTGCATCCATTCTTGAGAAGGACTTTTTTCCCCTTCCAATGACCCAAATGTCCTGGTAACTTCATTTTCTGAGTCTTTCTCTCTGAACTGAGACATGTTTGCTCTCCTATAATTCCCAAGGGTCAAGGATCCGTCTATGACACAGTTTCTTTGCCTATTGAATATACAGATAAGTAGAGGAAACAAAAAATGGCTTGTGCATATGCTACTGGTTTTCCCATATTCTATTTACCTACCGTCTCAGAGATTTTCCATTGTCTTTGTTTTCCCCCAGTGGTGCACCAAATATGCACTGTTTAATTGGTGACCTGTGACACCAATTAAGTCAATGGGGAATTACAATAGCTTCTACCCTTGAGTATTGCAAGTCAGATAGGAACTGGGTGAATATCATTACTGGGATAAGAATTTAAAATTATTTCCCTTTCTTATAGCCAAATCTTATTGGTCTAATATTTCTTTAATTCCTCTACTCAAAACAAGGATTTATTTCTCTATGATTTATTTATATCACTGCATATGCATGTTATTTTAGTAGGAAAAATATATTTCCTCTATGTTGATTTACTCTTTATAAGGCAAGATTCTTTTACTTTAATCAATATTTTTCTTCTGGTTATGAAATTTTCTTTGGCTTTATCATTGACTTTTCTAAGGCACTTTTTACAGGAGGATCAAGGGTATTTTTTTTTTCTTATTGAAGTAAAATTTATATACAGTAAACTGCACAGGTCAGAAGTGTGGAACTGAAGTTTTCATAAATATATACACCCATGTGAAATCACACTAATAAGGACATACAGTATTTCTAGACCATTCATGTATGTCCCATTCCAGTTAATTACCATCTCCCATAGGCACCCGATTCTTGATTGCTATCACCACAAATTAGTGTTTGCTTATATTATGCAGATAGAATCTTACAGGTATATGCTTTTACTTCTTTCACTCGACATATTTTTAAGATTCATTCAAATTGTTGGATATATCAGTAGTTCATTCTTTATATTACTGAGTATAATTACATTTTATGAATATACCACAATTTGTTTATCTCCTGTGTTGATGGACATATTATTCATTCTAAGTGGGTTTTTTCACCTTGTAATTATTTGATCTTGTATAGAGATGGACAGTTGATTGTTACAAAATAAAACAATCAACTGCCTATGAATAAACCAGCAGGAAATGGATCTTAATAAATTGCTATATTCAACCATTATTTCTAGTTTTGTAGATTCCTTGGGATTTTCTGTGCAAAAAATTATGTGTTCTGCAAATAAATAAGTTTTATTTTTTCCTTCCCTATCTTTTGTCTTTTTATTTGTCTTGATAGTCTCATTTCATTGATTGGGACTTCAGTACAATATTAAATATAAGTGATATGAACACATGTTTGACATTCTTGATCTAAGGAGAAATCAGAGGGAAATACTTCATCATTAGTTATAACAGTGGTAGATTTACTTTTTTGTCCTTTATCAGGTTTACAATGTGCCCTTGTATTCCTAATTCATTGAAAGTTTTCTTACACATGCACATTATTTTTTCTTACATGTTTTTCCTGCATGTTAAGATGATCATATGCTTTTCCTCCTTTATTCTGTTAATATGACAATGTGCATTGATTGATTTTTGATGTGAATCCAAGCTTGCATTTTGAAACAAATCCCACATAGTCATGCTGTACTTATATACTGATGGATTACATTTCCTGATATTTTGTTAAGGACTTTATTTATTTAT